>NC_057764.1:13264864-13613449 GCF_010389155.1 Erigeron canadensis
TAACTTTAGTCACGAAGAACGCCAATGGACAGTTATTGCCTGTCTCTTTTGCCTTGGTTGATGAAGAATTGAATGAAAGATGGGGATGGTTTTTACAACTCTATCAAGAGCACATCAGATCGCACCGGCCGGGTTATTTGTGTATTGTTTCATACTGTCACCAAGGCATACTTAATGCAGTGAACAACATGGATGGGTGGCATCATCGGTATAGTTTGATGCACATTTGTAGCAATGTCATGTCGAAATTCAAGAACAAGCGTGTCAAAAATTTGACTTGGGTGGTAGGTTCCACATCCCAACAAGCCAATTATTATTGGGCGGTCAACGAAATCAAAGGTGAAAATGATGATGTTTGGCCCTATTTGAGAAATATTGGTTTGGTTAAGTGGACTCTAAGGAACGACACGAGACTGCTTCATTAGGGTAACCTAACGACAAAAATTGTCGAGTGCCAAAACAATATCCTTGGTTTGGTTTAACTCGTACGCTACCTATAAGAGCTTTAACTAAGGCCACTTTCAATTGGACAACAATTGAAAGTGGGAGTTAAACAATACCGGTAGCTCTAAGGAACCCACCAGTAGCTCACAAAATGTGGGAGGTTTATCAGATGCGTGAAAGAGCCACAACAACCCATAGGGTGGAAGTTTATGATGAACGTCAACGTTTATACATGGTAAGAACAAACTAAAGAAATGCAAATGGCAAGTACACATACAATGTTGTCATGCAAGAAAATAGGAAAAAATGCTCATGTGGTTGTTGGCAACATCAAAGGTTTCCATGTTTTGATGCCATTGCTGTTTGTGGATTTAGACGGGAGGGAGTTGGTAATCTTCCAATTAAGAGGCACTCAACCAGGATGTGGATACATCAGTATAATGTTGCACTTGCTCCTCCCAAGACGTTCATTACTAAGTAGAGGTAGATTGGAATATCCTAGGAGACCCAGCAAAGCTGGTCACGCATAGGGGTAGGAGACGTACAAGACGGTACTGTAACGAGATGGATGAGAGTTCTACCAGCAGATCTTCAACCTCAAGACAACAAGCAAGATGTGGCCTTTGCAATGGATTTGGTAATAATAGGAAAACATGCACTCAACAATATAGATAATCTTTTTATCTGTTTTCTTTATTGTGTGTACTTTTTATCTGATTTTCTTATTGTGTGTTTAAAATTGAATTTATGGGTTCATGTAATATGACAACTTTGAATATCAATTTTCTATTTTTTCTATTACATGTTCTTGTCACATTATAATCAATAACATAAAAAACCAACAATAACTAATAAAACGAGTTACTTAAATTAAAAGTGAAACATTTACGTAAATCTTAATAATTAAATTTTAAAACATTATTTTAGCCTAAATAAGGTGAACCAAATCGAGAATCAGTTGAGGACACGTCACTGTCACCATCACTACGTTGAATGTATTCATGGTGTTCATAGTCGGGGTCTCCTATTAGGGGGTCTTCTGTTGCATATTCCTCTCCCGGGTCGGTCACATAACCTTCAGGCTGACTACCAACGTTACTCGAGCCAACACTGCCTTGTCAGAATTCCGCGTGCTCAAGCGTGGTCGTTAATATGGACTCGGCCGCGTAAGTCAACGTTCTCGCATTTAAACGATTAATTAATAACCTCTCTCAGGTCCATTTTATGCTTGTTATCATCAAGCATGTGAAACTTCATGGAGTCTTTAACTCCGAATAGAGTCATTTTTGGTAGCTTGGACCACTAGAAGATGGTTGTTTTTAAGGTGCCATTTGAAGATGTAAAAATATGTGTTTTGAAGAAGATGGTAAGTGGTAAATGGGAGCTATTGCGTATGAGTAGCATAATATATATATGTATAATCTGAGTCTGGGTTTGGGAAACCCAGTCTCACCTTCTCTCCTTCTAGCCACCGTAGCAGTCTAGCTCACGTCTAATCATGTCAGAGACTTGCGAGTCCGGCCGTGGGATACCCAGACTCAAATCTCAAATTTTGAGTCCGATTTTGGGATACCCGGGTTCGACCCCTTTTTTTAGTCTGGGTTTGGGAAACCCGGATTTACTTGTTCCTTAACTTTTTTTTGCAACAACTTGTTTCACAAAAAACAGCTAAATATGCATGTTTCAGAAAAATTTTCATTCGATATGATATGATATTGAAAACCATCCGTAGCTTTGCGGTGTCAAGAATCAATGTAAGCAATCTGCTCAGGTTCAATGTCACTCTATGGCTCTCAAACAATGCACCAGCAAGAGGCTAGGAGTTTTCATTGTGGGTAATGGGATACCCCTATGAATTATATTCCACTACACTAAAAAGTTTAGGGTAATTGGATTTTTCATTTCTATCTTATACAAGATCGTTCCATATTCTATATCTATCTTATACAGAGCTAGATCATGCTTATACAAAGCACTACCAGATGAAATCTATGGTTCTGTTGATTCTTATGATACAGCCAAGGAGATATGGGATGAGGTGGCAAGACAAATGGAAGGATCTGACCTGACTTCAACAATAAGATTGACAAATGTGTTGACTGAGTTTGACAACTTCAGCAAATTGCCAAATGAATCTCTAGAGGCTGTATACTGTAGATTCTGCAATGTCATAAATGAACTTAGGAAGAACAATGTCAACAAATCAGAGATTGAGTTAAACATCAAATTCATCAAAGCTCTTTGTCCTGAATGGGAAGATTATGGAACACAGATTAAGCAACATCAAAATCTGGCTAAGTTCACCATTCATAATCTTCATGAATGTGACAACCGTCATCCGAGCGTACTTCCCGAAACACTTTCCGGTCATTTTAGTTCGTTTGGTTTATGTACGTCATTAGTCTTTAAGACTTTATCATGGAATAAATGAATTTATATTTGATTCGGGCTTTATGAGCATCTAGACTTTATAAAAATTGTACGTGGAGTTGAGAACAGGAGGAATACTAGTTGTCTTGTGGAAATGTCAAATTTAGTAAAATACTTAAAATTAAATCAATAAAAGATTTAATAAATAAATATAGACATGTTTATATCCATTAGAAAGCTATTGAAAAATTACATTTAACTATGTCGATGATATGAATTAACTGGTCTCGAGTATTCATAAATGGTCGAGTCAAACGAGTTTTTAGTAAAGTCAAAGCTGGGTCAATTTCGGTCAAACTAGGGAAAAGACTAAACAAAACCCTAAAATTCCTAACCCCAACCCCCACTTTCTCATTTCACCTCTCCTTCTCACACACTCTCCCCTCTTCTTTTCTCTCCCAACCGTCCCCCTCCCTCTCTCTCCCTTTCTCAGCCGCCACCCACAAACCACCACCATCCTTCACGAACCACCACTACTATTCATCTTTTTCTTCATTTTCTTATAAGATTTTGGTAAGTTTCGAATGAATCTACGATTGTTCAATAATAAGAATCGGTTTTGTATATAGATGGGGTTATATATATATACGAATTTATATATATGTATATATGGGTATATTTTCGGTTATGCATATGTTTATATATATATATAGATTCGAGTTTTTGGCAAAATATATATATATAAATCGGTTTTTGCCTTCTTCCTCATCTCAAAAACCGAAATCTTTACATATTTTATAGATCTATTTATATTTTCGGTTATATGTTTCTACATATATTTGAAGATCCGAAAATCTCACATATTCTTATACAAACCGGATGTATATATGTATGTATATATATATAGATCCGAAATCTTGACAAAAATGTATATATATATGTTTCGGTTATGTGTATATAGGCTTGATTTGGTCCGAAATTCATTGAACCCGAAATCTATAGATTCAAGATCTATAGACCCGAAAACTTTTGGAAATTCGAAATCCTTCAAGACCCGAAAACTATCTAGATCCGAAAAGTATAGTCCGGAATCTTTGAATCCGAAAACAATTGGATTCGAAATCTCTTGGTTCGAAAACTATTGTTGTTGATTAAGTTTGATGTTTGTATTATGATTCGGTTATTGTTCATATGTATAAATCGGCTCTTGTTCTTCCTCCTTTCTTAAATCCAAACTTTTGGTATATTATATATGTATTGGATCCGAAAGGTTTTATAGTTATAAGATTTTAGAGTTTTGTTGGTTGTTTTCGGTTAGATCTAGCTTAGATTCGATCTAAAAACTTGATTTTGGACTTGAAATTGTGTTGTAACTTGTTCATTGTAACCGAAACTAGTTTTGTTCTTGATTATGGTTCGGTCAACGCCGGTCAAACCGGCCGGAATATATATTTTTTTAGTTTCAAAAATTGATTGGGTTATGAAATGGTGTTTAGATCTAAGAGTGGTTGAAATTTTTGGTTCGGTCAAACTTGCTCAACGGCGGCTAATTGATAAGGATTAGGGTTTGGAAGTTATAATTGTTAATTTTGGTCAAAAATTAAAATAAGATTGACAAGGTCAAACAAAGTCAGGCATTCTTGGTCAAAGTCAGATTTGGGTTTATAATTGAATTCAAATTGCCGTAATATTGAAGTTAATACGGACATATGTATATATATATATATATGTCTAAGGACTAATGTAATATGGACATTTGGATATATATATAAGTATATACGGATTAATTTGGAATGGACAAATGACTAAATTAATAATAATATATGTACATACATATAAATATAAAGACTAATGGATTTCTAAAGACTACGTAAATTATACATTGATATAATAATAATCAATGACTTATTGGACTTAATATATTTTATAATGACGTTGTTACGAAGACTTGACGGGATATAAACAATGAAATGTGACATTATTTAACGAACTATTTATTTGGACAAGACATAATGGCATTTCCTAAGACACTAGTATAGGACATGGACGTGTGCAATTAAGTAAGTACTTACTGGGTGACTTGTGGACAGTGTAGGACTTTCGGACAGTTAGTGTACGTGCTTCAAATGTAATTGACTACTCGTGTTCCTGTTCGTTGATATAGGATATTTATACTTGTGCTGCTTTCAGGTGAGTTTCGTAGCCCCTCTTTTACAAGTTTTGGGGTGGAAAGTATACTTATTTTCAAACAGTTTTTTCGATTTCTGTTTTATGTTCAATATTGAGCCTGTGCGTATAGAGTTACTTGTGCCATTGACGTGCTTTGATCTTGTTGTATGTGTGTGATTATGTGTTTGTTTGTTGTGCTTTGGATGTATTTATTGTATGAGTTGAGACTTGAGACTTGAGACTTGAGACTTTGGACTAAGGCAGGTACCGTAAGGCCGGACTGTGAGACATTGAGGCATTTGGACTTATTATGACGTAACTCTGCTCGTTATATATTGAACTATTACTTGTTTAGACTTAAAAGAATCGACAAAAGACTTATTTCTTTTAATAGACTTTTGACATAAAACCTACAAACTCACCAACCTTTGTATTGACACGTTTTAGTATACTTTTCAGGTGCTCAGGTTAATCAGGGATAAAGATTGCTATGCTAGACTGGACTTCGGAGATTAGTGCTCCTTAACTATTTTCAGACTTTAAGGCTACATGCCTTGGATTATTTCTTTATGGACTTGGTTGTAATAAGTTATTTTTGCACTGTTATGACTTTGAACTCATGTTTTTGGGAATATATTTATTATATTCTATTTTATTTAGCAGTATCTATGTAATTCCATGTCATGTTTCCGCCAACGGTGGGGTGTTACAATGAATCCTTCAAACTCAATGAACATCAAGTACTAAACAAAGCTTCATCAAACAAAATGCCAGAAGTTGTATCTTCTGATCCTTTGGCATTGATTGTTGAAAAGAAGGTTTCTGAAGCTCTTAAAAGGCAAATGGTAGTTGTTTCTTCATCTGATGAGGAGGGAGATGATATGATGGCTACAAGAGATGGTGTCTCAGATGAACTATATCAAGCTCTTGCTGCGGTAACTAAGAATTTCAAGAAAAAGTTCTACAAAGCGAGGCCTACAAATAACAATCTCTGCACTTCTTCAACAAGTGCATTTCCCAAGAAGGAACACTATCATTCCAAGAATTATGAACAAGGTGAATCAACTGGATCAAAGCATGTTGAAAAGAAAGAAGGCTATGAGAAACAAGTTGTTGAGAAGAGTAAAGCATCTGACAAAAAGTGCTACAGTTGTGGTATTCCTGGTCATTTTGCTATTGATTGCAAACAACCTCGTAAGTGGAACTATGAGTACTACAAGCAGAAGATGTTATTAGCCAAGCAAGTGGAAGCTGGTCATGCATTGCTTGCTGAAGATGAAAAATGGCTATTGCTCTCAGATGATGAAGATGAAGATCTTTCTGCTAACGTTTGCTTTATGGCGAGGTTGGCCAAGAACAAAGCTTTTGAGGCTGAAAGCACTGGTGATGAGTACCCTGATGATGGGGTAAATCTAAACTCTACTCTTTCATTAGTTAGACATAAAGAGTCACTTAAGTTAGCTCTATCTAACTTGACAACTCATAGTAAGACCTTTAGCCAACAAAAACAAAAATTTGCAAAATAGTATTTCATTATCTAAAAGTGAATTTTCTAAACTTCTTGAAGAATATTCAAAATTACTTTTTGATCATCATACTATTAAACAAGACTTTCAATCATATAAAGAAAGGATGTTGGTTAAAGAATGTGAGTTGAATGTCTCTCCTGATTCTAAGTTAATAGAAAAATGTCTTAATCTTGAAAAGACCATTCAAGATCTTGGAAAAGCCAATCAAGATCTTAAAATTCAAAAGACCAATGAATGACTTCGAGCAAATTCTAGTTAAATGGATGTTGATATTCTCAATAAGAAGCTTCACCAAGCTAAACCAAACAACGTTGAACTCAAAAGGAAGATTTCTGACTTAAATCATACTTGTTTTTTAAAAGGCGTTGAGATTGGAAATCTTGAAAAACAAGTTGAGGAATTTAAAAAGAATATACTTTTCTATCAAGAGAAGTTATATAAAGTTGAACAAAACCCTCTCTTGGATTTCACTGTCTATTTTAACAAGTCAAAAATTGCAAAAGATGATCTTCTTCTCGGGTTGGGATTTGAGAATATCACACCATTGCAAAAAGCCAAGGATGAAATAGAACCTTTGTATGATGAAAAATTTCTTCGACTAGGTATGGTACAACAATTTATTCGTCCATTGGATAACGAATTTGAGACCGATGAAGTTGAGAAACCTAAAGATGAATTTTTGGTTAATTACGATGCTCTAAATGCCTCTTACAAAACAAAAGAAACTTCAAATTTTAAATTGGAAGAAATTGCATCGAATTTTCAAAACCAAGAATCTGTTAGTCCTTCACCTAAACCTACTAAAATGTATATTCCATCAACATTTTTGGAAAAACAAATAGAAGGTTTACAACAAAAGGTGGATTCTCAACAAGTCATTGATCATCTCAAGTCTCAAAATCAAAGTTCAGAGGATAAATTAATTATTGTAGATACCAAGAAAGTTTGTATGAATGTTTCTACTCAAACTGACCTAAGTGCTTCATTAGACCATTCTACCCAGACTACTTGTGTTTCATCTACAAATTCCTCCACTCAGACCTTGACTGATTCTCTTGAATGTTCATGTCAAAATGCTGCTACTGTTATAGCTAATAATTATGTGCAATCTGATTTATCTAATGACGAACTTGCACATAGTTTATTTTTGATATGGTACTTCTATAAGTTTTTCAATTGTGATACTCTTGATGAGTTAGTTGTTCACCCTAAGCTTAGTGCTAGTATAGGTGTTGATACTTCTACTCAAATTTCTTGTAAGACAAAAGATGTGTCAGTTCAAGTCGACCAAATTCCTGAGACTACCCATGATGTGAAGTTGGAAACTAAGATTCCTGATTTTTCAAAACTTTCTTCAGTGAAACTTTTCACAAAAGATGATTTTGATAAATTCATGGAGGGAGAATATGTTTTTGATTCTGAAACTGAGAAAAAGATTGAATCTACCAAAATCAAGGTTGAAACAAAAGAAGAATTTCAAAAACCATTTTCCAAAGTTCCAACTTCATATTATTTAAAGAAACGAGTTATTTTCAAACTCGTCAAGAATGAACCAAAGACCATCACAAAAACCATTAAGTTAGAAACAAAGTGTTCTACCCCGGATAAGCATGTCAAAACCAAACAAGTTGAGACCATTCCCAAAATCAAGTACAACAAAGTGAAACTTCTGAAAATCAATGCAAATGTTTCTTCGTCTAACTCTCAATCTAGTTCATTACCTAAAGTGTCTAAGTTTAGCTCAGTTTTGCTGACTAGGGATACTTCTAATGGTGCAACTAGGTATAGGGATAGATATGGATGGTTTTCTCATGATAAACCTAAGAAACAAGAAGTTTCCGCACCTCCAAAAGAGTCTAAAAGGATAAAAGTGCTTCAAAATCCTCATTCTAATCTTCTTAGTGTCAATTCAACAGGTGGAAAGAGCATAAATAGTGATACTAAATGGGTAGCTAAGTTGTTAGTACCTAAGTTCACTAATGTTGAGAAAAAGAAGAAAAGACAACGGAGAAAAGTTAGTAGTAAGAAGAAGCATGTTTCTGTTGAGTCAAACAATTTATCTTTTAAGTCCTCAGTGAAAAACAATGTTAATGGTGCCAAGGCTAGGCCTTGTGATGTTGTAAACAATGTTAATTCTTGTTCTCGTGTGTATGGTTTGAATGCTGGTAGACATGTTACTTTTAATTCATTTGTGAATGTTCGTACTTTTTATCCAAATGTACTTATTGATAATGTGCTTGTTAATGCTTATGTTGATTCTAAAGCATGTTTGAATGCAATTCCTAAGTTATATACCCTGCCTGTGTTAACTAACCACAAAGGACCCGTCTTCAAGTGGGTACCTAAAGTCAGTTAAATTTCTTTGATTGCAGGAAATAACCATCTGTGTTTGGATACTCGATTCCGGGTGTTCAAAACACATGACTGGCAATAAAGCATTGCTCAAGAACTTTATCGAACGATTCATGGGAACTGTTCGATTTGGGAACAACAATTTCGCTCCTATCTTAGGTTATGGAGACATTGAACGCAATGGAATTGTCATCAAGAAAGTTCATTATGTTGAAGGATTAAGTCACAACTTGTTTAGTGTTGGACAATTCTGTGACAACAATCTTCAAGTTCTTTTTCAACAATCTCTTTGCAAAATCCAAACTCTTGATGGAGTTGACATTCTGTGTGGCGACCGCGATGATAACCTTTTTACTGTCAATCTTGATGATAACCAACCAACCGACAATATTTGTCTCATTTCGAAAGCTACATCAAAGAATTCTTGGTTGTGGCATAGAAGGCTTTCTCACCTAAATTTTCCAACCATCAATACTTTGGTCAACAAGCATCTTGTTGAAGGCTTGCCAGACTATAAGTATGAAAGTGAGCATGTTTGTCCTTCTTGTGCTGTTGGGAAGATTAAACGAGCTTCTCATAAATCTAAGAAATCTCCAAATTCATTAGCACATCTTCATTTGATTCACATGCATCTTTGTGGGCCGATGAAAGTACAAAGCCGAAATGGGAAGAAATACATCTTGGTTATTGTTGATGATTATTCAAGATATACTTGGGTCAAGTTTCTTGCATCCAAAGATGAAACAACTCAGATTTTGATTGACTTCATCACTTCTACTCAAGTAAATCTTCAACTTCCAGTTCGTTACATCCGTTCGGATAACAGAACTGAGTTCAAAAATGTCGAATTTTATGAGTTTTGTAAATTCAAGGGCATTACTCACCAATTCTCTGCAGTTCGTACCCCACAACAAAACGGTGTCGTTGAAAGGAGAAATTGAACGCTAGTGGACGCTGTAAGAACAATGCTTGCTTATTCCAAGTTGCCTTCCAATATGTGGGCTGAAGCTGTTGACACTGCTTGTCACACTCAGAATCGGTCCATTGTCAATCAGCGTTTCGAGAAGACTCCTTATGAGGTTGTTAACAAACACAAACCCAACATTAATTATTTTCATATCTTTGGGTGTGTTTGTATTGCCTACCGAATCTACAATCGCCAGACAAATACAATTCAAGAAACAATGAATGTTTGGTTTGATGAGATGTCGGGCATGCTCTGTGAACAAGAAAGTTCTACCAACAAATAATGATCCAAGTACTTCATCAAGGACTTCTACTTTAGCATCTAAATTCAAGAAGTTTCCAACTCCAACAAGTGATGAGTTAGATATTCTTTTTGAAGAATTCTACAATTCTAAACCGATTCATGATGAAGAACCTCAAGTCATCGTTGAACCAATTTAGACAAATAATCCAGTTCCTGACAACAATCATGAATCATCATCAACTTCTTCTGAGCAAGGTGCTACATCTTCTAGTAGTAGTTCTTCATCCTCTTCTAATGATTCTTCTTCACCACCCTCTCCTAATAATTCTTCTCAAGTGAATGTTCAAGAACAACCTACCCAGTTTATTCAAACTACCAATCCGATAAACAATCCAAATGTGTATGTGCCACTTGACTTCGATCATCCATCCTATGAGGAAGCTATTCTACCAAGCTATGATTCCATCTCTCAACAAAACTCAGGTTTTAATGATCATGATGTTGATGTTCAACAACAAGATCCTCTTCCTCATGATCGCAAATGGTCACGTATGCTGAAAAATCATCTTACTGATCAAATTATTGGAGATCCACAGGCCAGAGTATCTACTCGTACTTCAGTAAACGAGTATCTACTCGAACTTCAGCAACGTCGAACCCAAAACTGTCTCTGAAGCTCTTTGTGATCCAGAGTGGGTTAAAGCTATGCAAGAAGAACTTGCTCAATTTGAAAGACTGAAAGTATGGAGATTAGTTCCAAATCCAAGGAAAAATGAACCTATTGGAACAAAGTGGATTTTCAAGAACAAGAAGGATGAGAATGGAGTAGTAGTAAGGAACAAAGCTCGACTAGTTGCAAAGGGTTATTGCCAACAACCTGGTGTTGACTTCGACGAAACTTTTGCTCCAGTTGCAAGAATGGAAACCATTCGGATTTTCTTAGCTTATGCCGCATTCCGAAACTTCACTATGTTTCAAATGGATGTGAAGACAGCTTTCTTGAATGGTGAACTCAAAGAAGAAGTTTATGTTGAACAACCAGAAGGTTTTGTTAATTCTAGAAGGCCAAACCATGTCTATAGGTTAGACAAGGCTCTCTATGGTCTTAAGCAAGCACCTCGTGCATGGTATGATTCCTTAACTACTTTCTTGATTAGAGGTGGATTTACCAAAGGCACTATAGACCCTACCCTGTTCATTCGTAAACAAGGTAAACATGTTCTTCTTGTCCAAATATATGTTTATGACATTATCTTTGGGTCAACCAGTCAAACATTTTGTCGAAACTTTTCATCTCTAATGGTTAATTATTTTGAAATGAGCATGATTGGGGAAATGAACTACTTTTTGGGTTTTCAAATCAAACAATTTCTAAATGGTATTTTTATATCACAAGGTAAATACATTAATGATATGTTGAAAAAGTTTGATATGACTACATGTTCGTTAATTTCTACCCCAATGGCTGCTCGAACAAATATTAATGCTGATAAAAATGGGAAACCATTTGACCAAAAGAGATATAGAAGTATGATTGGTTCGTTGTTGTATCTTACAGCATCTCGCCCAGATATTATGTTTGCAACATGTATGTGTGCTAGGTATCAAGCTGCCCCAACTGATTTACATTTTCAAGCTGTGAAACGAATATTTCGTTATCTGAAGGGTACACCCAATTTAGGTCTCTGGTATCCAAGGGATACTGGATTCAATCTAACTGCCTATTCAGATGCAGATCATGCAGGTTGTAAGCTTGATCGCAAGAGCACTTCTGGTACTTTACAATTTTTAGGTGATAAAATTGTGAGTTGGTCTTCCAAGAAACAGAATTGTGTGTCACTATCAATAGCTGAAGCTGAATATGTGGCTGCGGCTAGTTGTTGTGCTCAAGTGTTATGGGTGAAGATGCAACTAACTGATTATGGTCTGAAATATGATCATATCCCTATCTATTGTGACTCTCAAAGTGTCATTGCTATTGCAGTCAACTCAGTAAACCACTCTCGATCAAAGCATATAGATGTGAGATATCATTTTCTCAAAGATCATATTGAGAAAGGTGACATCGAGCTCTACTTTGTGGGAACTGACTATCAGCTTGCAGATTTGTTCACCAAACCATTGGACGAAAAGAGGTTTAATTTTCTTATCTCCAAGCTTGGCATGTTAAATCTTGAACCTTAACTTATTTTGTTCTTAAAAATTTGAAAAGACAAAAATCAAATACAAAAATATAAAATTTTAAAAATTAACAAAAAGATTTTCTCTATTTTTTTTTCTTTTTAAAGTGGTTTACATATACTATGTATGTAACCCGTGCTTCATTGATTTATTTATATCTCAGTGGCTTATACATACTCTGTGTATAACCCGTTCTTAAAAGTTTTTATTTATTTCCAAAAAGTATTATTTTTTTTCCGTCAAAATATTCTTTCACTCTCAATTCTTGATATGAGAAGCGAAGGATTGAAAGCCTTAGTGTACTCCCTAGTTGTCTCATCTTGAACAATTGATTGAGTTAAATGTGCTTAAATGTTTTAGTTTGCATCCAACTTGTTGATGTAAGATGCGAAAGATCGAATGCCTTTGTGTACTCCCTAGTATTCTTACTATGAACATAGTTGTTGAAGCAAAAATTTTGTGTTTCCAAAAACTTTTTTTTGTTCACTTTACCCTGTCAAATTTTTCTGTATATATCACAACAAAGATTTTATATTTCACAAAAACCAATTTTTGCTCTACCTTTCTATGAAAAACATTTTGATATACCTTTATATAGATTAAGGGGGAGTTTGTGATCAAAAATTTCAAAACTTCAAATGTGTTTTCAAATCTTTTCATACACACGTTTGATGATTTTCAAATGACTTTTCATCAATTGAAGTTCGTTGATTAGTTTGCACTTGATCGATTCGTTCACTCCATGAACCTCATCATCACCGATGATTTCTAACCCCAGAGTATTCAATTCTTTCATTAGATTGTAAGGGTATTTTGAGTGATGATGATTTCGTGCAAATAGGATGGAGGGAGTAAAGTTGAAAAGTGAGAGGTTATGGTGATATGTTGTGAGAAAAGGGTTAAAAGAAATGATACCCTTCCCTAAATTTCTCAAATAGCCGGGTAAAACAAATTTCTATTGGATGTCATTTGTTGATATCTTGATAAAGACTTCATGGACCCAGTGAAGCGATGCACATCTTTACCTAACCACTCAAGTGTTTCTTAACAAATACTTGTTTCATTTCTCAGGGAGATTTTCACATTTCTATTGAATCTTCATTTGGAAGATGTTGATATTGAAAAAGGGAGACATTCTGCTCCAGTCCCCGACTTCATTTGATCACGTTGTGTCTAGAGCTATCGTGCTTGATCATTCATTTGATCATTTTCATTTTCTTAAGACACAAATGGTTTGCCGAGCTCATTGCTCTGCAAATGGTTCAAATGACTTAGAAAAATTTCATGTAAAATGTGTTGTTTGCCGAGCTTAGAACTCTGCAAACAACTTTATTCAAGAAAAACTCATGAAAATTATTTTAAGGAAATCATATGAAGGAATTCAAGTACAAAGTTCTGCAAATAAGGTATTTTACAAAAGATTTATATTGATTTGGTGAGTAAAATGCTCTGCAAATAAGAACTTTGGTACTTGTGGAAAAAATTTCATGAAAGCCTAAAGGTTGTCGAGTTCAAAGCTCTGCACACATTTGAAATCCTTTGGATGGGTTTTGAGAAATCAATGGTTTGTCGAGCAAAAACCTCGGCAAAAGGCAATTTATCATGATCATGTTATTTATCCCTTGTGTAGGTTTGAGGGTTAGGTGAAACACTTTTAAAGTATGCCGAGTAAAGAGCTCTGCATATAGTTGAAAAACACTTGAAAGAGATTTATGAAAACACTTGTTTGCCAAGCAAATATCTCGGCGTCTTTTATTGAAAATGGATATTTACAAGCCCAGAAATTATGAAGGTATGAAGATGACCGTTGACACTTGTTAAGGATGCCGAGCTAAAACTTCGGCACTTAGAACAAATTCAAACCAATTTCCAGAATTTACCCAAACCTTAAAATCCCAACCCAGAAATTTTAATCTAATGAGAAAGAGAACAGATTAAAAGGATAAACAACACTTATAAAGCCTAAACATGCATCTGAATTCATCAAACAATACAGCAAAACATCACAGAAATCATAACAAATAGGATTAGTTCATATTGGCATTTAATCAAACAGTTGGTATTCAAATAAGAAACAAGAATTTCTACCTTTAACACATGATGATCTGATGATGAAAAGAGATGAAATGGACTTAGAAACACACTGAGATCACAACTCACTTAAGATATAATCCAAACGAATCAACCAAGTGATATAAAAATTTATGTGAAGGTGATCGGACGAGGATGAGAAAAAGACAAAAAATTTTGAAAAATTTGAAAAACATTAAATGACCTTTGAACCCGCTTGTTTTTCCTTTTTATTGCTCAAACTCGGATCTTGGGTCTGGGTCGACCCGCGTGTCAACCCAGATTATACTTCTCATGGGCTTAAAAAAAATTAGGCTCACACTTTTTTGGATTTTAAAACAAACAAAAACAAAACAAAAAACTATTGGGCTAAAAAAAGAAATTTTTTTTAAAAAAAGCATAAAATAAAATGAAAACATAACAAAAAAAACTTTGAATTTGGTTTTTCAATTTTAAAACAAACACACAAATATAAACACTACATAACAAATAGCAAAAACACAAATATTTACATGCATTTGCATACTCCCCCTCGAATTAAGCATACAAGATAAAAATTAATTTACAAACTCCCCCTAAAATCATGCATTCTACCTTTTTTCTCCCCCTCAAACATTGCATGTAATAACAAGCAAAACACATCAATGTTTGAAACATAAAGTGAACATATAATACATAGCATGAAAGCAATTAAGTTTGTAAATCAAGCATTCCATGTTTGGTTTTTAGAAAATTGAACCTTTGTTCATCCAATGGTTTAGTGAAAAGGTCTGCCAACTGGTAGTCAGTGGGGACAAAATAGAGTTCGATGTTACCTTTCTCAACATGATCTTTAATAAAATGGTACCGAACATCTATGTGCTTGGTTTTAGTATGATGTACTGGATTGCAGGATATAGCAATGGCACTCTTGGAGTCACAGTAGATAGGAATTCTCTCAAACTGAAATCCATAGTCAGTTAATTGTGTCTTCATTCAAAGAACTTGTGAACAACAGCTAGCCGCAACAACATATTCAGCTTCTGCAGTAGATGTTGATACACAATTCTGCTTTTTTGAAGACCAACTTACCAACTTATCCCATAAAAACTGTACACTTCCCGAAGTACTCTTTCGATCCAACTTACAACCTGCATGGTCAGCATCCGAGTATGCAACTAATTGAAAGCCGGTACCAAAAACCAAAGTTCACTGTGCCTTTAAGGTAGCAGAAAATCCGTTTTACCGCATGAAAATGACTTTCTTTAGGATTGGCCTGGTACCTTGCACACATACATGTGAAAAACATAATATCCGGGCGACTTGTAATCAAATAAATGAGTGACCCTATCATACTACGATATTTTTTTGATCAAAAGATTTACCATTTAAATCCGCATGAATTTTTGTTCGAGTCTCCATGGTTGGCAATTTAACATATCAAACTTTTTCAACATGTCAAGGATATATTTATTTTGACAAATATATGTACCATTGGACAACTGTTTGACTTGAATACCAAGGAAAAAGTTTAATTCACCCATCATACTCATTTCAAACTTGTTAATCATCAGTGCAGAATAATTCTTGTAGTACTTAGGGTTAGTCGACCCAAAAACTATATCATCAACATAGATCTGGATTAAAAAGATGTCACTACCTTGTCTTTTAATGAACAAGGTAGTATCAATTGAACCTTTGTCATACCAGGCACGAGGAGCTTGTTTCAAACCATACAATGTCTTATCTAACCTGTAGACATAATTCAGATGTGTAGAGTTCACAAAACCTTCTGGTTGTTCAACATAAACTTCTTCCTTGAGAACTCCATTTAAAAATGTTGTTTTGACATCCATTTGATATACAATAAAGTTCTTGTAAGCAGCATAGGCAAGAAACATCCGTATTGCTTCAATTCGTGCAACAGGTGCAAACGTCTCATCATAATCTATGCCATCTTGTTGACAATATCCCTTTGCAACCAAACGTGCTTTGTTTCGTACAACAACTCCGTTTTCATCCTTTTTGTTCTTGAAGATCCAATTGGTTGTAATTGGTTCTTTGTTCTTGTAAGGATTCGGAACCAATATCCACACTTGAAGCCTCTCAAATTGATTGAGTTCTTCTTGCATTGTTTTTACCCAATCTGGACTACCGAGTGCTTCATTCACTGTTTTTGGCTCAACAATACTCAGGAAATTTACAAACAGACATTCAATCACGAATGCAGATCTTGTCTGTATTCCTGAATCTGGATTGCCAAATATCTAAGAAATCGGATGAGATCTAGTCCATTTGGTTGAATGAGGAAGAGGTTCGTGTGGATCATTTAATTCGTTAGTATTAATGAACGTTGGAGTATGTTGTGCAGTTACTTGCTCAAATGAAGTTGCCAGTGGTTCAACAAAGTCTTCAGTGTTATAAACTTCAGGATTGGTAGCAGGATTTGTCACTTGAGAGATATGAGTATTTGGACCTTGTAACTCATAAGTGGCAGTATGAAGATGAAATTCAGATGATGGAGAAGATATATCTGAATTGAGTGATGGTGATAACTCATCGTCTCCATTTGGTGCTGAAGAAGTATTCATGGTACTGGAGACTGTATTTGTATCTAAACCGGGTTTAGACACTCTTGGGTAATCATAGTAGAATTCTTCAAACAAATTATCCAAATCCTCTGTTGTCGGAGTACTGAATTGAGATTTGACATTTGAAGCAGTTATTGTGGCGGATGCTTGTGGTCGATTAAGTTCGGGTCTTGAACTGTTTTGTTCAAGAACCATTCCAGAGAGTTCATCAAATCGAACATTCATACTCTCAACTATCTTTTTCATCCGACAATTGTACACGCGATATGCAATCGATTCTCTTGAGTAACTAATAAAGTATGCCTCATCACCTTTTGGTTCAAATTTACCGAAATTGTCTCGATCATTGAGAACATAACAAACACATCAAAAAATGTGTAAGAAGTTCACATTGGGTTTTCTTTTATTGATCACCTCATATGGAGTTTTGTCAAATCTCTTGTTCATAATAGACCTATTCTGAGTGAAACAAGCAGTAGCTACAGCTTCAGCCCAAAGATTTGGAGGCAACTTTGAATAGGCAAGCATTGTTCTAGCTGCTTCAACAAGAGTTCGATTTCGACGTTCAACTACTCCATTTTGTTGAGGTGTTCTTGTGGCAGAGAATTGATGAGTAATGCCTAATGATTTAAAGAAACAATCAATTGTTGAATTCTTGAATTCTGTGCCATTGTCGGAACAAACAATTCATATTGAGGATTGAAGATTAACTTGGGTTTGTTTGATGAAATCAATGATTTCTTTTGGAGCATCACTTTTGGCATGAAGAAAGAAAACCCAAGTATAACGAGAAAAATCATCAACAATCACAAGAATGTATCTCTTTCCATGAATGCTTTTAACTTTCATTGGTCCACACAAATCCATATGCAAAAGATGCAAAGCACCTTCGGTACTCAGATGTTTCTTTGGTTTGTGAGATGCCTTCTTCATCTTGTCAATAGCACAAGTTGGACAAACATGTTCGCATTCATACTTGTAATCAGGAAGACCTTCAACAAGATGTTTGTCCACTAAAGCATTGATTGTTTGAAAGTTAAGATGAGATAAACGACGATGCCATAGCCAAGAATTTTGTGCAGAGGCTTTCGAAAGAAGGCAAATGTCAAAATCCAGATTTGGAACATTATTAAGATCAATGGTGAACAAATTATTGTCCCTTATTCCAGTGAAAATATTTCCCCCCTCCGCGGTTTGAACTTTGCATTCGTATCTTTTGAAAATCACTTGAAGATCATTGTCACAGAATTGTCCAACACTAAAAAGATTGTGACCTAATCCTTCAACATATGATTGATAGTAATTCCATTATTGACAATGTCTCCATAACCAAGAATAGGGGTGATGTGCAAAATCGAGCTTTAAATTTATAAAACTAGAACTACCTAAAAACTCACAACTACGCACTCGCGGGCAGTGGACCCGATCGTTTGCAATATAGTTAAGAGATAAGCCCGAGTTCGTTCTCAGGGATTAGAAATGACTAGTTGCTTTATGAAATGGTTTAGAAAATCCTCTTGACAATCAAAGTAAAATTGGCTTGCAAAATAATTGCATAAATTTGAAAAGAAATTCAGACAATATAATTAAAAGTCATCCACCTTGACTTCCCTCGACTTCAAATGTGATTGCGTTTAATTAAGAAAAAATTCTCTAGAGTTTAAAGATAATCGTGACAAGATTAAGGTGCTCACGTGGTACCACCAACCATGAACAAAATACCGAATCACCTTATTGCTAATCAAATTACGCAAGCCGGTACCACCAACACAAAGGCAACTCTTCCAACAATTAGTTTTATTGACTATCGAATTATCAATTGAACCTATGTGACATTAACGTAGTACCACCAACCGTTATCAATCACGTTGACAAAATTAATCTTTTCTTAAAATAATATTCACTATCATACCATGAACTAGTGATAATTACTCATAGACAAGTAACTGTTTTAAAATCACATACACATTCAACTGGTACCACCAACGAAGAATTATATGCAACCAATATCAAAATTAATTAATAAAAAGAATTAAAATCATCAAGATCACAGAACAACGATAATTAAATAAACTCTTTTGAATTAAAAAATATTGCAATCACATTATCCGTCTCGTTTCATCAAGGTGAATGATTAAACGTTTAGCCACTCATGATCAATCCACAATAATAATCAAAATAGAAGAGAAACATGATGTACCAATTGTTTGATGAAAAAAAAATTGCATGACAGTAAGTAGATACGATCTAGAAGGGTGCTCGTGAATCTTCAACGAATCCACCTAAGAAATTATCTTGATTGGAGATTGAAGAACCCTTGTAGAACAGCTCCTAGAAAGATTTTTGATGCTTTGGGAATTAGGGTTATGTTTCTTATTTATACCTTTCAAAATCTGATGCAAAATTCGTCCAAAACCCTTCAGATCCCGTGCACTCACTGCGGCACAGTGGCTTGTGAAGGCCGCCACTGCGGCGCAGTCATTTTCCTCGACCTTCTTTTCTCCCTTCCTGACTGCGGCGCAGTCATCCTAGTTCGACCCCCACTGCGGAGCAGTGGGGTGTGTTCCACTCTTTTCCGTGGATAAGGACTGCGGCGCAGTGGGCATGGCAACCTCCACTGCGGCGCAGTCACAAGCTTGGTGACTAAAGTTTGTCTTTCGATCTTTAAGCTTGCTGAATGCTTCAATCTTCTAAACTTTATCAACTCTCAATCTCATAAATCATAGTCTTGACCAAAAATCATCCGAAAATGTGCCATATGAACGCGTAACCTGTTTAGAGCCTGTAAACACTAACAAACACCATAAACGCGCCAAATGCACACAAAATAGACTTAAAACACTTAAATAAACGGTCAATAACGATGTGGGTAATGAGTATAAATTAGTCACATCAAATCCCCCCACACTTGAGCATTGCTTGTCCTCAAGCAAATCCAAACTTTAAGTAAAACATTCCTTGACAATCAAACTATCAAACAAGTGACAAATATCAAAAAGAAGCAACACCAAGCATGTCGAATGACAAAAAGCGGGTGAAGCAGTTTTAATCTTAAATGAAAACTCGAAATGTTTGACAATACCTGAACAATCCGCTGCCACGATAATCAACTAAGCATAAATGAAAACAAACAATCCTATCAATATCATTCTACTCCAACAAACTTACTTTTGGGGTTGAATATATGAAGAATCACTTATAGCTCAGTCACGATGTATACTCTTTTACCATAGGCTTGAACTAGGATCGTCACTCCACCATTAAGGCGCAAGCATTAAGTACATCGTCAAAATAGGCATTAAGGGTGGTTGTATAGTTAAACTAAGGCTATGTATAAGGGATATGTACAATAGAATACGGAAAATTTATAGGTTAAAAGTGAAAGGTAAGAATTGATAGTATAAGTTATATTAAATATGAACAAAATAGTCTAATCAAACCTATACCATTGATTGCCAACAAGCACTAACCCATAAGATGCTATCCTGCGAACACCTCGAAAGTACCAAGCAAGCCCAACACCATTGTGGTGTATCAACTTCAAACAACTTACAATCAACCAAATCTTCCATAATAATGTCACAACAAACTTTCTAGACATTTAAAAATGAGAAATGCCTACTAGTAGCCCAAGTTCTTTCTTTTCTTTTTTTTTTTTTTATTTTTCTGTTTTTCAATTCTTTTTATTCTTTTTGAACCATTTTTACTCTACTAGTAGATACTCTCTTACAATGATAAACATGCCTATAACACTTCACTTTCTTTGTTTGAACAATCCAAGACAATCTTCAATAACTTAACCCATTCACATATTCTCATAGACAAGAATATTCCACAAATCAACCCACTGAAACTCTCCCAAACCATCCAAACAAACCAATGACAATCAATGGCCCCCCAGATTAGATTATTGGTATAATTAGGTGAAGTTTACATGAATAGGTGGATTTATACAATGGAGAAGGTAAAGTTAAAGTGATGTATATGTGTATAATTTCTCTAAGGTATACAAAAAGGAAAAAATGTGTGAATATAGACAAGTATATGTATAAGGTTGTATAGTAGGGGTATGGATATACAAAAGAAAAATGAAAAGAAAGAAAGAAAAAGTATGGTCAAACCTAAATGCCAATTCATCATCCAATGTACTCGTCACGATCACCAGGCCAAGTTCTAGAATCAACACATCACCGGTATACTCTTATCAAGAAAAGAACTCGGAAATGGCTTAGAAATACCTCAAACACGCACATCCTAGTGCAGGGTATCAAAATGAAATCCCTTACTCCCGAATAAATCCAAGAGCCTAAGAGAGAGACGTATTTACGAAGCAAACAAACCAAAACCGTAACCTGACAAACTATATATGAAATGATGAAATCTCACAATTGGGTGTTTTGGATATATATGAGTATGCAAGTAATGTTATCAATCCCAAAGGACTAGCCAAACAACCGTTCAGAACACACTTCGCCAATTAAAATTTTTTGTCAAAGAAACATTTTGTAGTAAAATTGCTTAATAAGTAATCAATTAAGTGTCAAAAACAATTTACCACAAGGACAAGTTCAACTCAAGTTTTAAAAATCATATCAACTTCTATTATTCCGCCAAATTGATAGCACCAGTTTTAAACATGCACATCACAGTTAAGAGCTCAAAATAGAAACTCATACCTCTAGATAGAATCCAAAGGTCTACGAGAGGGACACATCAACAAAGCCGATAGAAATCTCAATAGCAAAACAACAAAGGTGATAAACCCGGTAGCTTAAATGTATTTGCCACCCCCCAACACTTATGATGGACAATGCCCTCAATGTCTATATCCGGTCCAACAAAAGTAAATAGGGGTAAGCGACATAGAAAAATAAGAGCACATACCGGAATAAGGACACATTCCATTTTGAAACAAGTTATCAACCCCGTGTCACAAATGGCACTTCCGAAATAGGAAGGACACTTTGGTTGGCGGGATAAACAACTTGTACAAAAACGGAAGGTGCAAGAGTTGTGTGTGCATCAAACATAGCAATAACAAATATGGCGCTGAACTTACAGCCAGCATATGCACACCATCACACAATCAACACATTGATGCCATAGAATAGACGAGAAGAGAATCTAAGGGGTTCCCCCCACACTTGAGTTGCGCTATAGCTATCAAATGTAACAACTTGCTCATATTGCATCAAAACAAACCATAATAATTCCAAGCATAACCTTATTCTACTGTTCATGCAACAAACCAAAAGAAAAAGAAAAATAACCAAATACAATGTTTCATCACCCCGTAGGGTGGATACCAACAGAAATAAAGAGAGAAGATAAGAAATAATGTATCAAGTACAGTCATCCATCTGCCAAAATGAGTAGCAATCAATCAACATATGACCCCATCACACGGTACCGGATGGAGGTCATCATAATCTCTATCACCGCTACTGCTGCCCGTGATAGCCATAAGGAGCACCAGGTGGGCCAGAAAGATCATCCACCCAGCTAGTGGCCTGCTCTGGCGTGCCTCCTGAACCTGAACCGCCATAACCGCCTCCCGGCTGATCATCTGCCTGTCCAAACCCACCAGCAGTAAATCCTCTTGAGCCACCAGCAAATTCAGTGAACCCAGAGCTAGTACCTGCAAAGAAACTAGGCATAGAAGAGGAGTTCCCAGCATCACCACTTGTCATGGGGCCGTGGAGATCCTCCCAAGTCATGGGGCCGTGGAGACATCTGGGAAGGCGTAAAGAATAAAGAACCGCCATCCTGTCGATAAGGTGGAACACGGATAGGTGGTGGGCTAAAAGGTGGAATGGGGTCGGGCCTCACAAACTCCGTCCCTGTATACTGGGCTTGCCACATCGGCTGGTAATAATTAAGAGTGTAGTTTTTATGGGCCTGCTGTGACCCTATCCATGTCATCTCCTGATCCATGCGCCGCTGATAATCATCAAAAGCCTGGCGGCTGGCCTTTTGCCCCTCAAAAATCTGCTGGAGCTGGGTGCTCAATGGGGTCAAATCAATCCCTACGGGACCCCGGCTCCTCGGTGGCTCCTGCGGAGCATCCCCCATCTCCACATCCTCAGGTGCCTCCACAACCGGATGTGGCGCAGCAATAACCCAGTATCATCCAGCAACCTCGAACTCTCATTCTTTGTCATCTTCTTCACAATCTTCCCCCTCACCAACTCGCCCTCAGTAAAAGTCTCCTAAAAAACCTGAGGAGATAGATCTGTCTGGCACTCATCCGTGTCGAAAATACCCATCCTCCTGTAAATCTGGGTGATGAAGTGCCCCAGAACCAACTCCAAGTCGGAGTGGTTACACATCCTATCAAGAACAACTATGGGGGACAAAGCCAACCTCCTGGGTGCCCCCTCTGAAAACAGCTTAATCAACCATATATCAGTTTGGTACGCCTTGTCCCAGTGAGTGGACCGCTGTACCAAGAAAGTAACAATCATCCGGTGGAGCATTCTCAGTTTCACACTCCTAATCTTGGACACACTAACTGTCCCCCTAGATGGCCAAGCTTCGCCCCCAGAAATACGAGTCCAATACTGTGGAATGGACTCACTATCAATAGCCTGCTTCACATACAACCCTTGCCTCAACAAAGCCCTAAAATCACTGTTCTTCAACTCATCTAGTGAGTACATACCAGTATAGTACCCAAACTGTGCCACGGATATCTTCCTCTAAACACTTCGACAGTAAAACGACACACACCACTCAAAAATGTCTTTAACTTTATTCAACTCTTTTGAAAGTTTCAACGTTGAATAAAACTCTAAACATAATTCCCGATATACCGGTTCCCTATTATTAAACACATTATGCCACGTATCACTAACAACTGACCGGTCACCCACTTGAGCCTCAACCCGAAACCATCCATTAATATCAGCTTGGATACCAAAATGTTGAGCTGCAGTTGGGTGGAGATACCTGGGAGGGCACACAACCTGTTTGTGCAAAGAATACAACTTATTGAGGTAGATGTTCCTGTGTGGTTGCTTCACCCTTGTAAACTCAAGCCACGTATGTTTTTCGTTCATTGTCCGGGCCAAAATGTGAGCGCAGGTGGCTCAACTGTCTTCTTAGCTACCTTAGCGGGTACCTCGGCGGTCCCGCTCGATTGACCCACTTCGGGGTTCTTTCGTTTGTCAACACCGGCAGCATCCTGTAATCACAAACAATAAGACAAACACACATGTTAAACGAGGAATACAAACCGGGAACCATATTAAAAACAAAAAAAATTTTGGGCAGAAAAGTGCCCCACTGCGACGCAGTGAGGCAAAGGAAAAACTGGGTCGTGGATAACCACTGCGGCGCAGTGGGGTTCATATCACATGCAGGTCACGAGCAACGGACTTCGGCGCAGTGGGCTAAACCAACCACCACTGCAGCGCAGTCACTTGAATATCTGGGAAAGTTCATCATTTGTTCATCACGAATTTCAAACTAATGGGGTGCAACAAATCAACATACTAGCCATCTTTCAGCAATTAACAACACATAATCACACATTATCCTCCCCCACACTTGTTTATCAAAAATCCCCAATTTTTTTCAAAACCCTAGTTTTAATTTAAGATCAAATCCGGATTTACAAGTGTTTTAATCGTGAAATTGAACATTAAATTATCATCTATACCCATTAATTAACAAAAGCCACCAAACAATTTAACAATTACAACCTAAAAATTGAAAAACAAAAATTAAAGAAAAGAAAAAGAAATTAGTCAAGGAATCTTACTCCTCTTCCCATGATAGCTACGAAAGGATGATAATCTAGAAGATAGAGAAGAAAAGTGCAAGATTTTGGTGGATTAGAGAATGATTTTCGAAAGCAAAGGGGTGTTCTTGAGGAGGGACTTGCGTTTTCCTTTTTAGAGAAAAACATAAGAGGCTTTGAATTTTTGTGGTGAAAAAACAACTCAATCTTTCCTTTTTTTACTTTAAACCCCCGCTCCCCCTCTGACCGGTCAATACGCCCACTGCGGCACAGTGGGCTAAGGCTTCCCCTCACTGCGGCGCAGTGAGGCCTAATGCATTTGGGTGCCGAGCATTTGGACTGCGGCGCAGTCAGCTCTTCACACCCCCACTGCGGCGCAGTGGGGTTATGGTCAATACTGGACAAGGAATTGGACTGCGGCGTAGTCAAGGTCACCACCCCCATTGCAGCGTAGTGGGGGACTTTTCCAGACAAATTTTTTTTCGTTTTTTCATTTTTAAACACAAACTTACCTCAATCCGCTTCACACCACATTTGAACCTGCACATTCTTGACAAAACAAAGTAAAACTATCTAACACAATGAAAATCAAATTTGACAAAACAAAATTAAACATGGGTGCCTCCCGAGAAGCGCTAAATTTATTTACGAGTCGTGAGCTAGACTCGACCATTTTTTAAGTTTCTGAATAAAAAATGGGGATTTCTTCAACCATCCCCTCCTCTTGGTCTTCTTCCAAATAAAGTTTCAACCTGTGGCCATTCACAATAAAAGAACCGTCTCCATTTCTTTTAAACAACTCAACATAGTCGGACGGATAAACATGCTTAATCACAAAAGGTCCTATCCATCTAGAAGTCAACTTGGGTTGTTTAATTTTAAATTTCGACAAAAATAACAAAACTTTTGCTCCAACCTTAAACTCCTTTCTACGGATCCTTTTGTCATGGTAAACTTTGGTTTTCTCTTTATAAATTCTTGAGTTTTCATATGCACCCAACCTAAGCTCATCGAGCTCATGAAGTTGCATTAACCTAAGTTCACCGGCCTCTATCATATCTAGATTTAAATTTCTCAAAGCCCAGTACGCCTTATGCTCTAATTCAACCGGCAAATGACAAGTCTTACCGTAGAGAAACCAGTATGGCGTGGTGCCAATCGGGGTCTTAAAGGCGGTCCTAAATGCCCACAAGATGTCATCTAACTTTTTCGACTAAACCTTGGGGTTATCCCCGACCGTTTTTTCCAAAATTCTTTTTAATGCCCGGTTGGTGTTCTCCACTTGACCACTGGTCTGTGGGTGATAAGAAGTTGAAAAATAATGACACATACCATACCTTTTAAGAACCTTATCTAATTGATGATTAGCAAAATGTGCACCACGGTCACTAATTAAGGCTCTAGGGCAACCAAATCTACTAAACAGTTGCTTCAGAAAATCAATGAAGTCTATGCCCCAAATATCAAATACTTCACATACCTGAATTCCTTGCTGTGGCATTTCATCCCGTCTAGTGATGCTTCCTTGTCTTTGGCAAATGTCGCAGGTTTCAACCAACGTTTGAGCCTCCATGAAAACTGTAGGCCAATAGAAACCTGCATCAAAAACCTTGGTACCTATAACCGAAGGACCATAGTGACCTCCGGTTGGCCCGTAATGACAAGCATCCAATATCTCCCGAGTTTCAGCTCCCGCGACACATCTTCTCACCATACCATCTACACAAGTACGAAACAAATATGGGCTATCCTAAAAGTAGTGTTTAGCGTCCGATATGAGCTTCTTCTTTTGTTGGCCCGAGAAATCATTTGGTATTTCACCTGCAACCAAATAATTAGCAATATCAGCAAACCAAGGACCTTCATCAGAGTTAGAAATGACATTTAAATATTCATCGGGGAAGTTATCCTTAATCTCCCCATCTTGAAGCTCCTCCCGGTTTGGGTCTTCCAACCGGCTCAAGTGATCAGCTGCTAAGTTCTCGGCACCTTTCTTATCTTTGATTTCTATATCGAACTCTTGAAGTAACAAAATCCATCGAATAAGTCTAGGCTTTGCATCTTGCTTAGAAAACAAATACTTCAAAGTAGAATGGTCAGTGAAAACTACAGTTTTATTCAATACCAAATATGACCTAAACTTATCAAATGCAAAGACTACCGCAAGCAACTCCTTCTCTGCAGTAGTGTAATTTTTCTAGGCGGGGTTCAAGGTTTTACTATCATAGTAAATAGGCTTGAAATGCTTATCATCCCTTTGCCCAAGCACGGCTCCAATGACATAGTCACTTGCATTGCACATCAACTCAAAAGGCAAATTCCAATCCGGACCAACCATGATGGGAGAGTTGGTCAAGTTTTCTTTCAACACCTGAAAAGCACTTAAACAAGATTCATCAAAAATAAAAGGAACGTCCTTCTCCAACAAGTGGGTCATCGGACGAGTAATCTTAGAAAAATCCTTAATGAATCTACGGTAGAAACCGACATGACCAAGAAAACTTCGAACCCCTTTCACATTGGAAGGCGGGGGTAATTTGGCTATCACATCAATCTTAGCCCTATCAACTTCTATACCGGCCCTAGACACTTTATGACCTAGAACAATCCCCTCGGTCACCATGAAATGACACTTCTCCCAATTCAAGACAAGGCGTGCCCTTTCACACCGTGTCAACATTCTATCTAAATTATGCAAGCAAGTTTGAAAAGAGTCCCCAAATACCGAGAAATCATCCATGAAAACCTCCATGGAGGTTTCAAGCATGTCCTAGAAAATAGCTATCATGCACCTTTGGAAGGTGCCCGGGGCATTACACAAGCCGAAAGGCATTCGCCGGTAGGCAAAAGTACCAAAGAGGCATGTGAATTTAGTCTTCTCCTCGTCTTTTGGATCAATGGGTATTTGAAAGTACCCTGAAATCCCATCTAAGAAACAAAAATTTTCATTGCCTGCTAATATTTCCAACATTTGATCAATAAATGGGAGGGGAAAATGATCCTTACGGGTGGCATCATTAAGTTTACGGTAATCAATACAAACCTGCCAACCCGTAACCGTTCTAGTAGCCAAAAGTTCATTGTTTTCATTTTTAATTACTCTCATGCCCCCCTTTTTGGGCACACAATGGACCGAACTTACACAAGAACTATCTGCAATTGGGAAAATGATCCCTGCATCTAACAACTCAATTACTTCCTTTTTCACAACCTCCTTCATATTGGGGTTAAGCTTCCTTTGTCGCTGGACAACGGGCTTCACATCATCAACAAAGTCAATTTTATTCATGTAAAAATCAGGACTAATACCTAGAATGTCGGTAGTCTTCCAAGCAAAAGCCCGCTTATGAGCTTTGAGCACGGCCAAAAGAAGATTTTTCTCGTCACTCGAGAGTGAGGACGAGATAACAACGGGTAAAGAGGATTTACCTGCCAAGTAAGCATACTCCAAGTGGGCAGGCAATGGCTTAAGCTCCAGATCAGTAGGTGGTACATCAATAGAATTTGGTACCCTTGAGCTTCCATCAGCAACAACCTTTTCAAAGCTTACATCCTCTAGAGGTGTCTCACCCATACTCAATGCCATAACCTCTGCAAATAACTCATCATCATCATCAATATCACCAGCTCCTAAACAAGTGAGCTCTTCATCAACCTCTGTCTCAGCATCATCAATTACGTCAACCCTGAAACAAGACTCATCATTAGAGTAAGAATGCTTAATAGATCTTTCAACATTAAACACAATTCTATCCGTACCCACACCCAAAGAAATTTCCTTATCTTTCACCCGGATGATAGCATCCACTGTGTTAAGGAATGGTCTACCTAAAATCAAGGGTACCTTAGTGTCTTCCTCTATTTCGAGGATCACAAAATCAAAAAGAAAAACAATATGACCTACTTGGACAGTCATGTTTTCAGGAATCCCAATGGGATACTGAAAAGAATGGTCAGCTAAACGAATACTCATGCGAGTACGTTCCAAAATTCCGGAAGCCAACTTACTCCATACCCGAGTAAGGCATCAAGTTTATACTAGCACCTAAATCGGCAAGTGCCTTACAAGTCAAAGAACGAATAGAACAAGTTATAAGGAAACTCCCTGGATCTTCAAGCTTAGGTGGAATCTGTTGGTTCTGCAAGATAGCAGAACACTCGGCATTTAAATAAGCAGCATTCACCCCATCCATCTTTCCTTTATCCGTCACAAGTTCCTTAATAAACTTGGCATAGTTTGGCATTCCCTGGATCAAATCAACTAAAGGAACATTAATGTGAACATTTTTAATCATATTGACAAACTTATCATATTGTTCCTTTAGCTTAGCTTTCCTGAACCGATGTGGAAACGGAACCTTAGGCTTATATGGCTTAGCCTCGGGTGTCATAGCCAGTTTCGGTGGAGTAACCAGAGTCTTCACAGTCGGTCTATCTTCCATCACAATTTCCTCATCAACATCAGCATTTCCATCATTTCCTGTATCCTGCACATCTGAAACAATATCATTAGGATTAGGAGGAGGGTCATAGGATCTACCTGTACGAGTAGTGATGGCTTTCGCTTGCTCCTGGCGAACAGGCGGCGAAGTGTACTTCTGACCATTGTTAGGCCCTTGATTCTACTTCGGATTTTGCTGAGTGTTACTGGGCAAAGCACCCTGGGGCCTAGTGATAGCAGCCATCCTACTCTCAAGATCCTTGAAGTTGATATCCTGATTCTTGGCATTCATCTCCACTTTACCATTAATCCTATCCAGTCACTCACTCAACTGCCTAGTATCCTCACTTATATTTTGGATACTTGTGTTTGTCTCAATTTGATTGCTCATCATCTGCTTCATCATTTCTCTCAACTCGGCATTAGGATCGGTAGTAGAAGAAGAAGAAGCCGATCCTTGGCTTTGCTAAGTCTCCTGCTGCTGTGGCTGACTTTGATAATTGTTCCTTTGCCACCTGTTACCAGAAAAACGAGAAGTATTAGCATGAAAAGAAGAGTTATAAGAATTATTACCTGATGACCGGGTCTGAAAAACCGGTGTTTCTCTGGAAACCTCCTTGTTGATTCTGCACAAAACTAACATCTTCAGGTCCCCAGTTGGGACACTCTTCAGAGTAGTGTGTCTCTCCACAATGATCACACCCATCAGCAAGTACCTTCACATCTCTTTCAAGATAACCAAATCTAGACTCTTGATTGGCAAAACCTTTATCCATACGTGCAGATAAAGCTTGAATCTCATCAATGACACTAGAATTGTTTCTTCCATCTGCTCTTGCAACCTTACTTTGCTTAAATCGGCCCTCATTCTTCAAAAATCTTTTGTCATCCATAGCCGCATTATCTTTGACCGTACGTTCCAAAATGTCATAACCTTCGTTTGGAGTGATCTTGCTAAAACTTCCACCGAAAGCATACCCTATCTCTCTTTTAGATCTCTTATTCAAACCATCAAAGAATAATTCAACATACTTTTCCTTAGTCAATTCATGTCCCGGACAATTTCTCAACATCTCCTTGAATTTTGATCAATACCCGGTGGTCTAATGGCGGAACCACGAGCCGTAGGAATAGTTTGGGTTCGGTCACCATACCGGATGTCATTTGGGTCTCTCGGTGGTGGATTGTCACCCATTTCGTCTTTAACAAGTGCAAGATTAAAGAATTCCTCTAGATAGAACCCTTATTCGTTTGAACCTGGTGGTGCTGAAAAGTTAATCCTGCGTTTTGGTGGAGTCTTCAATGGGCTAAAAAGAGGTCGCCCCGAAGAACGCAAAATCATCACCTATGAAACAATCCTGCAAAACACAACTAACACCACACGTCAAATGCACCTGTGATAATACAAGGAAACAAATCTAAGTTAATAAAGCAAATAACTCCCTCACGCGTGAGGAAGGATCAAACCACTAAATTAACAACTAAATTGGCACACAATCCCCGGCAGCGGCGCCAAAAACTTGATGTGCAAAATCGAGCTTTAAATTTATAAAACTAGAACTACCTAAAAACTCACTACTACGCACTCACGGGCAGTGGACCCGATCATTTGCAATATAGTTAAGAGATAAGTCCGAGTTCGTTCTCAGGGATTGGAAATGACTAGTTGCTTTATGAATTGGTTTAGAAATGGTTTAGAAAATCCTCATGACAATTAAAGTAAAATTGGTTTGCAAAATAATTGCATAAATTTGAAAAGAAATTCAGACAATATAATTAAAAGTCATCCACCTTGACTTCCCTCGACTTCAAATGTGATTGCGTTTAATTAAGAAAAAATTCTCTAGAGTTTAAAGATAATCGTGACAAGATTAAGGTGCTCACGTGGTACCACCAACCATGAACAAGATACCGAATCACCTTATTGCTAGTCAAATTACCCAAGCCGGTACCACCAAAACAAAGGCAACTCCTCCAACAATTAGTTTTATTGACTATCGAATTATCAATTGAACCTATGTGACATTAACCTGGTACCACCAACCATTATCAATCACGTTGACAAAATTAATCTTTTCTTAAAATAATATTCACTATCATACCATGAACTAGTGATAATTACTCATAGACAAGTAACCGTTTTAAAATCACATACACATTCAACTGCTACCACCAACGAAGAATTATATGCAACCAATATCAAAATTAATTAATAAAAAGAATTAAAATCATCAAGATCACAGAACAACGATAATTAAATAAACTCTTTTGAATTAAAAAATATTGCAATCACATTATCCGTCTCGTTTCATCAAGGTGAATGATTAAACGTTTAGCCACTCATGATCAATCCACAATAATAATCAAAATATAAGAGAAACATGATGTACCAATCGTTTTATGAAAAATAAATTGCAAGACAGTAAGTAGATACGATCTAGATGGTTGCTCGTGAATCTTCAACGAATCCGCCTAAGAAATTATCTTGATTGGAGATTGAAGAACCCTTGTAGAATAGCTCCTAGAAAGATTTTTGATGATTTGAGAATTAGGGTTATGTTTCTTATTTATACCTCTCAAAATCTGATGCAAAATTCGTCCAAAACCCTTCAACTCCCGTGCACTCACTGCGATGCAGTGAGATGTGCATCCCCTCACTGCGGCGCAGTGAGGGCCCTTGACTTCGACTTTAGTGTGACTGAGGCGCAGTGGCTTATGAAGGCCACCACTGCGACGCAGTCATTTTCCTCGGCCTTCTTTTCTCCCTTCTTGACTGCGGCGCAGTCATCCTAGTTCGACCCCCACTGCGGCGCAGTGGGGTGTGTTCTACTCTTTTCCGTGGATAAGGACTGCGGCGCAATGGGCATGGCATCCTCCACTGCGGCGCAGTCACAAGCTTGGTGACTAAAATTTGTCTTTCGATCTTTAAGCTTGCTGAACGCTTCAATCTTCTAAACTTTATCAACTCTCAATCTCATAAATCATTGTCTTGACCAAAAATCATCCAAAAATGTGTCAGATGAACGCGTAACCTGTTTAGAGCCTGTAAACACTAACAAACACCATAAACGCGCCAAATGCACACAAAATAGATTTAAAACACTTAAATAAACGGTCAATAACGATGTGGGTAATGGGTATAAATTAGTCACATCACAATATGATCATTTCCAAATCTGACCGTTCCCATAAACTTCTCAACAAAATTAGTGAGTAATGACTTGTTTCAAGTCATTTTACGAGAACATCCCAAGTCAACATACCATACACAAATCTGATATTCCTGCAAAGACAAGTTATGATGTTAAGGTCCCCACATATACTGGGTCCTTGCGGGTGAGACAGAGATAAAATGCAAACACACATATACATAAACAACACAAACAAGAGCACACAAACAAGAATTTAGTCAAAGATAACAAACAAACACACATAATTGTTCAAAGATGACATACGAATTACAAACACAAACAGATTGAACACAAGTTTTGATACAAGTGGGAGTAGTTCTAGATGTATTAGCACTATCTATTGATTTTGATCTACGAACAATCCACACTTGTTTGAGTTGAGTTGAAATGCCATCAAGTTTGATTTTTCTAGAAGCATGTAAAAATCTATCTTTAGGAATCCATTTACTGTTACTAGTTAAGCACACGTCACCTGAAACATGAACATTCTTTAAATTAGAAAAAAAATTTGTCTTTAAGTTCTTCCCAGGTTTCTTCTTGATGGTTTCATTACTCATTTGACCTTTCTTAATATTTTTAGGTGACAACCAACCATACTGATCTTTATATTTAGTCATCCCTGAGGTTGTATCTCTAACTACTTTCAAAGTGGACTTAAAGGTTGTCTGAGACTTCCTAGGAACACTAGATGTTATCTGAGTCTTTGGTTGTGTGTTGCCTAATAATTCATTCTACACCTTCTTTGAACTCATGTGAGGTTTCACTTCTTTTGGTGACTTAGTTTCAGTTTTAATTTTAGTAGGTTTTGAGTCACCAGTGGTCTTGACTGCATGAAAAGCTTTTGTGACTTTTGGTCATGTCTTCTTACCTTGTTGGGTATGTGCTGAAGAGTATGATTTTGGATTCTTTATCTCAGCAAATTCAGGTTTGTTTTCCTTTTTCTCAAAGATTTTTTCAAAGTCAGGATTAAATTTATGATTTCCATTCATAAAATCATTGAACAGCTGAGATTCTGTTTCCAATTTCACACTCGATTCAGACACATTTGTCAGACATGAACTTTGCTTAAATGATTGTGATGGTTTTTATTTTTCCAAAAATGCTCAAAGTTTCAATTTTGTCAAAGTTAGTTCCACTTTGACTTTATTAAGTTCCTCAACCACTTTTATTCGTTGATCCTTTTCCTTTTCAAACTTTTAAATTGCATCATTAAATTCATTAAAATAAGTTTGAGTGTCTTCTGGAAACTTAGGAATTGATGTATCAAAATAAATATCAATTGGATCAACAGAAACATCATCATATTCATCTTGAGCATAGTCAGTTTGAACGGAAACATTCACAACTTCAAGATCAGCTTGTACAGATGCATTCAAAATTTCACAGATAGAACAAGTAGACTGATTTGAAGTTTTACTATTTTCAGAATTGGTTTGCTCAGTTTCATTCATGATTTCACATACAGAGCACCCCGGTTGGTCACAAATTGAGGTACTTGTGAATAACACGATTTCTACACTGGATTCACGTCATCATCAATGGTGGATTTGATGTGTGTGTGTTCTTGGTGTGAGTGTGTGTTTTTTGAAAGAGAAAAATGTGTGTGTGTAAAGGTTACAGGAATCAATTTGTGTGTAGAGGTTGTTACGATCCCTAAGGCATGAGGGGTATTTATAGGCTAACTATACAATTATGCTAATTATCGCAATTAGCCCCTCAACCTTAGTGATCATTCACCTATGACTTAACTACAAGTAAGTCCACTAATCTAGATTACAATTTATTACTATTTTTGGATTTCTAACATTCTCCCCCTTAGTGATATATTGTAATGAATGTAGTACGTGTTATCTTTGTCTTGTAGGAATGAATTTGATGAGCCCGGTGGTGAAGACAATTAGTGTGTTGAAACAAGTCTTCAAAGCTTTTCTCTTTTGTCTTTGGAGAACTTGATTTAGTCTTGGTCTTGGACTTCTTGAAGTTAAATCATGTGTTGATTCTCGATGTTCTTTTTGAATAGAGAATAAAGAGTGTGTGTGTCTTGAATCTTTGAGGATTTTTGAATCATGAATCAGAGTTGTCTTTTGAGATGCGGAAGATATGAACTTGGCTTTGATTCTTCAATCTTCATTCTTGAGTGAAATTTAACTTTTTGATTCTTCATTCTTTGATTCTTGAGTGAATTTCATCTTCTTGTTTCTTCATTCCAAGAAGTTTCATGAATATGTACTCTCCTCCTTGATGAATGCAAGGGAGCTTCTTGATAAAGTGTTATTGCATGACTTGAAGATCTTGAATGAAATATGTTGAAGAAGACTCTTTTAAAGCTTTACTTCGTTGATTTGAATCTTCTAACCAATCTTTCAACCTTTTTGAAGCTTCGATCTTAGTCACATCAACTTGAACACTTTGGAGAGTAAGCATTTGAATGAGGTTTGGATAAGTCTCTTATGAAGTAATCATGCTCCCCCTCAATTCATGAGTATAAACATTTTTGGAGCATCTTTGAACTTTTGTACCATCTCGAGAGAATAACCTTTCATCTTCGGTCTCGTTCTTATCTTTGAAATCAATTCGGATTTTCTTTTTCAAGCCAAGATCTCAATCAACTAAGGATCTAGTAAAAATCTGAGCTCAATTGACTTTAATATAGTGAAAATTTTTGTCATCATGAATCTTGTTCTTCTCATCTTTGAAAGATAAACTTTTTGAACCGACCAAATACAAACTTTTCTTCTTGCTCTTCCCCAATCAATATCAATCATAATATTTTCTCCCCATCATAATGACAAAGTTGGGAACCAATGTCATTATGCAAACATTGATTGATAGAACTTCAAAAGAAATAATACGACCCAAAGCTTGATTTTGTGCACAAGGAGAAATGTCGACCATCAAAACATCAACCCAAAATATTAGCCCAACCCAAAGAATCCTATAGGTGACTAATATGTAAGGTTGAAGTTGTTGGTACGAACGTAATAGCATGGTGTTGGTGTTTTCTGTGTTTGTGAGATGAGAAATGAAACTGGATAAGAATGATCCGTTAGCATGTTCAAAAATCTAAAGGATTAATGAAATGACCGATAGAAATGTTGTAACACCCCACCGTTGGCGGAAACATGAGGTGTCATGAAAAGTACAGCACGACATGGAATTACATAGATACTGCTAAATGAAATAGAATATAATAAATATATTCCCAAAACATGAGTTCAAAGTCAAATAAGCACGTCATCAAGCACAACAACAAACACATAATCACACACAAACAACAAGACAGAAGCACGTCAAATGGCATAAGTAACTCTATACACACAGGCTCAATATTGAACATAAACAGAAATCGACAAACTATTTAAAAAGAACAAGTATACTTTTCACCCCAAAACATGTAAAAAGAGGGGCTACGAAACTCAGCTAAAAGCAGCACAAGCACAAATATCCTAGATCAATGAACAAGAACACGAACAGTCAGATACACTCGAAACAAACTCACTATCTGCCCAACAGTCCTACATCGTTCACAAGTCACTCCATAAGAATTTAATTAATTGCACAAGTCCATGTCCTATACTAGTGTCTTAGGAATGTCATTATATCTTGTCATATGTCATAATATATATATTATCGTCTTTTTGTCTTTATTTTAATAATGTCACATTTTTAATGTTTATATCTTGTCTATGAAATGTCATCATAAATTATATTAACTCCAATAAGTCATTGATTATTATTATACCAATGTATAATTTATATAGTCTTTAAAAATCCATTAGTCCTTATATTTATATGTATGTACGTATATTATTATTAGTTTACTCATTTGTCCATTCCAAATTGATCCGTATATACATATATATATCTCCAAATGTCCATATTAAATTAGTCCTTAGATATATACATATATGTCCGTATTAACTTCAATATTACGACAATTTGAATTCAAACACCAAAAATCACATTACCACATCAAATCTTACCAAGAACAAAGATTTCGGATCAAAAGGTTTCGAATTTGAAGGATTTCGGTTACAAGTTTTCGGATCTAACCGATTTATGGCTCAAACTATTCGGATCTTCATATATTTTGGTTTTGTTTCCGGATCTATATAGTTTTCGGATATATATATATATATGCATATCTACAAGCATTTCAACCAAAAATATGTACAAAAATATAAAGATTTCGCCTCATACATCAAAGAACTTGGATTCAAGAATTTCGGGTATATATAACCGAAATATATATAATTTTAGTCAAAAACTTGGATCTATATGTATATGTATAATGAAAACCGATTTATATTTATATTTGTAAGAATTTTTCGGATCTATATATATATGTATATATATATATATGTACATATATACATAATACGATTTGTATACATATTTAAGAGAAGATATTCGGATTCAATATATACACCCATATATATATCCGATTTATATATATATATGTAAGAAATCTTGTCATTTTTGATGAAGAAAAATCATTTAGATTCAAAGATCTAACTAATCTTACTCAAAAGTAGAAGAAAATAAGAAGAAGATGAAGAAAAGGTGAGAAGTGGTGGTGGTTCAATGGTGGCCGGCGGTTGGTGGCCGGATTTTGGAGGGTGGGGGCGGCCACAAGAGAAAGAGGAGAGGAGGGAAGAAGGGTGTGTGAGAAATGAGGGTTAGGGTTAGGAAACTAGGGTTTTTTGTTTTTATTTTTATTTTATATTTATTTTTGTTCTTCCATTTTCCTAGTTCCTTTGACTTCCATATAAAATGGTTTGACCTGACAATTAGAGGAAACACGAGACATGTTAATTTATTTCGTTGACACATTTGGATGTAACTTTTCAATAGCTTGCTAACGAATATAAATATGTCTATATTTCTTTATTAAATATTTAATTGGTTAAATTTTAAGTATTTCACTTAATTTGGTATTTCCACAAGACAACTAGTATTCTTCCGGTTCTCGAGTCCAAGCACAAATTTTCTATAGTCTAAATGTTCATAAAGTCCGAATAGAAACATAAGTCCACTCGTTCCGTTAATAATGCCTTACAGACTAATGACTTTCACGCCCTAAAATACATATTCTAGTTATAAAGTCGCGTACATGAATGGAGAGAACTAAAGACGACTGGAAAAGTACTTCGGGAAAGTATCGCTCAGATGACGGTTGTCACAGCATTACCCAGTTAAAAGAATTTCGTCCCGAAATTCAACCCGCGCTAGTCCCATTAAACAATTGGGGGTATACTGTCTTGAAATAATCTTCCCGTTCCCAAGTATATTCAGACCCTCGCTTTGAATTCCAACGAACCTTGACAAGTGTTTACTTGGTTTTCTTTAATTTCCATCCCTTGTGACCCACAATCTCCATAGGCTCTTCAACAAAATCAGCTTATCGTCGATCCAGATTTCGTCTACAGGCACTTGAAGTTCCTCCTCGGCTAGACACTTTCTAACGCGACACATGAAATACATCGCGAACTCCCTTAAGCTCTTCCAAAAGTCTCAATCGATAGGCTACCTTACCAGCTCTTCCTAGTACCTCAATGGTTCGATAATTCGTAGTCCGGGCTTTCCACTCTTGACAAATCTAACTACACCTTTCCACGGGGAACCCTTGGGAAGTACACGATCCCCGACAGTGAATTCCAAAGGTCTATGCCTCACATCATCATACTTTTTCTGTCATTCTCGTGCTAATTTAAGTCGCTCCTTAATCTAAATTATATTCTCGACAGTCTCTTCAAAGCTTAAGCCCAACCAACAGACTATCACTGAACTCGGGCCATGCGACAGGTGATCTACACTTCCGTCCATATAATGCCTTGAAAGGTGCCATAATAATACTCTCGTAATAACATTTATCGTAAGAACATTCTATAAAATGTAGATGGTCATTCTGGTTACCTCCAAAGTCTAGGACACAAGCTCTCAACATGTCTTTTAAAGTCTGAATTGTACATGCACTCTGATCATCGGTTTGAGGATGTACACCGTACTCATATCTATTCTAGTCCCAAAGGCCTTCTAAAACCCTCGTCAAAATTTAAAATTAAAGCGAGTATCTTTGTCCGAAATAATCGAAACCGATACGCCATGCTTCGACACGACTTCCTTTGCATACTCTCTCACCAATTTCTTGGTGGGGTCTTTTTCACGAATGGCCAAGAATGAGCAGACTTTGTCAATCTATCAACGATCACCCATATCATATCACGACTCTCCTTTGTCTTGGGTAGTTTGTAATGAAATCCATAGTCACACAATCCCACTACCATTCGGGGATTTCTAATTGTCTGACTAATCCAGCAGGTTTCTGATGTTCTGCTTTCACTCATAAACGCGTCAAGCATCGACTTACAAACTCAGCAACATCCTTCTATACGTTAGCCCACCAATTCAACTCACGCAAGTCATAGTACACCTTATCAGCACCCGGATGTATCGAATACATTGAAGTATGAGCTTCGTTCATGATCAATGTTCTCAAATCACCAGTGAAAGGAACCCATAGTCTATCCACAAAATACAAACCCTTAGATGTTGTTCAATACCTCTTAATTCCTTCTTAAGAAGTTCTTCAACACTAGCAACCACTGACTGTGTCTCTATAATCTGATATCTAACACTTCTTTGCACTTTGATACTCATAACACGCACTCGTCTAGGCCTAATTCTTTCCTTACGGCTTAAGGCGTCAGCCACTACATTAGCTTTTTCTCGGGTGATCACGAATGTCACGTTATAATCACTAAGTGACTCAAGCCATCTCCTTTACATCATATTCAGATCTTGCTGCTATATGCAACAGACTTTTGTAATTCGTGTCGATTACACACTTGGTTCTATACAACTAGTGCCTCCACCACTTTAATGCAAAATCCACTTCTCCTAACTCCAAATCATGAGTTGTGTAGTTCTTCCCATAAGCCTTTAATTGTTGCAAAGTGTACGCGATCACTTTGCCCTTTTGCATAAGGACACAACCTAATCCTTGACACAATGCATCGTAGTACGCTACCAAAATCATTTAATCCTTCGGACATACTTAAAATCGGCGTACTGCACAACCTATCCTTCAAAATCTGAAACGCTTTTTCTTGTTTCTCGTCTTAAACATACGGCCTATGTTTCTACGTCAATTGCGCTAACGGCAATGTAATCTTAGAAAATTTTTCAATGAACCTTTTATAATAACCCGCCAGACCAAGGAACTGTCTAACCTCAGTCGGCGTCTCTGGCGTTCTCTAATTCTTAACTGAATTAACCTTGCTAGAATCTATATGCATTCCATCCTTGCTCACATCATGTCTCAAAAAGTGTACCTTATTCAGCCAGAATTCACATTTAGAGAACTTTCCATACAGTTTTTCTTTCCATCAACAATTCCAGTACCTTTCTCAAATGTTCAGTATGTTTCCTCTGTTGTCTTTGAGTAATTCAGAGTGTCGTCGATAAACACAATAACAAAACTTGTCCAAATACGGTCGGCACACTCTATTTGTCGTTCTCATGCACACTGTCGGAGCGTTAGTTAATCCAAGTGGCATCACTGTAATTTCGAATCGTTCGTATCTTGTCCTAACAGCGGTTATTGGTATGTCGTCTTCATGTACACTTTATTGATGATACCGTAAACATAAGTCAATTCTTGACAAACACTTTGCACCTTGAAGCTGGTCGAATAAATCATCAATCCTAGAAAGAGGATAAGGATTCTTCACTGTTAGCTTATTCAGCTCACGATAGTTAATACACGTGCGAAATGAATCATCCTTCTCTCTAATGAACAAAACACGCGCTCTCCACGGTGACTGACTAGATCTAATAAATCCCTTCTCTTGAAGTTCTACTAGTTGTACGACCAATTCTTGTAATTCAGTCGTCGCTAGTTTATAAGGAAATTTTGTTACAGGAGCTACGTTAGGAACAAGACAAATACGACAATCAAGTTGTCGAGACAAAGATAAGTCGGGTAAATCATCAGGGAAAACATCCTGATAGTCACGAGCGACGGGGGCATTGGTCAAGTTAACCTCTTTAACAGACGCACTCATGACACAACCCTCAAGAGACTTAGACCTCTTGCGTTAAACTTCTAGTATCTTGCCATTAGGTAAGAATAAGAAAATGAGTTATGTAGGAAAACGTTAGCATCGATTTCTCATAGACCGTGAAAAAGATAAGGAAATGGTAAAAGTTTCGACCTTTTGGAACCTAATCTTCTTAATCAAAAGTTATAAGGGAATTCTAATAATTTTTGCACTACATAATATCGTCACATCGACCAATGACATCTAGTCCATACCAACAATAACATCGAAACTCCCCTTTTTAAAAGGTACTAATTAAAGAAACCATAGTCATTAAGAACTAACGTACACGAACAAATGACCTGGTCTAGTCTAACTAGCTCTCAGTTAACCCTTTGTACATCAAATATATACGTAAGACTCGGTCTAGTATTCAATAGCAAAACAAAACTAGTCGTGACAAAACTATAATCGGCTCTCGAGTCAAAGAATAGTAACATAAAGATCATTTAGAAGAAAGTCTCTGTAGCACAATCGAATCGTTACGAGTCTTTGTTACATTTAGTACGTAAGTATGACTTCTAGCAACTTGAACTTGATCGCCTCTTATTTTCACGGGTCCGACAATCTGTAGCTGATTATGATGAACTTCCTCTTGACCTGTCGTACAACATACTACAGCGAATCATCAGCCTTAGCCTCTGATCTCAATATAGTCGCTCCTAGAATACGCGGATGAACAACAACCATAGTCGACCTGAATCAAGGGATCAACCTACGAAGATACTTCTCGATGCCTTTGCTCCGGGATTAACCAAATGTGAAACAACATTCACAACTCATTGAAACATGTAGCGTAACCAACATGATCAGCACCAATCATCTTATGCTCCAAAAGTCCTCGATATAACCTTATCAGTTTGGTTGCCATACAGAACTTTCCCGTCAACCCCTGTTTAAGATTTTACTAAGACATCGCCTCAGCCACTACTCTGCCTCTAACTCGACACTGACCATTCCACCAAGACATCGCATCCCAGGTAAGGAAATTGTCATATAACTGGCCTTCTGACTAAGAGTACACCCACTAATGCCAATTCACAGCTTCTATCTATCTAACCATTGAATAACCTTGACTGCTCCACCTCTGCCGTCATACTCTTGTACACCACAATCCTTAAATTCTCTGTAAGTAAAACATCTGACACCACTTCTAGACTCTCTCTTGGCACATTTCCAATACGAATCCTCTCATGAACGTATTCATAGTATTTCTCAGTCTCTTCATCCACTGAATCCTCAAACTCAACATCCTAAGCTTCATTATAAGTTAGCCCTTCATTCGTCTCATTTTGTGCATTTCGTGTCAATACAACATTGATGACTTTAATAACTGCGGTGATCATCTCCGTTTGCAGTAGCTCTCGTCTCACCGTTATTCCACACACGTTAGTATATCTCTAGAACGTTAGAAGCGAAGAAACGCTTGAAAATGTCGATGTCTATGTTACATGTTACACTCAGCAAGCTCTCTCTTCTTATGGTCTAAGGGATGCTATCTAAAACTTAAACTACTCATACAGTCTATGTCGATGCAATACATATATATAATAGTAATATATAACCCTAAATCGCAGTTAAAATGTGGTCCGAATCTAACACCTACATCCGTTGCACTAGTGGTGTATGTATACAAGGTGTACCAACGGCTAACCCTCCACACCCTTAGTACATCTAATGCAAGGTCAGATCACGGTACTGGTATGCTCTCTAGGTATTGGCTCGGTATGTATACAGGGTGTACCAGCGGCTAACCCTCCACCTAACCAACACCCATTAAACAACCCAGGGTAGCTACCTTACTCTCACTACAAGTGCAATCACTGATGTTAATAACTGTCGCAAGGCATGGCGGTAATCATAGAACAGTTGATCAGGCTTTTCTATGATTATCGTTATGTGATACTAGTTAGCGCCATCACTTCATCTTGCCCTAATACACATAAATAACCACAATAACACCGAAAGCACACAGTCACCACAAGTACACAGTCACCAAATGACAGCCATAGACAAAATAAGCATAAGGATAATAAGTCTCAATAGAATATGAACTCAAAATATAAGCGACGTTAACACGTCTATAATGCATCTATGATTCCTATTGTAAATGCTATACGGGGTTCTTAGGTTATAGTCTAGGTTTTTCCACCTAATTCTCTACAACCTGTCTCTGATACCATTCTGTAACACCCCACCGTTGGCGGAAACATGAGGTGTCATGAAAAGTACAGCACGACATGGAATTACATAGATACTGCTAAATGAAATAGAATATAATAAATATATTCTCAAAACATGAGTTCAAAGTCATAATTATGCTGGAGCTTAAATCTCCAAAGTCCAGTCCTAGCATAGAAGTCTTTATCCCTGATTTGCCTAAGTACCTGAAAAGTATACTAAAACGTGTCAACATAAAGGTTGGTGAGTTCGTAGGTTTTAGTCAAAAAGTCTAGTCAAGAAATAAGTCTTTTGTCGATTCTTTTTAGTACAAAAATAAGTATTTGTTCAATATATAATGAGCAGAGTTACGCCATATAAGTCAAAGTACACAAGTCTCATGTCCAAGTCTCAAAGTCCAAGGTACTCAATGTACCCGAAGTACTCAAAGTCTCAATATCTCAAAGTCTGGCCTTGTGGTACCTACCTTAGTCCATAGTCTCAAAGTCTCTATATAAAGCACGTTAAATAAGCACGTCATCAAGCACAACAACAAACACATAATCACACACAAACAACAAGACAGAAGCACGTCAAATGGCATAAGTAACTCTATACACACAGGCTCAATATTGAACATAAACAGAAATCGACAAACTATTTAAAAAGAACAAGTATACTTTTCACCCCAAAACATGTAAAAAGAGGGACTACGAAACTCACCTGAAAGCAGCACAAGCACAAATATCCTAGATCAACGAACAAGAACATGAACAGTCAGATACACTCGAAACAAACTCACTATCTGCCCAACAGTCCTACATCGTTCACAAGTCACTCCATAAGAATTTAATTAATTGCACAAGTCCATGTCCTATACTAGTGTCTTAGGAATGCCATTATGTCTTGTCATATGTCATAATATATATATTATCGTCTTTTTGTCTTTATTTTAATAATGTCACATTTTTAATGTTTATATCTTGTCTATGAAATGTCATCATAAATCATATTAAGTCCAATAAGTCATTGATTATTATTATACCAATGTATAATTTATATAGTCTTTAAAAATCCATTAGTCCTTATATTTATATGTATGTACGTATATTATTATTAGTTTAGTCATTTGTCCATTTCAAATTGATCCGTATATACATATATATATCTCCAAATGTCCATATTAAATTAGTCCTTAGATATATATATATATGTCCGTATTAACTTCAATATTACGACAATTTGAATTCAATTATAAACCCAAATCTGACTTTGACCAAAAATGCCTTAATTTTGACTTTGTTTGACTTTGCCAATCTTATTTTAATTTTGACCAAATTTAACAATTATAATACCCAAACCCTAATTTTTGACTTTCCAAAACCCTTAACAAATTTTGACCACCTAAAAGTCCCAAAATAGACAACAATACAAATCTGTCCTTTGACCGACTTTGACCGACAAGAAAATGACTCCCAACATTAGATCTAAACACAATTTCATACCTAAATCGACTTTTATACCACAAAAATATTTTCCGGCCGGTTTGACCAAGTTTGACCGGTGTTGACCGGTGTTGACCGCGTTGACCGAACCAAAACTCAAGAACAAGTTTAGATTCAAACACAATACGTAATCCAAATCACTTTTACAACTCGGATCTAGGTTAGATTTAACCGAATACATCCAAAAATCACTTTTATTTCCATTTGTTTCAATATATCGGTTTATATGTACATGAACAAACACCAAAAATCACATTACCACATCAAATCTTACCAAGAACAAAGATTTCGGATCAAAAGGTTTCGAAGTTGAAGGATTTCGGTTACAAGTTTTCGGATCTAACCGATTTATGGCTCAAACTATTCGGATCTTCATATATTTTGGTTTTGTTTCCGGATCTATATAGTTTTCGGATATATATATATATGCATATCTACAAGCATTTCAACCAAAAATATATACAAAAATATAAAGATTTCGCCTCATACATCAAAGAACTTGGATTCAAGAATTTCGGGTATATATAACCGAAATATATATAATTTTAGTCAAAAACTTGGATCTATATGTATATGTATAATGAAAACCGATTTATATTTATATTTGTAAGAATTTTTCGGATCTATATATATATATATATATGTATATATATATGTACATATACATATTTAAGAGAAAATATTCGGATTCAATATATACACACATATATATATCCGATATATTTATATGTAAGAAATCTTGTGATTTTTGATGAAGAAAAATCATTTAGATTCAAAGATCTAACTAATCTTACTCAAAAGTAAAAGAAAATAAGAAGAATATGAAGAAAAGGTGAGAAGTGGTGGTGGTTCAATGGTGGCCGGCGGTTGGTGGCCCGAATTTGGAGGGTGGGGGCAGCCACAAGAGAAAGAGGAGAGGAGGGAAGAAAGGTGTGTGAGAAATGAGGGTTAGGGTTAGGAAACTAGGGTTTTTGTTTTTATTTTATTTTTATTTTTGTTCTTCCATTTTCCTAGTTCCTTTGACTTCCATATAAAATGGTTTGACCTGACAATTAGAGGAAACATGAGACTTGTTAATTTATTTCGTTGACACATTTGGATGTAACTTTTCAATAGCTTTCTAACGAATATAAATATGTCTATATTTCTTTATTAAATATTTAATTGGTTAAATTTTAAGTATTTCACTTAATTTGGCATTTCCACAAGACAACTAGTATTCCTCCGGTTCTCAAGTCCAAGCACAATTTTTCTATAGTCTAAATGTTCATAAAGTCCGAATAGAAACATAAGTCCACTCGTTCCGTTAATAATGCCTTACAAACTAATGACTTTTCACGCCCTAAAATACATATTCTAGTTATAAAGTCACGTACATGAATGGAGAGAACTAAAGACGACCGGAAAAGTACTTCCGGAAAGTATCGCTCAGATGACGGTTGTCACAAATATATAACATTTTTCAGATTTCCTATGTATCATTGAGATATGCACAAAGCAATATTCTAACATAGTTCGGTTTGCGGCTTTTCAACCACGAGATTGCTTCAAAGAATATAAATTATGGTTAGTATAGCCGAAGCGTTCGATAACCACAATCTATTATCCTTTAAAGGCTTTTTAGGGAAAACCGAGGCCACATTTAGACTTCTCGTTAACTCAATAATCACATAAATGTAATTATGAGACCTACGTTCAACGTTGGAAAAGATGTTAGCATTGGTAGGATTTCCATTTGATCATCGTGGAATATCAATGAAGATATCACTACAAATGTTCCGGCTATATCACAAAGATAAGCAATAATCTCACAAAGATATGACTCGAATGTGTCTTAAAGAAATGGATAATGATCAAATTATGATCAACCAAGATAATTCTAGACACAAAGTGATCAAATGAAGTCAGGGACTGGAGCAGAATGTCGCCCTTGTTCAATATCAACATCTTCCAAATGATGAGTCAATAGAGATGTGAAAATCTCCGTGAGAATTGAAACAAGTATTTGTTAAGAAACACTTGAGTGGTTAGGTAAAGATGTGCATTGCTTCACTAGGTCCATGAAGACTTATTTAATATCGAGATATCAACAAATGAAATCCGATAGAAACGTGTTTTACCCGGCGATTGAGAATTTAGGGAAGGGTATCATTTCTTTTAACCCTTTTCTCTCAACATATCACCTTAACCTCTCACTTTTCGACTTTACTCCCTCCATCCTATTTGCACGAAAATGTCATCACTCAACATATCCTCACTATCTAATGAAAGAAGTAAATACTCCGGGGTTAGAACTCATCGGCGATGATGAAGTTCATGGAGTGAAATTTTGAGAAACCTGATCGCTCATGTGCAAACTAATCACCGAACTTCTTTTGATTGGAAATCATTGGAAAATCATCAAATGTGTGAATGAAAATGTTTGAAACGCATTTGAAGTTTTGGAAGTTTTTGAAATCACAAACTCCTCCTTAATCTATGCAAGAATAGATCAATATGTTTTCCATAGAAAGGTGGAGCAAAAATTGTATAAAATTAAAATATTTCACAAAAATCAATTTAAAAATGAGTAAAATTTATGTTGTGATATTTTCGGAAAACTTGAGAGTCTATTGTGAACAAGATTTTTCAATTGAGAAACACAAAGTTTTGCTTCAACAACAATGTTCATAGTAAGACTGCTAGGGAGTACACAAAGGCGTTCAATCCGTCGCATCTTACATCAACAAGTTGGAGGCAATAAAACATTTAAGCAAACTTTATTCAAAAAACAATTCACTGCAATTACACATACACATTCATATAAGACCACTTGGAAGTACACAAAAGCGTTCGATTCCTCGTTATCTTCTATCAATCCATATGTATAACAACAGGATCTTAGCATGTATAAACACTCTAAAATAAATAAATCATTGAAGAACGGGTTACATACATAGTATATGCAAGCCACTATGAAAAACAAAATCTTTTTGTTTATTTTTGAAAATTTTATTTTTTTGTATTTAATTTTATCTTTTCAAATTTTGTATTTTGATTTTCTGAAATGTGTCAAGAATTCCTTCAAAAGTAAAATGTTTTAGGGTTCAAGATTTAACATACCAAGCTTGGAGATAAGAAAGTTAAACCTCTTTTCATCCAATGGTTTTGTGAACAAATCTACAAGTTGATAGTCAGTTCCCACAAAGTAGAGCTCGATGTTACCTTTCTCAATATGATCTTTGAGAAAATGATATCTAACATCAATATGCTTTGATCGAGAGTGGTTTACTGAGTTGACTGCAATAGCAATGGCACTCTGAGAGTCACAATAGATAGGGATATGATCATATTTCAGACCATAATCAGTTAGTTGTGTCTTCATCCATAAAACTTGAACACAACAACTAGCCGCAACCACATATTCAGCTTCAGCCGTTGATAGTGACACACAATTCTGTTTCTTGGAAAACTAACTCACAATTTTATCACCTAAAAATTGTAAAGTACCGGAAGTGCTCTTGCGATCAAGCTTACAACTTGCATGATCTGCATCTGAATAAGCAGTTAGATTGAATCCAGTATCCTTAGGATACCAGAGACCTAAATTGGGTGTACCCTTCAGACAACGAAAGATTCGTTTCACAGCTTGATAATGTAAATCAGTTGGAGCAGCTTGATACCTAGCACACATACAAGTTGCAAACATTATATCTGGGCGAGATGCTGTTAGATACAACAATGAACCAATCATACTTTGATGTATTTACCTTGTGATATAAAAATACCATTTGGTAATTGTTTGATTTAAAGACCCAAAAAGTAGTTCATTTCCCCAATCATGCTCATTTCAAAATGATTAACCATAAGAGATGAAAAGTTTCAACAAAATGTTTGAATGGTTGACCCGAAGATAATGTCATCAACATATATTTGGATAAGTAAAACATGCTTACCTTGTTTGCGAATGAACAGGGTAGGGTCAATTGTGCCTTTGGTAAAGCCACCTCTTAGCAAGAAAGTAGTTAAGGAATCATACCCTGCGCGGGGTGATTGCTTAAGACCGTAGAGAGCCTTGTCTAACCTGTAGACATGGTTTGGCCTTTTAGGATCAACAAAACCTTCCGGTTGTTCAACGTAAACTTCTTCTTTGAGGTCACCATTCAAGAAAGCAGTCTTCACATCCATTTGAAACACAGTAAAGTTTCGGAATGCGGCATAAGCTAAGAAAATTCGAATAGCCTCCATTCTTTCAACTGGAGCAAAAGTTTCGTCGAGTCAACACCTGGTTGTTGGCAATAACCCTTTGCAACAAGTCGAGCTTTATTCCTTACTACCACTCCATTCTCATCCTTTTTGTTTTTGAAAATCCACTTTGTTCCGATTGGATCATCTTTTCTCAGATTTGGAACTAATCTCCATACTTTCAATCTTTCAAATTGTGCGAGTTCTTCTTGCATTGCCTTAACCCACTCTGGATCATGAAGAGCTTTAGAGACAGTTTTGGGTTCAATGTTGCTAAGAGAAAGTGCAACAAGACAATCATTTCCTGAAGTACGAGTAGTTACTCTGGCTTGTGGATCTCCAATTATTTCATCAGTAGGATGATCTTTCAGCATACGTGACCATTTGCAATCATGAGGAAGAGGATCCTATTGTTGAATGTCAACATCATCACCATTAAAACCTGAGTTTTGTTGAGAGATGGAATCATAGCTTGGTAGAACTGCTTCTTCATAAGATGGATGATCAAAGTCAAGTGGCACATACACATTTGGAGTGTTCAATGGATTGTTGTCTGAGTAAAGCGAGTAGGCTGTTCTTGAACATTCACTTGAGAAGAATTATCAGGAGAGGATGGTGAAGAAGAATTATTAGAAGAGGATGATGAACTATCACTAGAGAATGAATCTCCTTGCTCAGAAGAACTTGATGATGATTCATGATTGTTGTCAGGAACTGGATCGTTGTTTTGAATCGGTTCAACGATGACTTGAGGTTCTTTATTATGAATCGGTTTTGAATTGTAGAATTCTTCAAAAAGAATATCTAATTCATCACTTGTTGGAGTTGGAAACTTCTTGAATTTAGAAGCTAAGGTAGAAGTCCTTGTTGAAGTACTTGAAGCACTTGAACATTACTTGTTGGTAGCAAACTTTCTTGCTCAAAGATCATGCTCGACATCTCATCAAACCAAACATTAATTGTTTCTTGAATTGTGTTTGTTCGGCGATTGTAGATGCGGTAGGCAATCAATTTTTTGGAATAACCAATAAAATATCCTTCATCACCTTTCTTATCGAACTTTCCAAGATTCTCCCGATCATTCAAAGTGTAACAAACACACCCAAATATATGAAAGTAGTTGATGTTGGGTTTGCGTTTGTTCACAACCTCATAAGGAGTCTTTTTGAAACTCTGATTGATGATGGACCGATTCTTAATGTGACAAGCAGTGTCAACAGCTTCAGCCCACATAATGGATGGCAATTTGGAATAAGCAAGCATTGTCCTTGCTGCTTCCACAAGCATTCGATTTCTCCTTTCACCAACACCGTTTTGTTGTGGGGTACGAACTGCTGAAAATTGATGAGTAATGCCTTTGGATTTGCAAAATTCATCAAAAACAACATTCTTGAACTCAGTACCGTTATCCGAACGGATGTAACAAACTGGAAGTTGAAGATTTACTTGAGTAGTAGTGATGAAATCAAACAAAATTTGAGTTGTTTCATCTTTGGATGCAAGGAACTTGACCCAAGTATATCTTGAATAATCATCAACAATAACCAAGATGTATTTCTTCCCATTTCGGCTTTGTACTTTCATCGGCCCACAAAGATCCATGTGAAGCAAATGAAGAGGTGCTAAAGAGTTTGGAGATTTCTTTGGTTTATGAGAAGCTCTCTTAATCTTCCCAACAACACAAGAAGGACAAATATGCTCACTTTCATACTTATAGTCAGGCAAGCCTTCAACAAGATTCTTGTTGAACAAAGTATTGATGGTTTGAAAATTTAGATAAGAAAGCCTTCTATGCCATAACCAAGAATTCTTTGACGTAGCCTTTGAAATGAGACAAATATTATCGGTTGGTTGGTTATCATCAAGATTGATGGTAAAAAGATTATCATCGCGGTCACCACAAAGAATGTCAACTCCATCTAGAGTTTGGATTTTGCAAAGAGATTGTCGAAAAAGAACTTGAAGATTGTTGTCACAGAATTGTCCAACACTGAACAAATTATGACTTAACCCTTCAACATAGTGAACTTTCTTGATGACAATTCCATTGCGTTCAATGTCTCCATAACCTAAGATAGGAGCGAAATTGTTGTTTCCAAATCGAACTGTTCCCATGAATCGTTCGATAAAGTTCTTGAGCAAAGCTTTATTTCCAGTCATGTGCTTTGAACACCCGGAATTGAGTATCCAAACACAGATGGTTATTTCCTGCAATCAAAGAAATTTAACCAATTTTAGGTACCCATTTGAAGACGGGTCCTTTATGGTTAGTTAACACAGGCAAGGTATATAACTTAGGAACTGCATTCAAACATGCTTTAGAATCAACATAAGCATTAACAAGCACATCATCAATAAGCACATTTGGATAAAAGGTATGAACATTCACACATGAATTAAAAGTAACATGTCTACAAGCATTCAAATCAACCACACGAGTACAGGAATCAAAAATGTTTACAAACACACAAGGCCTTGCCTTGGCACCATTAACATTGTCTAACAAAGATGAATTGTTTGAATTAAAAGAAACACTCTTGTTCCACCTGTTGATTATTAGTGAACTTAGGTTCTAATGGCTTAGCAACCCATTTAGTATCACTATTTATGCTCTTTCCACCTGTTGAATTGACACTAAGAAGATTAGAACGAGGGGTTTTAAACACTTTCATCTTTTTAGGATCTTTTGGAGGTGAGGAAACTTCTTGCTTCTTTGGTTTATCATGAGAGAACCATCCATATCTATTCCTATATCTAGTTGTACCATTAGATGCATCTTTAGTTAGCGAAACTGAGCTAGACTTAGACACCTTAGGTAAAGAACTAGGTTTAGAGCTAGATGAAGAAGCATTCGGATAGTCTTTTGGAAGTTTCACTTTGGTGTATTTTGATCTGGGTGTGGTCTCAGCTTGTTCATTTTTGACATGTTTAATCGGGGTAGGAGTCTTTGGTTCTAATTTAACGGTCTTTGGTTTAGTCTTGACGAGTTTGGTCTTAACTCGTTCCTTTGAATAATATGAAGTTGGAGCTTTGGACAATGGATTTTGAGATTCCTCTTTTCTTTCAACTTTGATTTTGGTAGATTCAATCTTTTTCTCAGTTTCTGAATCAAAAACATATTCTCCCTCCATGAATTTATCAAAATCATCTTTTGTGAAGAATTTCACTGGAGGTTGATTAGTTTTAAATTCTTTTGAAAGTTTTGAAAAATTAGGAATCTTGGTGTCCAACTTCACATCATGGGTAGTCTTAGAAATTAGGTCAACTTAAACTGACACATCTTTGGTCTCACAAGAAAATTGAGTAGAAGTATCAACACCAATACTAGCACTAAGCTTAGGGTGAACAACTAACTCATCGATAGTATCACATGTGAAAAACCTATAGAAGTACCATATCAAAACTAAACTACGTGCAAGTCCTTCATCAGATAAATCAGATTGCACATAATCATCAGCTATAAAACTAGCAGTATTTTGACAAGTACAATCAAGAGAATCAGTCAAGGTTTGAGTGGAGGAATTTGTAGATGAATTACAAGTAGTTTGGGTAGAATGGTCTACTAAAGCACTTAGGTCAGTTTGAGTAGAAACATTCTCAAAAACTTTCTTAGTATCAACAACAACAAATTTATCCTCTGAAATTGGATTTTGAGACTTGAGGTGATTAATAACATTTTGTTGAGATTCCACCTTTTGTTGTAAACCTTCTATTTGTTTTTCCAAAAGTGTGGTTGGAACATACATTTTAGTTGGTTTTGGTGGAGAACCTACAGATTCTTGGTTTTGAAAATTTGATGCAATTTCTTCCAATTTGAAAATTGAAGATTCTTTAGTTTTGTATGAAGCATTTATTGCATCATAATTAACCAAAAATTCATTTGATGGTATTCTCTCAACTTCATCCGTCTCAAATTCGTTATCCAATGGACGAATAAATTGTTGTATCATACCAAGTCGAAGGAACTTTTCATCATATAAGGGTTCAATTTCCTCTTTGGCTTTTTGTAATGGAGTGATATTCTCAAATCCCAACCCGAGAAGAAGATCCATTTTATCAATTTTTGACTTGTTGAAATAGGCAGTGAAATCCAAGAGAGGGTTTTGTTCAGCTTTATATAACTTTTCTTGATAGAAAAGTATATTCTTTTTAAATTCCTCAACTTGTTTTTCAAGATTTTCAATCTCAACGCCTTTTAGAAAACAAGTATGATTTAAGTGGGAAATCTTTCTTTCGAGTTCAACATTGTTTGGTTTAGCTTCTTGGAGCTTTTTATTAAGAATATCAACATCCATTTGTCTCGCATTTGCCTGAAGCCATTCATTGATCTTTAAATTTCAAGATCTTGATTGGCTTTTTCAAGATCATGAATGGTCTTTTCAAGATTATGACATTTTTTTAATAACTTAGAATCAGGAGAGGCATTCAACTCACATTCTTTGACCAACACTTTGTCATTATATGTTTGAAAGTCTTGTTTAATAGCATCATGTTCAAAAAGTAATTTTGAATGTTCCTTAAGAAGTTTTGAAAATTCACTTTTAGAAAATGAAACACTGTTTTTCAACTTTTTGTTTTTGTTGGCTAAAGATTTGATATGAGTTGTCAAATTTGACAAAGCTAATCTACATGACTCCTTATCTTTAATCAATGAAAAAGTAGAGTCAAGATTTACCTCATCATCCGGGTATTCAACATCAGTGCTTTCTGCTTCAAATACTTTGTCCTTGGCCAACCTCGCCATAAAGCAAACATTAGCAGAGAGATCTTCATCTTCATCATCTGAGAGCAATAGCCATTTGTCATCTTCAGCAAGCAATGCATGATCTACTTCCACTTGTTTGGCTAAAAGCATCTTCTGCTTGTAATACTCATAATTCCGCTTTCGAGGTTGCTTGCAATCAATAGCAAAATGACCAGGAATACCACAATTGTAGCACTTTTTGTCTGATGTTGTACCCTTCTCAACAACTTGTTTCTCATAACCTTCTTTCTTTTCACCATGCTTTGATCCACTTGATTCACCTTGCTCATAGCTCTTGGAATGATAGTGTTCCTTCTTGGGAAATGCACTTGTGGAAGAAGTGCGGAGATTGTTGTTTGTTGGCCTCGCTTTGTAAAATTTCTTCTTGAAATGCTTTGTTACAGCGGCAAGAGCTTGATATAATTCATTTGAGACACCATCTCTTGTAGCGAACATATCATCTCCCTCCTCATCAGTGAAGAAACAACTACCATTTGTTTCTTAAGAGCTTCAAAAACCTTCCTCTCACAATCAATGCCAAAGGATCAGAAGATACAACTTCTAGCATTTTGCTTCATGAGGCTTTTCTTAGAACTTGGTTTTCATTGAGTTTGAAGGATTCATAGAGAGTATTAATAGTGAACTTGGTCAGATTTTGGTGTTGCTTGACTTGTGTTCCAAAATCATCCCATTCTGGACCAAGAGCTTTGATGAATTTGATGTTCAGTTCAATCTCTGTTTTCGTGACATTGTTCTTCCTCAGTTCATTTATGATATTGCAAAACCTATAGTAGACACCCTCAAGAGATTCATTTGCCAATTTGTTGAAGTTATCAAACTCAATCAAAACATTGGTCAATCGAATTGTAGAAGTCATGTCAGCTCCTTCCATCTGTCTAGCCACCTCATCCCATATCTCCTTGGCTGTTTCATAAGAATCAACCGAGCCATAGATTTCATCTGGTAGAGATACAAGCATGATCTAGCTCTGTTATCTGCAGCTGTTCGATCTTTTTGCTCAGCATTCAAAAGATCAAGAGTGAGTATTTCTTTAGTAGTGGGATGGTGATGAACTGCAAGTCCATTAAGGATGGAATCTTTAAGCATGTGACCATTTGTTTGACGTTCCACATAGTCCATAGGAACCACGGTAGAGAACTGGAGGTCTTGTATCTGAACCCAATGCCAATGCTTCACGAGAAGCCATTTGAAAATGATTTGGTTTGAAAATAGAATTGAATGAAGAGTTTGAAGAAAATCAGAAAATGAAACGATCTTGATGAAGATCGTCCTAGATGGAGATCGTCCTAGAATGAAGGAGAAAAAAAATGAGACGATTTTGAAGATGATCGTCTTGGAGAATTTAGTGGAATTTGGCTAAGTATGAAATGAAATTGAAATTGAGGTTTGTTTTTGGATTTTTGAGAAATGAAAAATGAAACGAATTAAAGAAAATTGATTTGGAATTTTGAGAAGTGGGACAGTCTTGATGAAGATCGTCCTAGGGTTCTTGAGAATTTGAAGAAAATTCTAAGTATTTTGGAGAAAATTGGATAGAGTATCAGTATGTATTGGAAGAAATGAAATTGAGCAAAACCAATGTAGAAGATCAGTTACCCAAGAAGTGTGTGATTCCCAATCACAACAACTTCGAATGATCAACCAAAACACACCAACTAACAAAGAAATCTGAGACGATCTTGTTAAGGATCGTCCTAGGGTCAGTGAGCTGAGACGATCTTGGCAGAATCGTCCTAGCTTTCTTTCTCAAAATTTTCAAATGTAAAATACTTTTCAAGTATTTGAATTGACTAAACCAATCCTTTCAGATTAATTAGCCACAATCAAGCACTTCACAACACAATCTCTTGTCAGAACATTCTTGAGGAGATCGTCCTATAAGCCACTAAGCACGAGTATGAAATATGAGTATCTAGAGACTGAGACGATCTGTAGAAGATCGTCCTAGCCCAAATCGTCCTGGTATCATCTTTTTCATCCAAACAGATATTTTCAAAAACTCCATTGATGACTTAGAAAAACTTCGATAACTTTCGAATTACTTAGATATTTTCATCTTTTTCATTCAGTAATGGATCGATATCAGAATGATGTTTTTCTCTGATACCACATGTGAGTAACACGATTTCTACACTGAATTCATGTCATCATCAATGGTGGATTTGATGTGTGTGTGTCCTTGGTGTGAGTGTGTGTTTTTTGAGAGAGAAAGTGGATGATTGGAATTAATGTGTGTGTGTAAAGGTTACAGGAATCAATTTGTGTGTAGAGGTTGTTATGATCCCTAAGGCATGAGGGGTATTTATAGGCTAACTATACAATTATGCTAATTATCACAATTAGCCCCTCAACCTTAGTGATCATTCACCTATGACTTAACTACAAGTAAGTCCACTAATCTAGATTACAATTTATCACTATTTTTGGATTTCTAACAGTACTTGTCTTGGATGGGTTTCTTTTGTTATCGCAGTGATTTTGAGCCTTCAGATTTTCTATGAGTGCATCATCAAGAGACTTTTTCGAATCATTAATTTCTTTTTCCAAAACACTTTGTGGTATATAAGGTCTGACATATTCAGGCTTTGGAAATGAAGTTGAATCATTTAATGGTTTTTCCCTAAAACACTTAAGTATTTCAGGAACCTCTACCTCATGATTATCTTTATTGCTTTGACACACAGGGCGAGTCAAAAAATCAAATGACTCACCAATTAATTCATAATTGAAGTAAACATTTGCACCCTTCTTTAAAAAATCATCTGCCTCAACATCACCATGACTTGGTCTCACAAGTTGATCAGTTATCCCACTTTTCATATGAGCAAATGTTCTGGATTGACATAACCTAACTCTAAGTTGAATTGAGTTTTTGAATTTCTTGGCCTATTCAAATAGATTTGTTGATAAGTTCGATTTATCTTGTACAACTTTTCCTGATAAAAATCTATTTCAGTTTTGAGTTCCTCATTTTTCTTTTCAAATTGTTGATAAAGAGAATCCTTTATACAACAATGATATTTTAGGTTAGAAATTTGATCTTCCATTTCTTTCAACCCAGGGGTAGACTCATTCAATTTAACATTTAATGACTCTATGTCCTCAACCAAAGCATTTGCCCGAAGCATTTCATTTGTCTTCTCAACTCCCAATTTTCTCATGATTTTGTTTAATTCAAGAACTTTGGTTTCAAGTTGTTGTTTCTCAAGATGAATTTTGGAATTTAGAGTAAAAGTGACTGCAGCTTTTTTAGATTTCAAATTGTCAAATTCTTTTTGAAGAAGATTGATGTGCAAAATCGAGCTTTAAATTTATAAAACTAAAACTACCCAAAAACTCACTACTACGCACTCACAGGCAGTGGACCCGATCGTTTGTAATATAGTTAAGAGATAAGTCTGAGTTCGTTCTCAGGGATTGGAAATGATTAATTGCTTGTCAAATGGTTTGGAAAACGGGTGTTGCTTTGAAAATCCTCTTAGACAAATAAAGTAAATTGGTTTGCAAAATAATTGCATAAATTTAAAAGAAACTTCAGACAATATAATTAAAGGTCATCCACCTTGACTTCCCTCAACTTCAAATGTGATTGCATTTAATGAAGAACAAATTCTCTAGAGTTTAAAGATAATCGTGACAAGATTAGGATACTCACGTGGTACCACCAACCGTGAACAAAATATCGAATCACCTAATTGCCAGTTAAATTACCAAAGCCGGTACCACCAAAACTAAGACAATTCTTCTAACAATCAGTTTTATTGACTATCAAATTATCAATTGAACCTATGTGACAATAGCGTGCTACCACCAACCGATATCAATCATGTTGACAAAATTAATCTTTTCTTAAAATGATATTCACTATCATACCATGAACTAGTGATAATTACTTATAGACAAGTAACCGTTTTAAAATCACATACACATTCAACTGGTACCACCAACGAAGAATCATATGCAACCAATAAGAAAATTAATTAATGAAAAGAATTAACATCATCAAGATCACAGAATAACGACAATTAAATAAACCCTCTTGAATTAAAAATATTGCAATCACATTAAACGTTTCATCAAGGTGGATGATTAAACGTTTAGCCACTCATGATCAATCCACAATAATAAATAAAATAGAAGAGAAACATGATGTACCAATTGTTTGATGAAAATTAAATTGCAAGACAATAAGTAGATACGATCTAGATAGGTGCCCGTGAATCTTCAACGAGTCCGCCTAAGAAATAATCTTGATTGGAGGAAGAAGAACCCTTGTAGAACAGCTCCTAGAAAGATTTTTGATAGCCAATTTTTGACCTAGGGTTTTCTATTTATACTCCTCCAAAATCTGATGCAAAAACATGGCAAGTCTAATTCTCTCGTGCACCCACTGCGGCGCAGTGGGGTTAAGACTTCCCTCACTGCGACGCAGTGAGGTGTTGTTTGACTTTGACTTCGGCTGACTGTGGCGCAGTGGCTTGTGTGACCACCACTGCGGCGCAGTATGAATCCACGGCCTCCTTTCTACCTTTCCTGACTGCGACGCAGTCATTCACTTACGACTCCCACTGCGGCGCAGTGGGGCAATCTTCACTTGTTTCCGAGGATATTAGCTGCGGCATAGTGGGCTACATGCATCCCCACTGCGGCGCAGTCATTGCTTGTACAGAACCAACTAATTTTGATCTCAATTACTTGCCAAACTCTGTCGTTTCTTCCACTCAAATTAACTCTCATCATCATAACGTACTTCCTGGCCAATAATCATCCGAAAATGTACCGAATGAGCGCGTATCCTGTTTAGAGCCTATAAACACTAACATACACCATAAACGCGCCAAATGAATACAAAAACGACTTAAAACATACAGTAAAATGGCCAATAACAATGTGGGTAATGGGTATAAATTAGTCACATCAAAGATCAAACTTAGCTTGAAAATTGAGTAGAATTTGGTCTTTTTCTTTCAAATCATTGTTTATTTTTGAAATCTCTTTGTTTTTCTTTTTACCTTCTTGAATAACTGCTTCACTTTTATCCATATAAAAACCTAAAAGTTTGTTGGGAATTATGATTACCTCATCATCCTCTTCAGTAGAATCTGCAGCTTCATCATCAAGCTCCTTTGACTTCTTGATCTTCGTCATGAAGCACACATTTGCTGCAAGTTCATCAGTCTCATCATTAGTGAGATGAAGCCATTTGTCATCTTCAGCTAGAAGAGCAATCCCACTTTCTTCTTGTTTTGCCAACATGAGCTTGTACTTGTAGTACTCTGAATTCTTTTGACAAGGTTTGGTACACTCTGCAGCAATATGACCAGGAATCCCACATTTATAGCACTTTCTATCCCCATTCCTCTTTTCCAAGACTTTCCTTTCAAACCTTTTCTCACTCTCAAACTTCTTTCCCCAACCAGTTCCTTGTAGGTCTCAAACTTAGGAACACTTGCATTCTTGGCATATAATGAAACTGAGGAAGACCAAAGCTGATTATTGGTAGGTTTCTTCTTGAAGAATTTCTTCTTAAGAGCTTTTGTGAAGTAAGCTAACTCTTTATACATCTCAAGATCCTTCTCATCTAGTTCAGGATCACTTACATCACTCACCTTCGAATCAGTTTCAAGTTCAACTCTGCTTTTCCTTAAACCTCTTGAAGATTTCTTTTCAACAACAAGAGCCAGTGGATCAGAATGAACAGTTTCTCTTTCATCTTTTGAGTCTTTAGAACTTGATCAGCGTTCAATGTTAACTTTTCAAACAAAGTGTGAATCGTCATGTTTCCAAAGTTTGCTTGTTGGTTCAGCTGGGTCTCATACACCTGCCACTCCTCTTCAAGATTCTTGATGAACTTGATGTTCAACTCCATGTTTGTCTTTTTGACATCATTTTTCCTCAGTTTATTGATGCTATTGCAAAATCTGATGCAGGCATCATTGAGAGGTTCTCCTTTTTGCTGTTTGAATGTATCATACATGTTCAAAACATTTGACAACCTTATGGTGTTAGAAACATCAGAACCTTCTATTTGTTTTTCAACTTCATCCCAAATATCCTTTCCAGTTTCATATGAGTCCACATTGCAATATATATCATCCGGAAGTGCTTGATAAAGATAAGCAATGGACATTTGATCAACTTCAACACGATTTTTCTATTCAGCATTCCAGCTTTCTTCTGGAAGAAGTTCATTGTTCACAGGGTTTTTAGGAATTTCAGGACCATCTTTCAAAGATTTTCTGATGTTCTTTAAATTCTTTTGTCGATCAATCCAATTCAGAAATCTTTTCTTCCATAGAGGGTAAGATCCTCTGAACAACACAGGAGGTCTTCCATCTGAACCTAGAGCCAAAACCTCTCTTGAAGACATTGTAAAACTTTGAGAATAATAAAAAAAATTAAGATTTTGAAACTGAATTTCTGAAGAATGCCGAGCTCAGACTTCGGCAAATAGAACAAGTTGTTGTTAACAAAAGTTGATTTGTAAATAATGTCGAGCAATTATCTCCATAAACAAACCAAGTATTTTGATCAATGTCAATTTTAACTAAGTACCGAGCTTGTACTTCGGCAACTAGTACAATCACTAACACAGGTTACCAATACTTAACCAATATATTCAAGTTCACTTGTTTGCCGAGATGATATCTCTGCAAACTAAACAAGTCGTTTCAACACTTAACCAAGAAATCAACGAGGTATAAACTCAATTATTTGTCGAGTTAAAAACTCTGCAAAAAAAAAAAACAATTTCTCCACTCCTTGTTTTATCTTCTGTATGCTTGTAATTGTCGAGCAAGTAGCTCCGCAAAGAGAACAAATCAAAATCAACAACCTCTGCAAACACTAGAAATCACAAAACGACAAAATAGTCGATTTGCAGAATTCAAATACCACTGATCTATGCTTTTGACGAGCAAAGATGAAATTAAACTTTCTGATGGAATTGAACTCTAATTTTGATACAGAATGATTATAATCGAAATCCTAGACGATCGGTGAACAAACTTTGAAGAAAAAACACACAGAATTATACTGGAATCAATTGCATAGTTATCTCGGCAAATGGATATTTGTATGAATAGCTCAAAAACATCAAAATTAAGAACAAATTCAGCTTCATTCTTGATTCTGGATTGTTCAAATTGACTGATTTTGCTTTGATACCAAATGTAATGTATGTAATTGGGCTTAACTATGTGTTTTAGTGTGTGTTAATGGAGTTCGTGTGTGTGTAAGTGTGTGTAATATGCCGAGAGAGGAAGAGTGTGTGTTGAAAGATTAGATTGCATGAAAATAAGGTTACAATTCTAAGCTATGGAAGGGGCTTTATATACTCCTATACAATTTATACTAGTCCCCCTTCCATACTTATGAGAAAAACAAACAAATACCTTAGTATTATAAACATACAAATCAACTACTAGAAATTATATTTCTAACACCCTCCCAAAGAGCTAAAACCTTAGCACTGACTTTGCCCTTCGTTTAATCATCTGCTTGTCTATTACGGCTTTTGGTTGCAGCAGAGGTTTTGTGATAGTAGGCAAAGGAACACTTTGAGCAAGAGGACCATGGGCCTGTTTAAGAAGTGACACATGGAAAGTATTGTGAATTTGAGCAGAATCTAGCAATTGCAGCTTATAAGCCACCTTCCCAATCTTTTTCTAAATCTGAAATGGTCAAAAATACTTTGGTGACAACTTCCTGTTATGATGACCCTACAAAGTTTGTTGGGCAAAAGGATGAAGTTTAACGTAAACCCAATCACCTTCACTGAATACCCTGTCAGACCTATGGTTATCTGCCATTTGTTTCATTCTGTTCCTTGTGGACTCCAAATTCCACTTCAATTTTTGTATCATCGCTTCTTTATCTCTGTGAGTGTATTCTACTACAACAATAGCTATATCATTTGGTATATAAGGAATGTGAATATTGGGCTTAATTCCATACAAAGCTTCATGTGGTGACATCCTGATAGCAATGTGCCAAGAGGTGTTATACCACCACTGAGCCAATGGTAACCACTTAACCCATTGCTGAGGGTTATCCATGCACATAAGCCTTAAATAGGCTTCTAGATATCTATTCAAAATCTCTGCTTGTCCATCTGTTTGTGGATGGTATGCAAAAGACATATGCAACTCCACCCTTTGCAGTCTCATAAACTCCCCCCAAAACTGGTTTAAGAATACAGGATCTTTGTCACTCATAATGGTTGATGGACAACCATGTAGTTTAAAGATATTATCCATAAAAATCTTAGCAATGGCAGCAGTATAGGGGTGACTTATTGCAATAAAATGGCCATACTTAGTGAGCCTATCAACCACTACAAGTACTGCATCCTTCCCTTGCATCTTTAGGAAACAAGAGATGAAATCCATAGCCATGTCACTAAAAATAGTGTCAGGAATGGGCAATGGTTGTAGCAATCCAGGATAAGCAACATTTTCATTCTTCGATCTCTGACAAATTGTATATTCCTTCACAAATTTCTGCACATCTTTGTAACCTCCCTTCCAATAAAACAACTCCGTAAGCTTGACCAATGTGGGAGTGACTCCTGAATGGCCTCTAGTGGGAGAAGAATGACAATAAGAGATGATATTTGTTCTCAATTTAACATTTTTTGGAATAAAAAGCTTATTTTTCCTTTTAAGCACCCTGCCATCCCAAGTCATGTGTGGAACCTGCTCTCCTTTTTCCAATTTTACAATCACATCTTGAACATCCTTATCCTCCTTCCAAGCATCTTGAATTCTGTCCAAAAATAGACTATTAAAGGAGCTGAAACCCATCTGCATGACTTCTAGACCTTCCAGTTAGAAAGAGCATCAGCCACCTTGTTTATACCCAATTTTATAGTCACACCCTAGCAATTTAGGGAGCCACTTCTGTTGCAATGGTGTCACAATCTCTAGTTCCAACAGATATTTGAGGCTTCTATGATCAGATTTGATCATAAAATGGGCATGAGCCAAGTAATGATGCCATTGTTTCACAACTAAAATAATGGCAAGAAGCTCCTTTAGATACACAGACCAACCCTGTTGTATTGGTGATAAAGCCTTGCTAATATAAGCCAAAGGAAGACCATCTTGAAGTAAAACAACACCCATACCCTAAGAGGAAGTATCAGTCTCAATCACAAACATCTTATTGAAATATGTTAACCTTAGTATAGGAGGTGAAATTAATGTTTTTTTTAACTGATCAAATCAAGTTTGTGCCTCAGGACCCCAATGAAAGTTATCCTTCTTTAACAAGTCTGTGAGTGGGTTAGCTATAACACCAAATAAACGCACAAATCTTCTATAATATTGTAACACCCCACCGTTGGCGGAAACATGAGGTGTCATGAAAAGTACAGCACGACATGGAATTACATAGATACTGCTAAATGAAATAGAATATAATAAATATATTCCCAAAAACATGAGTTCAGAGTCATAACAGTGCTAATATAGCTTATTACAACCAAGTCCATAAAGAAATAATTCAAGACATGTAGCCTTAAAGTCTGACAATAAATAAAGGAGCACTAATCTCCGAAGTCCAAGCCTAGCATACCAATCTTTATCCCTGATTAGTTTGAGTACCTGAAAAGTATACTAAAATGTGTCAACACAAAGGTTGGTGAGTTCGTAGGTTTTAGTCAAAAAGTCTAATCATGAAATAAGTCTTTTGTCGATCCTTTTAGGTCAAACAAATATTTGTTCAATATAAAATGAGAAGAGTTACGCTATATCAAGTCACCAGTCTCAAGTCTCAAGTCCCAAAGTCTCAATGTCACAAGTCTCAAACTCAAGAGACCCAAAGTCTCAAAGTCCGGCCTTACGGTACTTGCCTTAATCCAAGTCTCAAGTCTCAAGTCCAAGTCTCAAACTCACACAATAAGCACGTCCAAAGCACAACATACAAACACATAATCACACACGTACAAACAAGATCAGGGCACGACAAATAGCACAAGTAACTCTATACACACAGGCTCAATATTGAACACAAACAGAAATCGACAAAATTGTTTAAAAAGCACAAGTATACTTTCCACCCCAAAAACTTGTAAAAAGAGGGGCTACGAAACTCACCAGAAAAGTGTTATGACAGTTAAATGAAAGAGCACGACAGGTACAATCAAAGTCCACGACAATCAACACCTATCAATAATACATGGCAAGTCACAATGAAAGTCTTTTGTCTTAAGTCTTAGCCAATTAGAAATGCCTTTAAGTCCATATGTCTTTATTTAACTTTTAAAACGACGTTTAATAAACCGAACAAGAGTTTGAATTTGACAACAAAGTCCTTTATTAAGTTCAAACACATTATTATATCAATACAACCTCATTTGAAATCATTTTATAGTTCAAAATAAGTTTTACTCGAATTTACTGAAAACTAGACAAAACCAGAGATTTTAACCGAAAAGCTTACGAAACCGAAATGAATAAAGGTTGAGTTCAACCTGGTTGAACTCGATCAACTAGAGCCCAAAAATGTTATTTCAAAACCATTTGATCATACGTTAACCCATTGGACCAAAACTACACTTTTTGAGAAACTAGTTAAGTTTAAGAACCGATTAAGCGCGTATTGTGAAAGGCTAATGAAATCGACTATATGAGTTTGGAAGTGGTCAAACTCGACCAAGACAGGTTTTGTTGGACCTGGACAGAGATCAAAATGAGTTTATTCCAAGTCTTAAAGGTCCGAGAGTTAAAACAAGTCATTTCGGGTCAAACAAGTAACTTTACATGACGTTTAAGCGGAAAAAGTCAATAAAGAGTCAACCTAGACCACTAGAGGTCGATCTAGACCAGGTAGAGGTCAAGCTAGACCTGGCCGGGGTCGGATTCATACGCGATTTGAGCAAAAACGAACGATTTTGACGCAATTTTGTTAAAATAACGAGATCTAAGGCTTGCCAATTCATACCCATGAGTCTTGATTGCTTAAAAGTGTCACAAATCAGTGCAAAAAGGGTGAAGTTCGACCGATTTAAAGCCTTAATCAAGGTTCAAATTACATGAGTGCATAATGTATCAAATTAAAGCCTTAATCAAGGTTCAATTCGTTTCTTACACACAATTGTAACCGAAATTGCACAATCAACAATCAAAGACATGATTCGCTTAGCTTTTGATAAGAACCGAAAAGTAATTACATAAATATGTTAAGGTCCAAATTAAAAACATGGAAATCAGTCCCTTTTTATGTTTTTTATGAAGAAAATGATAATATTCACTTGTTTCTTGATCAAAGATTGAAGCCTTGATTGATTGAAAGCGTTTAGAACCGAAATCGAGAGAATGATTTAAGAGAGGATTTGAAAGACAAACTCTTTTCTCTTCTTGTCTATGAAATCTGGATTTTTGTGATGAAAAAGTGTTTTTCAAAGATAACCTTAGAGAGAAATCTTATGTGTGTAAAACCTTTTTGATGGAATGAAAGAACAAACTATATGTATGCATGAATATGGTTGAATTCAACCATGGTCGAACTCAACCAGGTCTAACTCGACCAAGTCGACCTCAACCAGGTCAAACTCGACCCATATATGTAAACTAGACTCTTTTACAAAATTGTGGCCGCTTGATTCATCAAAAACGGAGTTACGGTTAAAAAGTTATGTCCAAAACAAAATCAGTACGTTTTTCAGTTGTCGACTTATTTAATTAATTACATATACCATTTTTTTGTAGAAACGACACAATTTAAGGCATGGTGAATGATATCCATTGATTCCCTTAAAATTTTAAAAGTTTATTTTAGCTTTATTTGGCATTTCTATTAGGCAACTAGTCTTTCTCAAACATTCGCACCAAGTCTTAAAAAGTCTAAAACACTAGTATACAATAAAATGACATGTCTTAATCATACTTTAATCCATAAAAACTCACTTCTTTAGACTTATGTTTGACGGTTACTAACCTTATTCGAACGGAAAAGTACAGTTAGACGAATGCTCAGATGACGGTTGTTAAATCATTACCCCATTAAAAGAATTTCGTCCCGAAATTCAACTCGAACTAGTCCCATTAAACAATTGGGGGTATTTTGTCTTGAAATGATCTTCCAGTTCCCAAGTATACACAGGCCCTCGCTTTGAATTCCATCGAACTTTGACAAGTGTATACTTGGTTTTCTTTAGTTACCGCACCTTGCGATCCACAATCTCTAAAGGCTCTTCAACAAAATTCAACTTATCGTCAATCCGGATTTTGTACATAGGCACATGACGATCTTCTTCAACTAGATATTTTAGAAGATGCGACACATGAAATACGTCGTGAACTCCCTTAAGCTCTTCTGAAAGTCTTAATCGATTAGCTTCCTCGCCAATTCTTTCTAATATCTCGAAAGGTCCAATAAATCTTGGTCCGAGTTTTCCACTCTTGACGAATCTAACCACTCCTTTCCATGGGGAAACCTTAAGAAGTACACGGTCCCTGACACTGAATTCCAAGGGTCTACGTCTGACATCAGCATACTTCTTTTGACGTTCACGTGCTAATCTAAGTCTCTCTTTAATCTGAATTATTTTCTCGGCAGTCTCTTCAATCAGCTCAGGCCCAACCAACTGGCTATCGCCAAAGTCAGACCATGCGACAGGTGATCTACACTTTCGTCCATACAATGCCTTGAAAGGTGCCATATTAATACTCGCGTGATAACTATTGTCGTAAGAGAATTCTATCAAATGTAGATGGGCATCCCAGTTACTACCAAAATCTAAGACACAGGCTCTCAACATGTCTTTTAAGGTCTGAATCGTACGTTCACTCTGACCATCAGTTTGAGGATAGTACGCCGTACTCATGTCTATCTTAGTCCCAAAGGCCTTCTAAAACCCTCGCCAAAATTGAGAATTAAAGCGAGTATTTCTGTCTGAGATAATCGAAACTGGTACGCCATGTTTCGACACGACTTCCTTTACATACTTCCTCACCAATTTCCCTGTGGGGTCTTTTTCATGAATGGCCAAGAAATGAGCGGACTTTGTCAATCTATCGATGATCACCCATATCATATCACGACTCTCCTTTGTCCTGGGTAGTTTGTAATGAAATCCATAGTCACACAATCCCACTTCCATTCAAGGATTTTTAATTGTCTGACTAATCCAGCTGGCTTCTGATGTTCTGCTTTCACTCATAAACACGTCAAGCATCGACTTACAAACTCAGCAACATCCTTCTACATGTCGGCCCACCAATACAACTCACGCAAGTCATAGTACACCTTATCAGCACCCGGATGTATCGAATACATTGAAGTATGAGCTTCGTTCATGATCAATGTTCTCAAATCACCAGTGAAAGGAACCCATAGTCTGTCCACAAAATACAGGTCGTCATCGTCTCTTTTATCCAAATGTTGTTCAATACTTCTTAATTCCTTCTTAAGAAGTTCTTCAACACTAGCAACCACTGATTGTGCCTCTATAATCTGATCCCTAACACTTCTTTGCACTTTGATACTCATAACACGTACTCGTCTAGGCCTAATTCTTTTCTTACGGCTTAGAGCGTCAGCCACTATATTGGCTTTTCTTATGTGATAACAAATGTCACAATCGTAGACACTAAGTAACTCAAGCCATCTCCTTTACATCATATTCAGATCTTGCTGCTATATGCAACAGACTTTTGTAATTCGTGTAGATTACACACTTGGTCCTATACAACTAGTTCCTCTAGCACGAGTTGTGTAGTTCTTCCCATAAACCTTTAATTGTCGCGAAGTGTACACAATCACTTTGCCCTTTTGCATGAGGACACAACCTAATCCTTGACACAATACATCGTTGTACACTACAAGATTATCTGATCCTTCAGGCAAACCTAAAATCGGCGCATTACCCAACCTATCCTTCAAAATTTGAAATGCTTCTTCTTGTTTCTCGCCCCAGACATACGGTCTATCCTTCTGCGTTAATTGCGTAAGCGGCAACGCAATCTTAGAGAAATTCTCGATGAATCGTCTATAATAACCAGCCAGACCGAGGAATTGTCTGACCTCATTCGGCGTTTCTGGCGTTCTCCATTTCTTGACTGAATCAATCTTGCTAATCCTTGCTCACAACATGTCCCAAAAAGTGTACCTCATCCAGCCAAAACTCACATCTAGAAAACTTTCCGTACAGTTTTTCCTTCCTCAACAAGTCCAATACCATTCTCAGATGTTCGGTATGTTCTTTGTTTGTCTTTGGGTAAATCATAATGTTGTCGATAAACACGATTACAAACTTGTCCAAATACGGTCGATACACTATATTCATCAAGTCTATAAATACTGCTGGCGCGTTAGTCTATCCAAAGGGCAGTACTGTGAGCTCGAAATGTCCATATCTTGTTCTGAATGCGGTCTTTGGTATGTCGTCCTCGTGTACACGCAATTGATGATACCCTGAACGTAAATCAATCTCTGAGAAGCACTTTGCACCTTGAAGCTGGTCGAACAAATCATCAATCCTATAAAGAGGATAAAGATTCTTCACTGTTAGCTTATTCAAAAGATTCTTCACTATCAGCTTATTCAGCTCACGATAGTCAATACACGTGCGAAATGAATCATCCTTCTCTCTGATGAATAAAACACGTGCTCTCTATGGTGACTGACTGGGTCTAATAAATCCCTTGTCTTCAAGTTCTTCTAGTTGTACGGCCAATTCTTGTAATTCAGTCGTCGCTAGTCTATAAGGAAATTTTGCTATAGGAGCTACGTTAGGAACAAGACAAATACGACAATCAAGTTGTCGAGACAGAGATAAGTCGGGTAAATCATCAGGGAAAACATCCTGATAGTCACGAGCGACATGGACATTGGTCAAGCTAACCTCATTTACGGACGCACTCATGACACAACCCTCAAAAGACTCAGATCTCTCGCTCTTAACTTCCAGTATCTCGCCATTAGATAAGGATAAGAAAATGGGTTATGTAGGAAAACGTTAGCATCAATTTCTCATAGACCATGAAAAAGATAAGGAAATGGTGAAAGTTACAACCCTTTTGGAACCTGATCTTCTGAATCAAAAGTTATAAGGGAATTCTAATAATTTTTGTACTACATAGTATCGTCGCATCGGCCAAAGACATCTAGTCCATACCAACAATAACGTCAAAACTCCCCTTTTCAAAAGGTACTAAGTCAATAAAAAAACCATAGTCATTAAGAACTAATGTGCAAAACAAATGACCCGGTCTAGTTTAACTAGCTCTCAGTTAACCATTTGTGCGTCAAAATATATATATGTATGACTCGATCTAATATTCAATAAGGAAACAAAACTAGTCGTGACAAAACTATAATCAACCCTCGAGTCAAAATAAAAGTAGCATAAAGATCATTCAGAAGAAGTTCCCTGTAGCACAATCGAATCGTTATAAGTCTCTGTTGCATTTAGTACGTAAGTATGACCTCTAGCAGCTTGAACTTGATCGTCTCTATTTTGACGGATCCAACAATCTGTAATTGATTAGGATGAACTTCCACTTGAACCTGTCGCCCAACACACTAAACCAACTCATCAGTCACAGCCTCAGATCTCAATACAGCTTCTTCTAAGGTAAGCGAACGAACAACAACCATAGTTGACCTAACCTGTGGGATCAACCTACGAAGATACTTTCTCGATTCCTTTGTTCTCGGGATTAACCAAATATGAAACAAGCCTTAACAACTCATTGAAACGTGTAGCGTAACCAACATGATCAGCACCAATCATCTTATGCTCCATAAGATCTCGATATAATCTTAATAGTTCAGTTGCCATACAGAATTTTCTCGTCAACAACTCCTTAAAATTTTAACATGGCATCGCTTCGGCCACTACTCTTCCTTTGGCTCGACATTGACCATTCCACCAAAACAGCACATCCCAGGTAACGAAATTTGTCAAATAACCCTCTGAACATGAGTACACCCACTAATGCCAATCATTGCTTCCATCTATCTAACCATTGAATAAACTTGACTGCTTGACCCTTGCCATCATCATTTCGCACACCACAATCGTTGAATTTTTTGTAAGTAAAACATTTGGCACCATTTCTAGGCTCTCTTAGTACATTTCCAATACGAATTCTCTCATTAGCATCTTCACAGTATTCACTGGTACCCTTATTCACTACTTCTGCATACTACGCATCCTTAGCTTCATTATAAGTCGGCCCTTCGTTCATCGCATTTCGTGCCGGGAGAGTATTGATTACTTCAATAATCACGGCGATCGTTTCTGTTCGCAGTAGCTCTCGTCTCACCGTTATTCCACACACGTTAATATATCTCTAGAACGTTAGAAGCGAAGAAACGCTCGAAAATGTCAATGTCTATGTCACATGTTACACTCAGCAAGCTCTTTTGTCTTATGGTCTAAGGGATACTATCTAGAACTTAAACTAGTCATGCAGTTCACGTCAATGCAATACATATATATATAGATACTAATAATATATTACCCTAAATCTCAGTTAAATTGTGGTCCGAATCTAACACTTACATTCGTTGCACTAGTGGTGTATGTATAGCGGCTAACCCTCTACACCCCTAGTACATCTAATGCAAGGTCGGATCACGGTACTGGTATGCTCTCTAGGTATTGGTCGGGTATGTATACAGGGTGTACTAGCGGCTGACCCTCCACCTAATCAACCCCCATTAAACAGCCCAGGGTAGCTACCACACTCTCACTACAAGTGCAATCACTGATGTCAAGAACTGTCACAAGGCATGGCGGTAATCATAGAATAGTTGATCAGGCTATTCTATGATTATCGCTATGCGATACTAGTTAGCGCCATCACTTCATCTTGCTCTAATAGACATAAATAATCACAAGAGCACCAAAAGCACACAGTCACCAAAAGTACAGAGTCATCAAATGACAGCCAGTCATAATAAACCCATGGATAATAAGTCTCAATATAACATGAACTCAAATTATAAGCGACGTTAGCACGTCTAGAATGCATCTATGATTCCTACTGTAAATGCTATACGGGGTTCTTAGGTTATAGTCTAGGCTTTTCCACCTAATTCTATACAACCACGGCTTTGATACCATTCTGTAACACCCCACCATTGGCGGAAACATGAGGTGTCATGAAAAGTACAGCACGACATGGAATTACATAGATACTGCTAAATGAAATAGAATATAATAAATATATTCCCAAAAACATGAGTTCAGAGTTGATGACATACCCCTCTATCGGTACGAAGGCCTTAACATAATGACTAAGATACGAAGGACCATTCGCGACAAAGGCTCCTGCAACAGCAAAAGATAAGAATTGTTCCTCTATAAAGTAGGGATCTGATCTTATCATTTCCAACTGATAATTAGGGAAATTATATCTCCGGCCTAAGACTTAGGAAACCCTAAGCGGCCGACTTGTTCCTCAAGAACACTTCTCCTATAAAAGGAGGAGCCGAAAGACCTATTAGGGGCACTCAAAAAGAATAAAAAGAAAACCCAACTGGCGTAAAGAGATCAACTCTACCCTCGGGGAACCGCCAACAAATGAGCCAAATCACCTTTTAACCCACCTCGCATAAACCTTGGTTTGATACGCAAACATTTGGCGCCATCCGTGGGACCTGCTACCTAAGATCCCATAACCATCGTAAGCATTGTTTTATGTATCGAATCGAGACATGGCTGATGTCCCACCCGGGTTTGCTCAGATGTCCCGACAAACCAAAGAAAATGGAAACCCCGCCCCAGGATCCGGACCTGTAACGGGCGCTCCCGGAAATGATGTCCAACCTGTCAATCAAGGAGCCGACATTGACATTGGTTGCCCCGAACAAACATCGGAGGAACAAAGGGGATTCATGCTAGGGTCCTCGTCCGGACCCCCACAATTGTTCAACTCGGACTACATTTTAAATTATGGCCACATTAGCCGCACCATCAGGTATCTCAGGAGCACGGGAGCACTCGACAGCGTCACCAGGACGTTGAACTTTGACGAGGAGACAGACGACAACTACGACGCTGATACCCCCCCAAGAGTGCTTCGACGTTACCCACGAAACCCAAGACTTCGACTCGAAGAAGGTTATGGGTTTGGCCTGGGAAGCGAAGGTTTAAGGCCTCGAACGCCCCTACACCAAGCACAACCGGAAGGCACGGAAGCTCCAATACAAAGGAACACGGCGCCCGGAGCTAACCCCAGAAGTGATGTCCCCGCTACGGGACAGAGCAACCGAGAGGGCCTGACGCGACCACGAGAGGGCTTGACGCGAGAGGGCCAACCCTAGAAGTGATGTGCCCCTGGCTGAACCGACCACGAGAGGGCCTGACGCGACAGGTAATGCGCCTCCGAGACACGAGACGCCATCCGAAGGTCATTCAGGAGTCCCAACTGGGACGCATCAAAATTCAGGGCAAACCCATGTCGGGTCTTCCGCTCTGATCTTTCGAGTGCCCACCGAAGGGACACAACCATATGTGGGCCCGACCTTCTATACGCTCCCTGTCTCTACTCTCTCAGGGTCCATGGCCCAAAGTCGACTAGGGCCTTCAGGGCAGATCCCGCAAGGTCCCGTGGGACAAAGTTATCCCGTACCACAAGGCTTTGGATACGAAGGCATGAATGGGGCAGGAAGTTCACAACACGCTTCCCAACCATAGGCATCCAGCCCATTGGAGGGACCTACAGAAATCCCCCGACAGGGCAGCCACAGTTCCATCAGTATTATCCACCGCAGCATATCGTTCCCCTCCCCATACAAGAACTAGGGGCTCCGGTGTATCAAAATGCCCTAGAATTGCAGATGGTAGGGGAAGCGTTGAAAACTCACCATTCGTCGCATGGATACAGAACTATCCCTTCCCGAAGGATTTAAAATACCCCTCTCATCTTGGAACATACAAAGGGAAAAGCGACCCGGATGACTTCATTGAAGCATTCGAAGGCGTGGCCGAGATGAAGGTCTGGAATGTACTGGTTGCGTGTCGAATGTTCAGGTATGCACTCGAAGGGGATGCCCGAGAATGGCTAAAAAACGTGGCGAAAGGGTCCATCACTAGCTTCGAAGACCTTAAGGAAAAATTTAGAGCCCGCTTTAGCCAACAGAAGAAACATAAGAAACTACACGTGGCCGCCCATGGGGTAAAGCAGAAGGAAACAAAGGCTTGTAGGGTGTTCCTTGACAGGTTCACCACCGAAACAGAAGATATCGTAGACCTTTCCGAGTCACAAAGGATATCGGCGTTATTGCATGGACTCCGAAGCAGGGGACTCGTTGAATTTCTGTATAGTGACCTCCCGAAAACTTACGAAGCTGTCCAGAGAAGAGCGCACGTATATGCAAGGGACACCGCGCCAAAAGGAGACATTAGCCCGACTCGGGACAAAGAGACTCAGGCGAATATAAAAGGGAAATGGAATGACGACAGAGAAAGGCCAAGGTACAGCCCGTATAATAAGGACGAAAAAGGATACCTAAAGGTCAACCTCCCCGAACTCCACAAGAGCCCGAAGGAGATATTCCTCACTAAAAGTGTCGCAAAGACCTTCCCAACACCTCCCAGACTGAGCGGTAAAAATAGGAAGGATCCTGAAAAATATTGTGAGTTTCACAGGGATTACGGCCACGACACGAATACATGTTGGCAACTGAGAAAAGCAATTGAAGAAGCAATCAACGAGGGAAAACTGTCACACTTGGTGAAAAGCGTCAGACAACGGCAATATCCTAAAAAGGAGGATGACACAGATGACAAAAAGAAAGTCCCCGACAAAACCATCTACACCATCGTGAAGAAAAAGATTGGAAATTCGTCCCAAAGAACCTACAGGGGGAATGTACCCAGCATCACCTTCCCACCCATCTATAACGGCAGAATCTTCAGAGACCCCCTAATCATTTCGGCATTCCTAGAAGTTTCAAAGGTAAAAGAAATAGTAGTAGATACCGGGAGTGAGTGTAATGTCTTGTACGAAGAAGTATTCTGGAAGCTGCACCCTTTGTCACGGATGAACTTCAGAAAGGCAAGGGCTTCGGTTCAAGGGTACTCTGGCAACACAGACAAACTGTTGGGAAAACTAAGTGTGCAAATAACAATCGGAAAGGGACATTGGAAACGAAAAGAGAAGATCACATTCATGGTAGTTAGTGGAACTTCCCCTTTTCAAGCAATTTTGGGCAGGCCCGGAATTCAAAAGTTCGGAATGATTCCATCCGTAATGCACGGCCTGATCATGTACGAAACAAATGGGAGAATAGCAACCTTAGAAGGGAAGGCCAAAAAGCTTTCTAATGAAGGCCGAGACGGCTGTGGCAAAATAACTATGAATGACAGGCCATATTATGGATAATAACGAATGGCCCACTTGCTAAAGCCCATTACATTTTTCTCTTTCTAAAGCCTAGAGGATAAGGTATGTAACCTCAACTTTTATGCAATAAAGGCTTTTTGTTTCCTCCTTCCCTCCTAATTCAAAAAAAAAACGAAGAATAGGGAAAAATATAAGATGCAAAGATATGCGCCATAAAATTTTTTTAAAAAAATGGGGACGCCCATAAATATAAAACTCTGGATAACGAAAGGACCATAGTCCTAACAGACACCTATAGATATATCCATAAAAATCAAGCATGCGAAAACAAATAGGTGCAACATAAGACGGCGTTTAAGCTGCAAAAAAGACAGCTCTTAAGATGCAAACATGGCCAATACTACCAAGACAAGTTTGAAATATCCACAAACATTAAAAGTAAATTATCCAAAATAGCATCACAAGCTGTTACCAAAAGAAGATTGTTTGAAAAGGGCACATTCGCCATAACAAAGGCACGCAAGCCGTCATTGAGGGATAACAGAAACTTCAGGTTGCATTACATCGGGGGTGATATTGAGCAAATCTTCCACAACAGCATTGGGATCAGCAACAATTTTCTCCAGAAACGGGAAAGAAGCTTCCTTCCATTTTTGGTCAGCAACCTCAAGGTCCAGAGAAGCAGTGGCAACAAAATCACCTCTGCAATGAAGGTCACACTTACCCTCTGCAGCAAACTCCTCCAACACGGTGGACCTTTCCTCTTCCCTCTCAGTGGAAGTCAAATTTCCCAACAACTGCCCAGTCTGTTCACATAGGGAATAACCTCTGTAACCAACCTAACCCTCTCCTCCTTCAACAAATCAACCTGATCACGTAACGACTTGAAAACTTCACGCTCTGCAGCGAACTCATCCTACAACTTCAACACTGCTTCATCATGAACAATTGCATCTGCCTTCAACAAATTAATTTGTCTCCTCAAATCTTGAACAATATCCGATGCTTCAACAGTAGTGACAAAACGGGCCTCTCTTGCCTTCAAATCTTCAATTGTTATTGACAAGGAATGCATCTCCAAATTCTTGGACCTAAGATCAACAGACATCCTAGAAAAACACCTTGCAATAACAGCATCAAGGTACGTATGGAACTAACGATCTTTTTTAAAGACACGAAGGAATGTCTCATTGTCCATATTGTCAATTTTCTTGACATCTTCTGCATTCATGTCCTCACCATTCAACCAATCTAAAATCTCTTGATCATGGAGGTCTACAAAGGACTTTTTTTTAAAAAAAAACAACAAAAAAGGCAAAAACATAAGAAAAAACAGGAGATAATAGAAAAAGAATTTTCCCACACCTGACTTTGGAGCAGCAGGTTCGCGAAACGTAGTATCTTTGTCACTCTCCACAACTTTCTTCCTCTTTAAAAGATGACCCGCAACAGACTGGGCAGCACTTGATCCAGGAACATCCCTCTTCTTCTTACTTCTGCTAGAGGTAGGAGCAGGCACAGTTTGGACATCAGACATATCAATGTTCAGGATGGGAGGGTTTACCGCACTTGAAACCTCAGGATTATCATTTTGAATACCAGACGAACCAGCATCAGCAACTAGGCTTCCCTGTTCTTCATTATGAGGTATTATGGTTACCTCCTTCACACCTTTCTTCACAAACTTCCTAAAAGTCATATCTGCATAAGACAGGGAGCAAAATATCATAAATAAATGATTACTCGACAGCAAATACAAATAGACAAATTGGTCTTCACAAAATTCAGCCCTTACCATCGATTTCTACACTCCTAGGTGGCAAGACATCTATCAGTCTTGCCTTATACAACACATAATTAGGATAACAAGCAACCTTTATGGGATTCTTCCAGATCTCCTGACACAAATCATCAACCACATACTCAGGAAAGGGATTTTCAAAATCTTTATGAATGCACAATAACTTCCTATCAGTCACAGCCTCATAACCAGCAGGGATCAAAGATGCTCTCATAAACACAAAATCGCTTTTCCAATCACGAATGTCAAAACCACCTCTCTTAAAACAACCAGCTTTTGACCGATTACCCACAGTAACCCAATCCCCAGATGGATGTGTCTGTGCAAAATACCTAAACAAATCTAGGGATGGTTCACCACCATACGCTCTACACATAACTTTGAAAGCAATTATTCTGGATAATCCTAATGGTGTAATAGTAGAGATGTGGATATCGAAAAAATCAAGAACTTAAAGCATAAAAGTAGAAAAAGGGTATCTGACATTACCATCAGTTACTGACTTAATGTAAAACCCGACATACCCATCGGGGGGAGTCAATATGGTATCGCCATCAGATGGTATTTGGAACGATGATATTTTCCCAGGAAAATATTTATTCACAAACTTCTCTAATTTAGACCAAATGACAGTCGACTCAGTCGATTCAATACTACCCTTCAACATCGAAACACTAAGAATCGAAAGACAAAGACAGAAATTAACAAAGGAGCAGTTGCGTACCTAGTGATCGGATGATGTGCACAGCAGAAACCCTAGAACAAGAAAGGGGAGTGTTTTTTCTAAAATACAGAGAAAATAAGTCAGAAATAAGTGGTATGGCTATTTATATGATCGGCTACATGGAGTTTTCGCCTGTCGATCGCTTTCCTAGGGATTCGTGCAACCTTACCCCCTTAATTGGATATTGAAAGATAATTAAGACGGTCTTTAATAAATTTTTACTACAACCCCCCAAAGAATGAAGATTGATTAGATTTAGTCCAAGGCAATATACATCTCGCGAAACATATCACCTCGGACTGGGGGCTTGATGACATAACCCTCTATCGGTACGAAGGCCTTAACATAATGAGTAAGATACGAAGGACCATTCGCGATGAAGGCTCCTGCAACAGCAAAAGATAAGAATCGTTCCCCTATAAAGTAGGGATCTGATCTTATCATTTCCAACTGATAATTAGGGAAATTATATCCCCGACCTAAGACTTAGGAAACCCTAAGCGGCCTACTTGTTCCTCAAGAACATTTCTCCTATAAAAGGAGGAGCCGAAAGACCTATTAGGGGCACTCAAAAAGAATAAAAAGAAAACCCAACTGGCGTAAAGAGATCAACTCTACCCTTGGGGAACCACCAACAAACGAGCCAAATCACCTTTTAGCCCACCTCGCATAAACCTTGGTTTGATACGCAAATAAGAGTCATAACAGTGCTAATATAGCTTATTACAACCAAGTCCATAAAGAAATAATCCAAGACATGTAGCCTTAAAGTCTGACAATAAATAAAGGAGCACTAATCTCTGAAGTCCAAGCGTAGCATACCAATCTTTATCCCTGATTAGTTTGAGTACCTGAAAAGTATACTAAAATGTGTCAACACAAAGGTTGGTGAGTTCGTAGGTTTTAGTCAAAAAGTCTAATCATGAAATAAGTCTTTTGTCGATCCTTTTAGGTCATACAAATATTTGTTCAATATAAAATGAGCAGAGTTACGCTATATCAAGTCACCAGTCACAAGTCTCAAGTCCCAAAGTCTCAATGTCACAATTCTCAAACTCACGAGACCCAAAGTCTCAAAGTTCGGCCTTACGGTACCTGCCTTAGTCCAAGTCTCAAGTCTCAAGTCCAAGTCTCAAACTCACACAATAAGCACGTCCAAAGCACAACATACAAACACATAATCACACACATACAAACAAGATCAGGGCACGACAAATAGCACAAGTAACTCTATACGCACAGGCTCAATATTGAACATAAACAGAAATCGACAAAACTGTTTAAAAAGCACAAGTATACTTTCCACCCCAAAAACTTGTAAAAAGAGGGGCTACGAAACTCACCTGAAAACTTTTATGACAGTATAATGAAAGAGCACGACAAGTACAATCAAAGTCCACGACAATCAACACCTATCAATAATACATGGCAAGTCACAATGAAAGTCTTTTGTCTTAAGTCTTAGCCAATTAGAAATGCCTTTAAGTCCGTATGTCTTTATTTAACTTTTAAAACGACGTTTAATAAACCGAACAAGAGTCTGGATTTGACAACAAAGTCCTTTATTAAGTTCAAATACATTATTATATCAATACAACCTCATTTGAAAACATTTTATAGTTCAAAATAAGTTTTACTCGAATTTACTAAAAACTAGACAAAACCGGAGATTTTAACCGAAAAGCTTACGAAACCGAAATGAATAAAGGTTGAGTTCAACCTGGTTGAACTCGATCAACTAGAGCCCAAAAATTTTATTTCAAAACCATTTGATCATACGAACCCATTGGACCAAAACTACACTTTATGAGAAACTAGTTAAGTTTAAGAACCGATTAAGCGCGTATGGACACGAAAGGCTAATGAAATCAACTATATGAGTTTGGAAGTGGTCGAACTCGACCAAGATAGGTTTAGTTGGACCTGGACAGAGAACAAAATGAGTTTATTCCAAGTCTTAAAGGTCCGAGAGTTAAAACAAGTCATTTCGGGTCAAACTAGTAACTTTACGTGACGTTTAAGCGGCAAAAGCCAATAAAGAGTCAACCTAGACCACTAGAGGTCGATCTAGACCAGGTAGAGGTCAAGCTAGACCTGGCCGGGGTCGGATTCATACGCGATTTGAGCAAAAACGAACGATTTTGACGCGATTTTGTTAAAATAATGAGATCTAAGGCTAGCCAATTCATACCCATGAGTCTTGATTGCTCAAAAGTGTCACAAATCAGTGCAAAAAGGGTGAAGTTCGACCGATTTCATACATCATGTGATCGACAATTGCACAACCTTAATCTTGGATACGGAATCGACTAGTTTTAGAGTCTTTTAGCCAAGTAAAGGATATCTTCAATTTTTGTAGTTGCACAAAATCCAAATTACATGAGTGCATAATGTATCAAATTAAAGCCTTAATCAAGGTTCAATTCGTTTCTTACACACAATTGTAACCGAAATTGCACAATCAACAATCAAAAACATGATTCGCTTAGCTTTTGATATGAACCGAAAAGTAATTACATAAATATGTTAAGGTCCGAAATAAAAACATGGAAATCAGTACCTTTTTATGTTTTTGATGAAGAAAATGATAATATTCACTTGTTTCTTGATCAAAGATTGAAGCCTTGATTGATTGAAAGCGTTTTGAACCGAAATCGAGAGGATGATTTTAGAGACGATTTGAAAGACAAACTCTTTTCTCTTCTCATCTATGAAATCTGGATTTTTGTGATGAAAAAGTGTTTTTCAAAGATAACCTTAGAGAGAAATCTTATGTGTGTAAAACCTTTTTGATGGAATGAAAGAACAAACTATATGCATGAATATGGTTGAATTCAACCATGGTTGAACTCAACCAGGTCTAACTCGACCAAGTCGACCTCAACCAGGTCAAACTCGACCCATATCTGTAAACTAGACTCTTTTACGAAATTGTGGCCGCTTGAATCGTCAAAAATGGAGTTATGGTTAAAAAGTTGTGACCAAAACAAAATCAGTACGTTTTTCAGTTGCCGACTTGTTTAATTATTTACATATACCATTTTTTTGTAGAAACGACACAGTTTAAGGCATGGTAAATGATATCCATTGATCCCCTTAAAATTTTAAAAGTTTATTTTAGCTTTATTTGGCATTTCTATTAGGCAACTAGTCTTTCTCAAACATTCGCACCATGTCTTAAAAAGTCTAAAACACTAGTATACAATAAAATGACATGTCTTAATCATACTTTAATCCATAAAAACTCACTTCTTTAGACTTATGTTTGACGGTTACTAACCTTAGTCGAACGGAAAAGTACAGTCAGACGAAAGCTCAAATGACAGTTGTTAAAAATATCCAGTTAAACCCAAAAATCTTCTTAACTGTTTGACAGTTTTAGGACAGGCCATTCTTGCACTGCTCTTAACTTGTTTAGATTAGAGGATACTCCATTCATATTGATGATATGACCAAGATACTCTACCTTATCACCTCCAAAAGAACATTTGGACTTCTTAGCCTTCAAAGAATTATTCCTCATAGTATCCAAGACAACCTCTAAATCTTTTAAGTGTTGCTTCCAATTACCACTATAGACCAATATGTCATCAAAAAAATACAAGGGTAGTTTTCCTCCGTACCCCCATAAATGTGTGATTCATAAAAGCTTGGAAAGTAGCTGGTGCATAGGTGAGGCCATAAGGAAGGACCAAAAATTCATAATGTCCCTGATGAGTCTTGAATGCAGTCTTAAAAACTTCTTCACCTTGCAATTCATCTAATAAGTCCTCAATAAGAGGGATTGAAAACACATCCTTAATTGTAGCCTCATTCAATTTCCTATAATCAATGCACATTCTCCAACTTCTATCCTTTTTCTTTACTAGTACTACAGGAGTTGCAAATGAGCTAGTACTACTCCTTATAACTCCTGAATCCAACAACTCCTCAGTCATCTTTTCTATTACATCCTTCTGCAATTTTGGATATCTATAAGGCTTCAAATTCACATCCTGAATTCCTTCCTTAAGGTTGATCCTATGATCAATGGTTCTAACTGGTAGCAGTCCTTTTGGGACCTCAAACACATCTGAAAACTTGTGTAGTAGAATAGCTAATCCAATCTATGTGCCCTGTGCTTGCTATACCTAGGGATGGCAAAATGATTCGTACCTGAGGGAGAAAACCGAAACCCGACATTTTTGGGCCGGGTTCGGGTCCGGGTAAGCGGGTCTAGGGGCGGGTATGGGGATGATATTAGTTTTTTTCAGGTTCGGGTCCGGGGATAGTTTTAGTTTAAAACCCGCATACCCGATCCGTATACCCGAAACTGCCCCGAACCCATATACCCGACCCATATATGTTACATTATATTATATTAATATTTCTATTTCTATTTTCAATATGTATATAAAACTATGTAACGCCATTTGAAGTTAATAGTAATCACAAATACACATCTATATAAATATGATAATATGAAATGTATGAATGCTTTTTTCTGTTAGCTTCATCGCGAATAGAAGACTTTGGCCACATTCTAAATTTTTAATTCATTGTTAACTTAGCATTTTGAATATACAATCTTTAAGACTTTAATACATTTATATTTTAATATCATAAGCACCTGTTGGACTATATAGTATATATGTTGCTTGTGAATGAATTTCAAAAACCCATAAATATCTTAACGGATCCCCGATTACCCGTGGGGAAACCCGTTACCCGAAAGTTAGTAGATAAATGGGGACCCGTCAGGTCTCGGTCCGGGTTTGGGACGGGGATTTTTTATCGGGTCCGGGATTACATATACCCGGCTCGTTGCCATCCCTAGTGTACCTCCACTACAGGCTGGTATAATTCACTCTCTTGTTATGAATTATGTATAGCAAATAATTGAGCCTAAGCCACTTTGGTAGAAGTAGATAATAATGATGTCAGCTTCTCAATAGAACATAAGCTCTTTCCTTGGTGTTGACTCCCCTTAAGGACCACATCCTTCTCATTTATCTTATATTGCATTGTCAAATGCTGGAAATTCCATATGATATCTCCCAATTGAGATAGACATTGTACATCAAGCACAATGTCATAATTGTTCAAGGCTATCACTAACATGCCATTGTACATCAAGCGATGTACCAATTACCCTGCATACTCCACTCAAATTCCTTATAAAGATTGGCACAATCTATACTATTACCATTTGCCACTGATACTAACATGTTAGAAACATGTTGTATACCCTGCCTCACCTTTTCTGCCACTCTTGTGCTCATGAAATTATGGGTGAAACCACTGTCAACTAATATGTGCAGTTTTCTAGTACCAATAGTTCCCACAATTTGCATAGTATTGAAGGAAAGGATTCCGAAAATAGCATTTCTGGAAATTTGTGGATTGCCTTGCATAGTTAATAATGTAGGAGTGTTTGGATCTATCAACACTCCTTGAGTCATCACCTCTTCCTCTTCATCCTGACAATCATCCACCTCAACCAAAAACAACTACCTTTTAACCTTACAGACTTTATTGTGGCCAGCCACAAACTTCTCATTGTAGTAAAAGCACTCACCCTTGGCTCTTTTCTCCTCCATAAACCTACTAGTAACGTTCTAAGGAACTAAGGCATTGGAACAAAGTATATTCACTAGGGTACATAGGAGAGATTGTTTGGCATTACTAGTCAATACATTAGTCCTAGTATTTGCATTTCTAGCAATAAAATTACTAGTAAATCCTTTATACTTGTTGCCTAGAGTTTTTGAGGCATTATCCTGTAATTTTGCTAAGGAATATGTTTCTCTTAGAGTTTTAGGCCTAAACATTCTCACTACACATTTGATTTTAGGCTTTAATCCTTCTATAAACAAGCTCACAGCCTACTCCTCACAAATTGTAACCTTATTTAATAGAGCATCAAAAACGTCTCAGAAATCATCGAGTTCACCTGTTTGTTGAAGAGCTTTCAAAGCTCCCATGGCATCTGTAACACCCGTGAGTTAACTATTTAAGTTTTCGAGACAAAATAAAGTTTTCAGTGAATACGACCTCGTAATTTGGACTCAGACTCGTATTTAAGTCGACATCGTAAATTAAGTGTAGCATCGTATTTGGAGATTAGCCTTGTATTTGTGCCGGCCTCGTATTTGGTTCGGCCTAGTATTAAGGCCTTGTATGGAATATTATATTTTATCCTACATAAAAGTACTTTTTTTCTTTCACCATTCCTCATTCCCACCAACTTAGCTTCCAAGAAAAACAGACACAAACCCTTACTACCTCCTTTTTTGCTACCCCAAATTGCTACCTTACTTTACTAACCCATTCTTACAACCTCACCATTATTATCCCATTTTACATCAAGTTTTATAAAAATCCAACCTTATTTTGTTTAGATTTAGCTTTAACAATAGTGTTTTTACGTCCTAAACATCTTAACAAACATATATTTTACAGATTCAAGGTAGAAAATCAAAACCCACTTTATGCTTTTCTTTTTGGTATTTTCGGTTTTTCTTTTAATACACACGCTACATCCGCCAAGTACCAAACGTTTTACGTCCAAAACGTTTAGAATCTGATTTGTCGTATTTTATACCCATTTCCCACGGTTAATATAGTTAAGTTAGCATGTTTGTTGAGTCGTTTTTGTATACAATTGTTGCGTTTATGGTATTTGTTAGTGTTTCAGGTATCTGACAAGTATGTGAGCGTAAATCTGGAAAAAATGACTTTTTGGAGCTAAAACAAGTGCTAACGGATGAATTCTAGAGCGTATGGATAAAGAAATCAGTTGGTCAACGAAAGTCAAATGCCATTGCGCCGCAACAATTAAGTTAGGGAATCTAGTTGCGCCACAATGAAACGATGTTGCACCGCAATACATCCAGTCTTCAGTCAGATCGAGTCAATGAAAGTCAAAATCAACGTGAAAGTCAAACTTCATTGCGTCGCAACCACTTGTTGCGCCGCAATGGGGGTCGGTTCTGCAAAGAATTTTGGAAACATATATATGGCGTTTTTCATTATTCTAAATCCCTATCTTGCTTCATCCAGCCGACCTTTAGCATACTTTTGAAGGGTTTTTCATCTGAAATTATTCTTGGAAGATTGCTAGCACGATTGGAGATTTGTTTAGCCATTGTTTATCATTATCAAACGATTTCTACATTCGGTACAATATGTTTTCATATATTATTGGTTGTTTTATTCGTACTTTAACATGAGTGGCTAATCGCCTTTTCATCCATCTTGATGGAGTGAGACAATATGTAAAGATTGCACAATATTTTATAATTCAAGTTGATTTAATTTAACATTGTGTCGTGATCTTAGTTTATTAATTCTTTGTTATTTAATTATTGGTTGCGGATAATTTTTGCACAATCTTAGTGGCAACTTGGGTTGGGTAGAAGTTATTTTGATCGCTTGGTTAGAAGCGATTGGTTCTATGACGGGTACGGTAGAAAGTACTTAGTAATTAATAATGATTAACGGGTTAATGGTTGGTACAATCAATAGACATAATTGTTATTTAAAATAACCAAAACCATTTTCAAATTAGTAAATTTATAAAAAGACGTCTCGGGGTACCGGTCTTAATAATGGAACTAGTTTAAACAAGAGAGTCAAATGAAATTATTAAGTTGACGGGTACGGGGTTGGCAATCAATTTGAGTCTCGGTTATTCAATCAATTAAATTGGATTTGAACTTCATCAAATGTGCAATCTTAACATATTGTCAAGCGAAATCAAGATGGGTGACCTTTAAATTATTGTTTTAATCAAAACTCTCTTTTTCGATTAATCCTGAGGGATTACTGACTGTTTTCACTAACTGCTTGCAACGTGGCAATTTGGCCACAAAAACCCCCCATTTTACTTGAATCACTTAATTTATACAATTGCATGTAAAAGTCCTTGTGAACGACCTCGGATTTACCGGTTTACCATACTGCATACGAACGGGTTCACTGCTTGTAAGTGTGTTGTAGTCAGTTTTCCAGTGATTTGTGTTTATAAATTTTATAACTAGATTTCACACATCAAGTTTTTCGCACCACTGTCGGGGACTTAAATTAAGTAGTTGTTCGTTTTGTGGTTCGATCCTTCCTTGCATTCATTTGTGAGGAAGTTATTTACTTGTTTTTTAATTGATAGATTTCTTTTTTGTTTTAGTTTTGTTTTTGTTAGTTCCTGGTGCGGTTAACGGTATTTCTTGTGGTGCGTGTGCAGGTGCTTTGTTAGTGGATGAACACAAGAGCCTCTAGTAGACCTTTGCTTAGTCCTCAGTCTAATCCCGGGAAAGCCAGAAGACACTTACTAAGATCAAACAACACGGAGCCCTCGAACACCGACAAAATAGATTCAGAAACCGAAAACCGTGACCAACCAGACGTAGACTTGGATCAACACTACTCAAAGAAGGATTCAACGTCCGAAGTTCACTTAAGCACCAAATTCTCCGAAGGTAGTGGTTTGTTCAAAACTAGTGATAGTTCAGAAGAAGAGAATAATCAGGACAAAACTCATAAACCAGATTCAACAGTAATTCCTCAAGCAAATCCTCGAGTAAATCAACCAGTTAGAGCAAGGAGAATGGGTGATCAAGAGCAACCGGTCAACCCCAACAACCGTCTCTACGGTGACCGAAGAAGAAATGTAACGACTAATTGGGGTACTCCCATTCGTTCTCCTACAACCGGAATAAACTTTTCGCTCAAGGGAAATCATTTGAAAAGTATTGAAGAGGAGAAATTCGATGGTGTAACAAACGGTGATCCTTATGGCCATTTAGAAAGATTTGAGAAAATTTGCAGGTTTTATCATTATGGCAAAGGACGGGATGATAACGTGAAACTGGAGCTTTTTCCACTTACTTTGTGTAGAGAGGCTAAAGAGTGGTTGAAGTAACAACCGGATGATATCTACACCACATGGGCTCAACTTCGTGAAGGATTCATTGACGGGTTCTATTCTGTGAGAAGTCAAAGACAGCTTCAGAATAAAATCAGAGCTTTCCTTCAGTTAAAGGAATGCTCAGAAATTGTCGTGGGCATAACTTGAATACTGAAGTAGTGGTAGAGATATTTTATGATGGGTTGTTAAGGAAGACAAGAAGAGAACTTGCAGGTGCATTCGGGGGTGGTTTGAATAATGTGACTCCGAGTGAAGGCTATAAAATCCTAGATGACATGGCTAAGGAGTTCTATGTTCGTGAGGAACCTAGAGATAGGAGATCTGTTGGTAAGACTGTTGCAAAGCTGGAAAGTGGTGAAGAGTCCAGTTTGGTTGCTGAAGTCAAAGGAGTCTCGAACCAGATGAACGAGAGATTTGACAACCAAGACATGACGTTCAAAAGCATTGAATGAGATGTGAAGGTGATTGCTGATGGGTGTAACTACTTTGGAGACATGCATTATTCAGAAGATTGCCTGGATAAGCTGGCCCAGGAAGTTAACTATGTACAAAATCAGCAAGGGAACTTCAACCAGAATACCGGTTATCAGAACCGGCCATTACTTCTTTTTCCTCTTCCTCATTTAATAATGCTAATAATTCTGGTTTTAGTGGAAACAGGTTCAGCAGAATTCAAATGCTAAATTAAGAGAGATCATGAAGGATTTGGTTGGCTCTCAGAAAGCCACCAATGAGAAGGTAGAAGAACAGAACAAGAAGATGGCTTCTAAATGGGATGCTATGACTACTAGATTGGACGGGTTGGCTAATAAGCTGGAGCAGAGTACAAAGAGTACTCAAGCAACATTTCAGGATATAGAGGCTAAGATTGAAAGGCTAGGAACATCAAACAGGTAGCCTGGTACACTACCGAGCAATACTCAACAGAATCCTAAGCCTCAGCAGAATAGCCAAGGATCTGGAGCCAAGTATAGCCACCCGAATGCTCGAAATGAGCAAGTCAATGCGATCACAACAAGAGCAGGTAATACTTATAATTCTGCAAATCCTTTGCCTAATGATGTTACTCCTCTTATGCAGGTTGAAGCCGATGAAGCTGTTGATGATGAGATTGAGATGGAGCCGAACCCAACCGTGAAGACACCGACCATTCCATCCAAGATTGCTGAGAAGTCTACTGTTGAGAAACCACCCGTTAAGCCGTATCAGCCGAAGATACCATTTCCTCAACGATTGAGGAAAGCGAAGATCAAGGAGAATTTTAAAAAGTTTGTTGATTTGATTCAAAATGTTAACATTACTATTCCTTTAGTTGATCTTCTTGCAGGTATGCCCAATTATGCGAAGTTTCTCAAAGATCTCATTTCGGATAAGAAGAAGCTAGAAGAAGGGAAGACGACAATTATGAGTGTCGAGTGCTCCGCCATAATAAAGAACGAGATACCCCTAAGCTAGATGATCCAGGTAGTTTTCTTATTTCTTGTTCTTTTGGCATTGAATTGTATAAAGCTTTGGCCGATCTTGGGGCCAGCATTAACTTAATGCCTTACTCGGTTTATAGAAATTGTCTTTAGGTGCTTTGACCCCAACCTGCATGAGCATTAGGCTTGTGGATAGATCATTCCAATATCCCATGGGGATAGCGGAAAATTTACAGATTAAGGTGGGTCATATGATTTTCCCGGTTGACTTTGTTATATTAGAAATGGAGGCGGATATTAATGTCCCTCTAATTCTAGGCCGACCTTTCCTTATGACTGCGGATGCTATCATCCGGGTCAAGGCTAAGGAAATTTCTTTGGGTGTTGGCGAGGACTGGGTTGTGTTTAATGTTGATAGAGCTCTTAAGCATCCTTACTCATGTGATGAATCTTGTTTCAGGATCGATGTTGTTGAAGAGGAAGATGTTTTAGAAAAGGAGTTTATGGACTACTTGGATATGGAAGAAGGACAAGCTTTGTTAGCTTGTAGTGAAGAAGAACAAGGATTAGTTGATGAGATGATGTAGAAGATCATGGCGTTGAGTGTTAATGAAACGCCACCGGAAGATGAAACATTTGAAGAGATCACCATTGATGATAGAAGACGAGTGCTAACTTCGGTAGAGAATCTTCCTACCGATTTGGAACTCAAGCCACTTCCGGACCATCTAGAATATGCATATCTTGAAGGTACCTCTTTCTTGCCCGTTGTCATTTCGTCCTCACTTTTGGAGGATGAAGAATCTAGACTCATGACCGTCCTTAAGGCCCATAAAAGGGCCTTTGCATGGAAAATTTCCGATATTCCGGGTATAAGTCCAGAATTATGTAAGTACACCATAAATTTTATTGATGATGTTAAATCGGTTGTGCAAAGGCAACGTAGGTTGAACCCGAACATGAAAGATGTGGTTAAAAAAGAGATAATTAAATTGCTTGATGCGGGAATCATATTCCCTTTTCGGATAGTTCATGGGTAAGCCCGGTACATTATGTACCGAAAAAGGGTGGGATGACCGTAGTTTTGAATGAAAAGAATGAACCGATTCCCACTAGAACTGTCATGGGGTGGAGGGTATGTATTGATTATCGGAAATTGAATGATGCAACCTGGAAAGATCACTTTCCCTTGCCCTTTATTGATCAAATGCTTGAACGGTTAGGCGGAAACGAGTTTTCTTGCTTTTTGGATGGGTTCTCCGGGTACTTCCAAATACCCATTGACCCCAAAGACCAAGAGAAGGCCACTTTTACTTGTCCCTATGGCACTTATGCCTATAGGAGGATGCCATTCGGTCTTTGTAATGCACCCGGTACTTTCCAACGGTGTATGATTGCCATTTTTCAAGACATGATTGAAACCTCCATGGAAGTTTTCATGGATGATTTTTCGGTATTTGGTAGTTCATTTGAGAATTGTTTAGAGAGTCTTGATAGGATGTTGGAAATGTTTGAACGGGCACACTTGGTTTTGAATTGGGAAAAGTGTCACTTCATGGTTAAGGAAGGTATTGTTTTGGGATATAAAGTTTCTAAAGCGGGTCTAGAGGTTGATAAAGCAAAAATTAATGTCATCGCTAAATTACCTCCACCTACTAATGTCAAGTCAATTAGAAGCTTTTTAGGTCGCTGGTTTTTATCGAAGGTTCATAAAGGATTTTTCAAAGATAACCCGGCCAATGACCAAGTTATTAGAAAAAGATGTCCCGTTTGTGTTTAATGATGAGTGTCTTAACGCATTTAACTTGTTAAAGAAAGAATTGATTAATGCACCAATTATGACTTCACCTAATTGGTTATTACCCTTTGAGTTAATGTGTGATGCAGTGACTATGCCTTAGGGACCGTTTTAGGCCATAGGGAGGATAAACATTTCCATCCCATTTCTTATGCTAGCAATACCTTGAATCCGGCCCAACAAAATTACAATGTGACTGAGAAAGAAATGTTGGCCGTTGTGTATGCTTTTGACAAATTTCGTCCCTACTTGGTCCTTAACAAGACCATTTTTTACACGGATCATTCTGCCCTAAGGTACTTGTTTTCAAAACAAGATGCCAAGCCCCATTTAATCCGTTGGGTCTTGCTTTTGCAAGAATTCGACATCGAAATAAAGGACAAAAAGCAGGCTGAAAATGTGGCAGCTGACCATCTAAGTAGGCTCGAAAACCCTCACCGAGAGGAGTTACAAGAGCATGAGATTAATGATAATTTTCCTGAAGAATTTTTACTGCAGATTGGAGTCGAGGAAGCACCTTGGTTTGCCGATATTGCTAACTATCTTAGTGCAGGTGTGATTCCCGAGGAGATAGCATGATAAGGAGGTGTGTGTCGGGAGGCGAGACCCGACAGATTCTTAATGATTATCACATGGGCCAACCGGTGGACATTATGGACCATCTGTCACCGGCAGGAAAGTGTATGATGCTGAATTTTATTGGCCAACGATCTTCAAAGAAGCTCAAACTTTGGTAGAGGTTTGTGATGTGTGTCAAAGACAAGGTAACATTTCCAAACGTGATAAAATGCCTCAAAACTTTATTCAGGTATGTGAAGTTTTTGATGTTTGGGGCATAGACTTTATGGGACCTTTTCTTGCATCGAATAGGAGTTTGTATATCCTTGTTGTTGTTGACTATGTTTCAAAGTGGGCCGAGGCTAAAGCCTTGCCAACGAATGATGCACGTGTTGTCATTTACTTTCGGAAACAACTTTTCTGTAGGTTTGGAGTGCCCAAGGCCTTAATAAGTGACCGCGGAAGCCATTTCGTGAATCACCAACTTGCTAAGGTGCTAAAGAGGTACGGTGTCAGTCACCGTTTTTCAACCTCTTATCACCTGCAAACGAGTGGCCAAGTTGAGAATACTAATCGGGCATTGAAAAGAATTCTTGAGAAAACCGTAGGAGACAACCCGAAGTCTTCGTCCACCAAGCTTGATGATGCTCTATGGGCATTTAGGACCGCCTATAAGACACCGAATGGGACTACTCCATTCCGGTTGTTTTATGGCAAGACTTGTCATCTACCTATAGAAATCAAGCATAAAGCCTATTGGGCGCTCAAGAATTGCAATATGGACCTAATGGAAGCCGGTGAGTTAAGATCTATGCAGTTGAATGAATTAGATGAACTTAGGTTGTATGCTTATGATAACTCTTTACTTTACAAGGAACGAACTAAAGTTTGGCATGACCGTAGGCTTAGAAAGAAGGAATTTAAAGCCGCTGATAAAGTTTTGTTGTTCCTTTCCATGTACAAGTTTAAGCAACCCAAGTTGACATCTAGGTGGACCGGCCCTTATGTGATCAAATATGTTTATCCGTCTGGTTATGTTGAATTGTTTAAATCGGATGGAACTACTTTCATTGTTAATGGTCACAGGTCGAAGCTTTATCATCAAGAAGAGGAGAATGTGGGAGTCGTCATTGACGAGCTTCCATATTTCGAAATAAAGCAATGATGAAGGACTTCGAGTCAAGCTAAAGACTCGTAAATAAATTAAGCGCTTCGCAGGAGGCAACCCGTGTTTCTTGTTTTGTTATTTGTGAACATTTTTGTTTATTTGTAATTGGTATTGTATTTGAATAAGAGTTACAGGTAGAAGCCGCTCTCACGCTGTACGGTAAGTTGTTTCGTGGAAGAAAGCAAAGGTAAGTGTGTAGGGGGGACAAGTTGCGCCGCAATGGTTTCTTGTTGCGCTGCAATGAAAGGATGTTGCGTAGCAACTACAATTTATGTAATATGCATTGCGCCGCAATGTATTGTATTGTTTCAGAAAATCAGGAAAAATAATAATAATAATAATAATAATAATAATAATAATAATAATAATAATAATAATAATAATAATAATAATAATAATAATAATAATAATCAAATAAGGGGTCATTGTGCCGCAACCCCAGTCAGATCTGGTCAAACATTTTTAAACAAAAAGGGACCGGCTTAGGTTTCTACACCTATACAAACACTTAGTAAATTCTTGGAGCCTCTTTTTCTCTCTTCTTGTCTGCCAATCGAATACCCTCCCTAATCACCTCTTTTAATTTTTCGAAATTTTAATCTTTATCTTCATTCCTAATCACCATGACAAGGCAAGGAAAGGTTAGTTCTTCTTTCTATTTTCTTTTGATTCTATAAAAAATGACTTCAATGTGTTCTAGTTGGTTAATTCGAATTTGTTTGGATTTGGGATAGATTGCCCTTTGAATGTGTGGTTAAAAAAGATTGAAATAATGAGGGGTGGGTAGATTTGTTTGAGAGATTGATGTTTTGATCTATGAAAGGTGCTTTGATAAATTAGGGTTTATTACTAGTTGTTTTTGGAGAAACCCTAGAAAAGATTTCAGGATTTGTATATTGGGGATTTTTGTTGTTCATCCCTGATGACTGCTCGTACCAGACCCAGAAACAGAGCCATTGCGCCGCAACACATTGTTGCGCCGCAATGAGGAAGAGAGGGAACGAGGTTGCGCCGCAACCATGGTGTTGTGCCGCAACAGACCAGCTTTCGACCCTGACCAATTTAAGCTTATTTATTTGTATGTTTATACCAGGGTTTGATCGTTTCAATGTTTCCTTGTATGTGTAGGACGCCGCTACTTCCAGCCGTGCAGGACGAGGTAGTTCTCGCACCTCGTCGGCTGTTGCACCTGTTGGAGGAGCTGCTACTGATCCAAATGATGGTCTCACACCTGAGGCTCTTGCCATGGGCACTCCTTCTCATACTTGGTTGACTTTTTCTCAAGTTGGAGCTGCCAAGAAAACTGAATTTACCAACAGGTTGGCCACTCTTTACTGCAAAGATATTGTTGAACCAAAGTATATGAAACATAGTATGTTGGAAACCCTTGAAATTCTTGATGATATTCGTAATTATTTGCGTGTTGTGGGGACTTCTAATGATCCTGATGGAAATGTAATTGATAAGTGTAACACCCCAACTAAGCAATTTATCACATTGAACATACGAAACAATTTCATTTCATAATCATATTATCAAAAATCATTTCATATATGTATATAAAAGCAATTTTCATTTATATATCATGCTTTTCACCCCTATAGTTAAACACAAAAAATAGTTTGAAAGGAGGCTATGACTCACCTTGATATGCCACATATTATATTCACTTATCCAAAATGGGTACTTCCCATCAATCGCTCCATCATACATCCGTCACATTTCAAAGCTAAGACTATCCCTACGATAGGACTAATACACGTAAGTTCCTATCTTAAGCCATCACTTAGAAATGCCACTTTTATTATGTTGCTATCAATTGTGGGATCCAAGTGTATTGCCAACATTCGCATCATTTTGGTTGTAGAGATTGATGGTGTAAAAGGTTACTTTCATTACATGCGTAGTTATAAGTTGTTAGATTTTCGGTAACTTGGCTTCATTTGTGGTTTCACGTGATATAATTAGGTTATCATATAGAGGTGCCATATTAAGTTGTGTTATCCTTATTCATCATTTGATGTGTAACCGATTTTAGCGTGAATTAACATTTGTGATATCAATATATAGCTTGGTCAACATAATTACTTATGTCTATCTCACTTAATTATTTTTTTTTTCATTTTGATTACACTTATCTCATGAAATTCGTTTAAGTGTTATGGGCCATTATCACTTGGGCCTAAATGATATGGGTTTTTAAGTGACTTGGGCTTAGTTTAGTTATTGGGCTTAATCTTATTTGGGTTATGTGCTTAATGGGTTATATTGGTTATTGGGCTATATGGTTTGGTTGGGCCAAGTGGGCCTACTGATTTATGTTCCTTATGGGCTCATTAATTGGGTCGGGCTAGCCCATTATGGTCTTTAGTCCATTACATAGCCCATTACACGAACCATTAGTTCACTTCACAATTTTCTGTTTTAGTTCACATTTTTATGAAATGTTGGCCACTATTTTGGAGCCAAGAAGAATTATTTGGACCTTCATGATTTTTACACAGTGACTTATATGTATCCATTATTTTTTTGAATTTTTGGTGAATTTTTAAGCATCGTTTACTATCTATAAAAATTCCATGAACTCAACCACTCAAGATTGTTGCGGTTTGCGCAACCAAAACTTTTATAAAAGTTCAAGGTCTAACATAGCTTTCAAAAATCCCATGATTTTATTTTAGCTTCTCAACACATCATATATGATCCCCATAAAGTGAAAAGTTCTGAATCTTTACAGATTGAAATAAAAAAAAATCCATGAACATGACCCATTTTAAAGGATAAAAATCAGTTTGACCATTGTGCACTTAAAAATTCATAACTTGAGTTTTACTTCGTCTTTTAATCAGATTCCAGTGGGAGGTGAAATTTAACTCAGGAGGCTTCATTTCATATTTTATGAGTTTCACCCAGTTCGTCCTTTTTGAACCACTTTTACATGCTCCAAGTTCAGATACAGATTCTGTGAATTTTCTTGATAACTCAAAAGCATATTTGCTTTATTTTAAATTACCCAATCACTTATTTTGGTATCCCCAATGCATTTTATTCATCCTCACTCATCCACTAACATTTCATTAGTGTATTTCCAGATTTTCTTTGTATTTTTCTTGAATAGATTGCTTATCAACAACTTCTATGCATCTGTTCTATTTGATACTGGTGCTGAAAAATGCTTTGTATCTGAAGAATTCACCCCGTCACTAGATACAATTCCAGATAAATTAGATGCTAAGTCTACAGTAGAATTAGCTAACGGAAAACTCATGTCTACCGACAAAATATTTCAAGAATGTACTATAAACTTAGCCGATCGTCCTTTTCCAATAGACTTAATGCCTGTAAAATTAGGAAGCTTTGACATAGTCATCGGTATGGATTGGTTGTCAAAACATCATGCCGAAATCTTGTGCCGCGATAAGGCAATCCGAATTCCTCTCCCGAATGGAGAAGTGATTATCATACAAGGAGAGAAAAGTGGCACACCACTAAACATCATATCGTGTATGAAAGCTCGGAAGTACTTGAAGAAAGGATACTTTTCTATCCTAGCACACGTGAAAGAAAAGAATTCAGATAAGAAACGATTAGAAGAGGTGCCAGTAGTCAAAGAATTTCCCGACGTATTTCCAGAAGAATTACCAGGACTCCCACCATCTAGACAAGTAGAGTTTCATGTTGATTTAGCACCTGGAGCGAAACCAGTAGCTCGAGCACCTTATCGTTTAGCCCCGTCAAAAATGCTTGAATTATCTAATCAGTTACAAGAAATGTTAGATAAAGGATTCATTAGACCAAGTTTCTCACCTTGGGGAGCTCCGGTCTTATTCGTTAAGAAACAGGATGGATCCTTTAGAATGTGTATCGACTATCGTGAGTTGAACAAACTAACGATTAAGAATAGATACCCTCTTCCGAGAATTGATGATTTATTCGATCAACTTCAAGGTTCTAAGTTCTATTCAAAGATAGACTTACGATCTGGTTATCATCAGCTGAAGGTGAAGGAAGAAGACATACCTATAACAGCTTTCAAAACTCGTTATGGCCACTATGAATTTCTAGTGATGCCATTTGGCTTAACAAATGCACCAGCTGTTTTCATGGATCTGATGAACCGCGGATGCAAACCATACTTGGATCAATTCGTCATTGTAGTCATCGATGACATTCTGATATACTCGAAAAGCAAGGAGGAACACGAACAACATTTGAGGAAAATCTTAGAACTGCTCAAGAAGGAGCAACTGTATGCCAAATTCTCAAAATGTGATTTCTGGATTGAGAAAGTACAGTTCTTAGGTCACGTTGTTACCAGCAAGGGTATTCACGTGGATCCTGCAAAGATAGAAGCTGTGGAAAAATGGGAAGCACCCAAGACACCATCAAAAATCCGCCAGTTTTTAGGTCTTGCTGGCTATTACCGACGATTCATCGAAGGTTTCTCTAAAATAGCTCAGCCATTAACCTCCTTAACTTAGAAGGACAAGAAATTCTTATGGACTGAGAAACAAGAAGAAGCATTTCAAGAGTTGAAGAAGATGCTTTGTAGTGCACCGATTCTTGCATTACCAGAAGGTAACGATTTTTTGTCGTATATTGTGATGCCTCCTATCAAGGGTTAGGTTGTGTTTTAATGCAATGACAAAAGGTCACCGCTTACGCATCACGACAGTTGAAGATACATGAGAAGAATTACACAACTCATGACTTGGAATTAGGAGCCGTGGTATTTGCCTTAAAGATGTGGAGACATTACTTGTATGGTACAAAGTGTACAGTTTTCACTGATCACAAAAGCCTCCAACACATCTTCGATCAAAAAGAGTTAAACATGAGGCAACGGCGTTGGGTAGAATTATTAAATGACTATGACTGTGAAATTCGTTACCACCCAGGAAAAGCAAACGTAGTTGCTGACGCTCTCAGCAGAAAAGAGAGAAACAAACCTCTAAGAGTTCGAGCAGTGAACATCATGATTTAGACAAATCTCACCTCTCAAATTCATGATGCTCAACAAGAAGCAATCAAGAAAAAACATGAAAAGGTAGAATCCTTACGAGGAATGGATAAGAACTTTGAAATCAAGGAAAATGGAAGTAGATATTTTATGGATCGGATATGGATACCTAGTTATGGAAATTTTAGAGATTTAGTGATGAATGAAGGACATCAAAACTAGGTACTCTATACATCCGGGATCCGATAAAATGTATGACGGTTTAAAGGAATTATATTGGTGGCCAAACATGAAAGCAGATATCGCTACCTATGTCAACAAGTGTTTGACATGTTCTAAGGTAAAAGCTGAATATCAAAAACCCTCAGGATTGTTACAACAACCAGAAATACCCCAATGGAAATGGGAGGGAATAACAATGGATTTCATCACAAAACTACCCAAGACGACTAATGGTCATGACATGATTTGGGTGATAGTCGATCGTCTCACCAAATCAGGACATTTTCTGCTAATGAAGGAAACCGACAAAATGGAGAAATTAACTCAGTTGTACTTGAAAGAAGTTGTCTCAAGGCACGGAGTACCACTTTCTATCATCTCCGATCGTGACGGTAGATTTACATCAGACTTTTGGAAGTCACTGTAGAAGCACTTGGTACTCGTTTAGATATGAGCACCGCATACCACCCTCAGACCGATGGTTAAAGTGAACGAACCATCCAAACCTTGGAAGATCTGCTACGAGCATGTACTGTAGATTTTGGAAATGGTTAGGATAAGCATTTGCCTTTAGCAGAATTCTCATATAATAATAGTTATCATACTAGCATTAAGGCAGCACCTTTTGAGATACTCTATGGAAGGAAATGTAGATCACCAATTTGTTGGAATGAGCTTGGAGAAAGTCAACTCACAGGTCAAGAAATTATACATGAAACAATGGAGAAAGTTGTACAAGTCTAGCATAGGCTAAAATCGGCACAAGATCGTCAAAAGAGTTATGCTGACGTTAGAAGAAAACCGTTGGAGTTCGAGGTCAACGATAGGGTGATGTTAAAGGTATCACCATGGAAAGGTGTTATCCGATTTGGAAAGCGTGGGAAACTAAGTCCCCGATACATAGGTCCATTCGAGATACTTGAACGTATTGGTCCAGTTGCTTACCGTCTGAAACTACCTCAGGAATTGAGTAGCGTTCATGACGTTTTTCATGTTTCAAACTTGAAGAAGTGTCTATCTCAAGAGAGTGTCATCATACCTTTAGATGAGATTCAAATCAACAAGCGACTCCACTTTGTTGAAACCCCGGTGGAAATCATGGACCGTGAGGTTAAACAGTTGAAACATAGTCGAATCCCCATAGTTAAAGTCAGATGGGATTCAAAGAGAGGTCACAAATTCACATGGAAACTTGAGGATCAATTCAAGAAGAAATATCCGCATCTATTTGTAACACCCCGACAGCGGCGGAAAACTCGGGATGTAAGACAAAGCACACGCGCACATGGATGTTACATAGGAATTCTAAATGAGTGCATACATTAAGCATAAATAGTCAATTTCATAACCAAACAAGCATAATAGTAGTCATCACACACAAGTTAAAACAAGTATTCAAATAGAGATGAGATAAGTTCCCACGCACGGGAAAAGGTTAGGCATATTGCCATCAAGCATAAACAAGAGCATGCAAACTTCAAAACCTAGCCTGCAGTCTGCTAAAAGTCCCATGCTACTGACCCTAGCCACGATTTGCTTGATTACCTGAAAGGCATACTTAAACGTGTCAACACAAAGGTTGGTGAGTTTGTAGGTTTGAGTACATAGATAATTTGTATAAATGTGTTTTATGCCGTCAATAGAATTTGAGAAATAAGTAGTATAATGTGGCTAGAGACCAACTTTGCACATAAATATGTGTTTGTGTATAATCGTGCACTTATGGTACCTGGCTAGCATAAATCAATCGTGCACACACAGTCATCAACATGACCGGCAAGTATATATATCAATCGAGCACTCACAGTCATTAATATGACCGGCTAATATGTATCAATCGAGCACTCACAGTCATCCGCATGACCGGCTAATATTTATCAATCGAGCACTCACAGTCATCTACATGACCGGCTAATATGTATCAAAGTAGTCAAACAGCCATAGCATGATGAAACAGTTACGGCATACATAAAAGCATATGTAGTATTCCTTTCACCCCAAAACATAAATAATAGAAAAAGGGGCTATGAAGACTCACAGTGGTCTGGTACAACATAGTTTACAAGCACAGAGAACAAGCACAGATATAAGTAGGATATATCTATTTGAATCCAAGTATGTCTTGATGTCAACCTAATCACAAGTCATTGAGCATAGATGAATACATGTATTAGTTCTTGTGATTACTTATTCACTGAGTTGTCCTTGATGAACTGATGATTTGGTCCTTTGAAAATTCTTTGAACATCTTGACTCAAAAGTCTTTTAAATGCGCTTTAAATACATGAACTGGACTCGAAATGAACGTCTTTGAACTCACACCTAAATACTTATCGTGTTAATGAGTTAAACATGACTTTAGTAATGAACTTTAGCCTTAGAACTTATCTTAGTTGTTCATAGAATTCGTACTTTAATGATCGAGATAGAACATCTCCTTAATGTACTCAATTAGGGTTTGCACTATAATCGTTGTTCTAGATCGATTCATGAATTAGTTTTGATGTTAATGTGTAGCCTTGAATGTGATTAATCATATGATAATGATGTTATGGATTGGTTTGGTGATCGAATACATGTTTAGATTGATTTAGGTTTAAGTATATGAAGTTATAGAATAAGTTCATGTTGTTTTATGTTTGCACAAAATCGTCCTAGGGTTTGGGATTCAAGACCGTCCTTCTAGCTTGGCAAGATCGTCCCATTGTACAATGCTCAGGATCGTCCCATCTTCCCCTCCAGATCGTCCTAGCTGCTAGCTCAAGGTTGTCCTAGTTACTTGCTCAAGATCGTCTCATGTGTATCAAGGGTTCAAGATCGTTTTAAGGCTTATGAAGTGAAGATCGTCCTAGCCTCTAACTAGCCAAGATCGTCCTAGTTTCCAACTATGAGGACAAGTGTACAAAATCGTTTTAAGAGCAAGTGTTTGAGCTAAACCAATCCAAAGGATCGATTACCCATTAAACGTACCATCAACCTCACAACACCACACGAGATCGAGCAAACAAAACCATGAACCAAAGGGCTGACCAGGACGATCTTGGGGACCAAGATCGTCCCAACAGGATCGTCCTAAGGTCCCAAACGGCTGAACAACATAAGAGCAAAAATACGAAGGTCTAGATCGATTCCGGGACTTGTTAGAACATGAAACTAGTACATATCTACATAATAACACTAACCATTAACACTTTTAACGATTTCATGACCATCTATAACATGAACAAGGTGTGGCACATCAAGAACAAGTTTTCCCTAATTTTCAAAAATGGGTTTGTAGATTTAGCATGTTATGACCCAAATTTGTTCACAAAAAGGTTACTAAACACATTTAGACACAAACCCATTAGCTATTAACACGTTTTTCATTCAAAAATTGAACCAAATCATCAAGAACATAAACTTGAAAAAGTACACTTTTAATTTGATCAAAAACTCAAAATTTGTTGTTGTTACCTGAGATTTAATGCTAGGAATATGTTTTGATTATCACAAGGATGCTAAAAGTACAAATGGAAATCAAAAGATGATTTTTGTGTGTGTGAATGTGGCTGCAAGTATGTGTTTTAGAGAGAGAGAGGTGAGATGAAGAAGATGAAGGAATGAGTTTCTCTCACTAAGTTCTTCTATTTATAGTTTTTCCAATAATAATGATCTTAATAATTGTAGGGACTATTTGTGAATATTTTAGGGCTAGAACTTTCATAAATACGATCGTTTACGACTCGAAATCTAGTATTTTATCATAATAAATTATGAACTCGTCTTAGAGTTCAAGGTTTAAGATAAAATTGACCTTCATGTGAGCACATATCTTAAGTCTAAAGCACGTCTAGAACTTAGATAAAATTTGTGGATTTTATTTACTACATTTCTAAGACGGTTGTTACATTCTCCCCTACTTAAAGGAATTTCGTCCCGAAATTCTGATTACACTTCATGTTTCATGTTTCGATTGCACACCAAGTTTACATGCATTAAGTTGCATGTTAAGTTTCAAGTATGTAATCACACACAAATAACAAGTAGCATGCTTCACATTGAGTTTCAAGTATCATATTGCATAGCAAGTGTCAAGTGTTAAGTTAGGAGCTAAGCTCTTAGGTTTTCTCACTAGTTTGAGGTATCGGGTTAAGCGAAAAGGTGTGGATACTTAAGCTTCATTTGATCTTCTCGTTCCCAAGTGAATTCTGGGCCTCTATGGGAGTTCCAACGAACTTTCACAATGGTATACTTATGTCTCTTGAGCTTTTTGACTTCTCGTTCCAATATTTCGACGGGTTCTTCTTTGAAGCTTAGATTACTATATACTCGTATCTCGTTCAAAGGAACATATGTCGTTTCATCGGCTAGACACTTCTTAAGGTTCGATACATGGAAAACATCGTGTATGTTACTCAACTCTTGAGGAAGTTTCAAACGGTAAGCTACTGCACCAATGCGTTCTACAATCTCAAACGGTCCAACATATCTTGGGGCTAGTTTCCCCCTCTTAATGAATCTGACTACGCCCTTCCAAGGCGAAACTTTAAGCATCACCCGATCACCAACCTGAAACTCTAAAGGTTTCCTTCGGTTGTCTGCATATTTCTTTTGTCTTTCTCTTGCTTTCAGAAGATTCTCCTTGATTTGAGCAACTCTTTTGGTAGTTTCGAGAATGATTTCTGGACCTATTAGGTGCATGTCTCCGACTTCGTGCCATGCAAGCGGGGATCGACATTTTCTCCCATACAAAACCTCAAAAGGCGGACACCCAATACTTGCATGATAACTGTTGTTATATGAGAATTCGACTAGTGGGAGGTGAGTATCCCAACTTCCTCCAAAGTCTATGACACAGGCTCTTAGCATGTCTTCTAGTGTCTGAATCATTCTCTCACTCTGTCCATCTGTCTGCGGATGGTAGGCTGTGCTCACATCGATTCGCGTTCCCAAGGCTCGTTGCAACGATTTCCAAAATCCTGAGGTAAATCGACTATCCCTATCACTAATGATCGATACTGGAACGCCGTGTTTAGATACAATCTCCTTAAGATACAGACGTGCATACTGCTCCATTGAGTAATCCTCACGTATGGGTATGAAATGCGCTGACTTGGTCAGCTGATCTACCACCACCCAAATTACGTCCTTACCACTACTTGTTCTTGGTAACTTCGTAACAAAATCCATAGTGATCTTTTCCCACTTCCAACTGGGAAGCTCTGGTTGTGTTAGTAGTCCTCCTGGTTTCTTATGTTCTGCCTTAACCTTCAAACACGTTAGGCAGTTGCTCACATAGACCGCCACATCGTTCTTCATTCCTGGCCACCAAAATAGATCTCGTAAGTCTTGATACATCTTATCTATCCCTGGGTGAATAGAATATCTTGCTTTGTTTGCTTCTACTTGTGCCCCAATCACTCTATCCTTCAGACTATTGTGCACGGTAATGCTCAAAGCTCTAATTCGTCTTGGTCTAACTCTCTCCTTCCTACTCAAGGCGTCTGCTACTACATTTGCCTTCCCGGGATGATATCGACTCTCACAATCGTAGTCGCTAAACAACTCTAGCCATCGTCTCTAGCGCATATTAAGATCTTTCTACGTGAAGATATGCTGAAGGCTCTTATGATCTGTGTATATCACACTCTTAGTCCCGTACAGATAGTGTCTCCAACATTTGAGTGCAAAAACGATAGCTCCCAACTCCAAATCGTGTGTCGTGTAATTCTTCTCATGAATCTTCAGTTGGCGAGAGGCATATGCAATAACCTTGCCTCGTTGCATCAGCACACATCCTAAGCCTTGACCCGACGCGTCGCAATAAACAATAAAATCTTCGGTTCCTTCTGGAAGACTTAAGACCGGTGCATTACATAACTTCTCTTTCAAGATTCTGAAAGCTTCTTCTTGTTTCTCTCCCCAATCGAAACTCTTATCCTTGTGTGTCAACAATGTAAGTGGTTGTGCGATCCTTTAGAAGTTCTCGATAAATCGGCGGTAGTAGCCTGCTAAACCAAGAAACCGTCTGATCTCAGTCGGCATCTCTGGCCTTCTCCAATTCTCTACTGCCTCCATCTTGCTGGGATCAACCTTTATTCCATCCTTGTCAACTACATGACCCAAAAACTTCACCTCTTCTAACCAAAATTCAAATTTCGAGAATTTTCCGTACAACTTTTCAGCTTTCAGAAGTTCTAAAGCTTCCCTCAGATGACCTTCATGCTCTTTCTTAGTCTTCGAGTAGATAAGGATATCGTCAATGAAAACTATGATGGACCGATCTAAATAGGGTTTGCATACGCGATTCATCAGGTCCATGAAAACGGCAGGCGCATTCGTCAATCCAAATGGCATCACTAAGAACTCAAAGTGTCCATATCTCGTGCTAAATGCTGTCTTTGGCACGTCTTCTTCTCGAACTCTTAATTGATGGTAACCTGAACGAAGATCGATCTTAGAGAAGTACTTGGCACCTTGCAGTTGATCAAATAAATCATCAATGCGCGGTAAAGGATATCGATTCTTAACGGTTAACTTATTTAGCTCACGATAATCGATGCACATGCGAAAAGATCCGTCTTTCTTCTTAACAAATAGTACCGGTGCACCCCATGGTGAAGAACTTGGTTGAATGAAACCCTTGTCTTGTAGCTCTTGTAACTGTGTCGTGAGTTCTTGCATATTAGAACGAGCTAAACGGTATGGTGCCTTTGCTACTGGTGTTGCATTAGGTAAGAGATCGATTCGGAATTTAACTTGTCGAGACGGAGGCAATCCCTGAACATCATCAGGAAATACATCGGGAAAATCACGGACTATTGGGATATCGGCCAGTTTGATTACTTCGGTTGCCGTGCTCATTAGGATTCGTTTGTGTGACTCGGGTCTTTCACCTTGGATTTCTAGTACGTCTCCCCAGTTAAGGGAATTCTAAGGATTTTTGCGCGACATAAAATCGTTGCATCTACCATGGATAACCAATCTATCCCCACTATTACATCAAAACTACCCATTTCAAATGGGACTAAGTCTATGTAGTATGAATGAGTATCGAGTGTTAGCACACATTTAGGCACAATTTGGTCAAGTTTAGAGATTTCCACCACTAGCTACCTCTATTTCATAACATGCATGTGTACGAATGGGTTTCACGTTAATAGTGCACACAAAGTTAGTGGAGATAAAGCTGTAGTCGGCACCCGAATCGAATAACACAGTAGCTAGATGATTGTTTAAGAGAAATGTATCCGTGACAACGTTCAGATCGTTAGCGGCTTCCACAGCATTCAAAGCAAAGACTCGGCCCCTGGCCTGCTGGGCTTGGTTAGCTCTTGGGATTTGGTAATGCAATCTGTAGAAGATTCTGATTGGCTGCGGCTGGGGCGGGTCGCCTAACAATTCTTGGGCAAGCATTGCAGTAGTGCTCAGTGCTACCACACTCATAACAAGCTCTTGGATTAAATGGAGGATTTGTAATGTTTCTTGGTGCGACATTCAGTGGTGCTGCGGGGATTCTGGCTGCTCTGCAATCTCTAGACAAGTGCCCAAATTTCTGACAGTTCTGACAAAATCGACATGGCACTGTTGTTGGATGATGATAAGTACAAGTAGCACACTGAGGAGAATGGCCAACATACGCCCTCTGTCCTGACTCAATTACTGCAAACACCTTTCCAACTCTGACTCTCTTGTCAGCTCTGAATTCCCTTCTTTTACTGGGTTCACCAAAGTCCCTCTTCTTCTCTCCAGATTTAGTCAGTGTTCCAGCTCTAACCAGGTCATCAGTCATAGCACTGGTCCTTCGAATGGCCTCTTCAATCGAGTAAGGAGGAATGCCAGTCATAGTGTTACGAATCTGAGGAATGAGGCCATAGATGTATCTCTTAATCAACTTAGACTCGGAAGTCACCAAATGAGGTACCAATCAAGCCAACTCTTGAAACTTGCTGGTATACTCTGCATGACCAGATCCCACCATGGTGTGGTGCCAAAACTCTTGTTCAATCTTCTGCATCTCATTCAGTGGACAAAAGTGGTTCTTCATCATCTCCTTAAACTGGTCCCATGGTGTTTCCAAGGTAGCAGTTCTTCCACGGGCTCCTAGCAAAGTATTCCACCATGACAGTGCATCATCGGTGAAGGAACCTCCAGTGAATCTTACTCTCTGATGGGATGGACATTCACTTATGTCCATGACTGCTTCCAATTTCTCTAACCACTTCATAAATACCCCTGCCCCTCCTTTTCCATTATAATCTGGTGGACCACACTTCTTGAACTCAGTATAACTACCACCTCTTCTCTCCACAGCATACTCATCATTCCTGGGAAACCATCTGGGTCCAGGGCCCACATAAACACCATCCCCAACAAACTCCACTTCGGGGTCAAAATTCTCTGGTTCTTGATTCACTTGTTGCGGTGCAACTCTTACTGGTTCAGCTTCAACTTCAGGTGCTCTTCGGTTCTGATTCAAAACAACACCCATTGCGGCAGTCACTTTTTCGATAATAGTAGGCATTGAAGCCGCCAACTGTTCAGCGATGATAGTGGCCAAATTAAGGTTTTCAACATGCCCCAAGCCATCACCACGGCCACCACGACCCCTACCACGGCCTCTCCCTTGCTGACCTCCACGACCACCTCTTGAATTGCCACGACCACCTCCAGGGTTACCACGACCAACTCCCTCAGCTTGAGCCTCGACATTCGGGTTTGCTCTTGCGCGCACCATTTTCCTATATTAGGAAAATACAGGATCAGTGTTAAAATGAGGAAATAGTCGTTCGTGACGTCATTTACGCACTCTCAAACACACTCGTGTTACTTTTCTAGAATCCTATACATTTATACTTCCATTATCGCATGTAACTCAAGAAATCAAGTATTACGTCTGAAGGTGAGCATTATCATCAATATCAATCATGCAGTACAAAGTAACATTACAATAAGATATTCAATTCATGAAGGATAGTTCGCAAGATGAATAATATAACCATTTCAACTTAAATTTAATTTTTAAATCCAATTAACTTTTGACAGCCAAAATGCGGTCCGGATCTAACACCTACATTCGTTGCACTAGCGGTGTATGTATACAGGGTGTACCAGCGGCTAACCCTCCACACCCCTAGTACATCTAATGCAAGGTCGGTTCACGGTACTGATATGCTCCCTAGGTATTGGCAAAGGTATGTATACAGGGTGTACCAGCGGCTAACCCTACACCCGACCAACACCCATTGAGCATCCCAAGATTGCTACCACACTCCAACCATCTTAGGCACGATCCATGTTGCCATCAAGTCCATAGAAAATTTACCACACGCGAAAAGTTGATCAGGCTTTTCTGTGATGATATATCGTCATACTTCCTTGCTAACAGCACGTCATTTCGCTAACTTATTATCATTATTTAAGTTTAACACATCTCATAGTTCGAATACCAATAGCATGAATGTACGTGGCAAGGTAGCATGGTTCTAAGGTCTGCGCATGTATGAATATAATAGCATGGATATCGCAAATATAGATAAAATTCATAGAGGTTGAATGCACACATAATTCCTATCATGCATGCTACGTGCGGTTCCTAAGTTATAGTCTAGGAAAATCCACCTAATTCACTATAACCACGGCTCTGATACCAATCTGTAACACCCCGACAGCGGCGGAAAACTTGGGATGTAAGATAAAGCACACGCGCACATGGATGTTACATAGGAAATCTAAATGAGTGCATACATTAAGCATAAGTAGTCAATTTCATAACCAAACAAGCATAATAGTAGTCATCACACACAAGTTAAAACAAGTATTCAAATAGAGATGAGATAAGTTCCCACGCACGGGAAAAGGTTAGGCATATTGCCATCAAGCATAAACAAGAGCATGCAAACTTCAAAACCTAGCCTGCAGTCTGCTAAAAGTCTCATGCTACCAATCCTAGCCACGATTTGCTTGATTACCTGAAAGGAATACTTAAACATGTCAACACAAAGGTTGGTGAGTTCGTAGGTTTGAGTACATAGATAATTTGTATAAATGTGTTTTATGCCGTCAATAGAATTTGAGAAATAAGTAGTATAATGTGGCTAGAGACCAACTTTGCACATAAATATGTGTTTGTGTATAATCGTGCACTTATGGTACCTGGCTAGCATAAATCAATCGTGCACACACAGTCATCAACATGACGGCAAGTATATATATCAATCGAGCACTCACAGTCATCAATATGACCGGCTAATATGTATCAATCGAGCACTCACAGTCAACTACATGACTGGCTAATATGTATCAATCGAGCACTCACAGTCATCCACATGACTGGCTAATATGTATCAGTGGTCCTTTCACCCCAAAACAAAAATAATAGAAATAGGGGCTACGAAGACTCATAATGGTCCGGTACAACGTACTTTACAAGAACAGATATAAGTAGGATATATCTATTTGAATCCAAGTATGTCTTGATGTCAACCTAATCAAAAGTCATTGAGCATAGATGAATACATGTATTAGTTCTTGTGATTACTTATTCACTGAGTTGTCCTTGATGAACTGATGATTTGGTCCTTTGAAAATTCTTTGAACATCTTGACTCAAAAGTGTTTTAAATGCACTTTAAATACATGAACTGGACTCGAAATGAACGTCTTTGAACTCACACCTAAATACTTATCGTGTTAATGAGTTGAACATGACTTTAGTAATGAACTTTAGCCTTAGAACTTAATTTAGTTGTTCAAAGAATTCGTACTTTAATGATCGAGATAGAACATATCCTTAATGTACTCTATTAGCGTTTGCACTATAATCGTTGTTCTAGATCGATTCATGAATTAGTTTTGATGTTAATGTTTAGCCTTGAATGTGATTAATCATATGATAATGATGTTATGGATTGATTTGGTGATCGAATACATGTTTAGATTGATTTATGTTTAAGTATATGAAGTTATAGAATAAGTTCATGTTATTTTATGTTTGCACAAAATCGTCCTAGGGTTTGGGATTCAAGACCGTCCCTCTGGCCAGGCAAGATCGTCCCATTGTACAATGCTCAGGATCGTCCCATCCTCCCCTGCAGATCGTCCTAGCTGCTAGCTCAAGGTCATCCTAGTTACTTGCTCAAGGTCGTCTCATGTGTATCATGGGTTCAAGATCGTTTTAAGGCTTATGAAGTCAAGATCGTCCAAGCCTCTAACTAGCCAAGATCGTCCTAGTTTCCAAGTATGAGGACAAGTGTACAAAATCGTTTTAAAAGCAAGTGTTTGAGCTAAACCAATCCAAAGGATCGATTACCCATTAAACGTACCATCAACCTCACAACACCACACGAGATCGAGCAAACAAAACCATGAACCAAAGGGCTGACCAGGACGATCTTGGGGACCAAGATCGTCCCATCAGGATCGTCCTAAGGTCCCAAACGGTTGAACAACATAAGAGCAAAAATACGAAGGCATAGGTTGATTCCGGGACTTGTTAAAACATGAAACTAGTACATATATACATAATAACACTAACCATTAACACTTTTAACGATTTCATGACCATCTATAACATGAAAAAAGGTGTGGCACATCAAGAACAAGTTTTCCCTAATTTTCAAAAATGTTATTAAACACATTTAGACACAAACCCATTAGTTATTAACACGTTTTTCATTCAAAAATTGGACCAAATCATCAAGAACATAAACTTGAAAAAGTACACTTTGAATATGATCAAAAACTCAAAATTTGTTGTTGTTACCTGAGATTTGATGCTAGGAATATGTTTTGATTATCACAAGGATGCTAAAAGTACAAATGATTTTGGTTTAGCAACCCAAAATCAAAAGATGATTTTTGTGTGTGTGAATGTGGCTACAAGTGTGTGTTTTAGAGAGAGAGGGGTGAGATGAAGAAGATGAAGGAATGAGTTTCTCTTACTAAGTTCTTCTATTTATAGTTTTTTCAATAATAATGATCTTAATAAATGTAGGGACTATTTATGAATATTTTAGGGCTAGAACTTTCATAAATACGATCGTTTACGACTGGAAATCTAGTATTTTATCATAATAAATTATGAACTCGTCTTATAATTCAAGGTTTAAGATCAAATTGACCTTCATGTGAGCACATATCTTAAGTTTAAAGCACGTCTAGAACTTAGATAAAATTTGTGGATTTTATTTACTACATTTCTAAGACGGTTGTTACACTATTTGAGAAGCCTATATCACCGGAGGCTACACTTTGAATTTCGGGACGAAATTCCGTCTAACGGGTAAATACTGTGGCATCCGTTAAATTTTCACTTTATTAATTTAACCTAATTATATGCAATTAGGGTTTGATTATATTAATTAGGGCATTTTAGGCTAAGATAGGGCATGATTAAGTGTATTAGTATGTAATAAGTTTTCTTATTTGGTTGTGTGATTAATCGAACTACTAATGAACTACCTTAACAAGTTTAAAAACCTTGATGATGATCAACTAGAAAATAAAAAGTTCAAATCTCCCGAAAATTCGTAAAACACCTATTTTTCGCATAAGCTTTTCTCGTATGAACTTAAGACTTGGGGAAACATAATTCCTAGTATTTCTACACTCGATTATGACTTTTAATCCATAAAATAACACACTCGAAAAATCGGAAAATCTAAATAATTATAGTGAATAGTAAGGAGGTTTAAAAGCTAGTTAACTTACTAGATATTTATTTACCATAAGAATTGACCACATCACCTCCTTTCTTTTACCACCACCATTTTTCTACCACATCACCACCCTAGTAGAAAGTTGATGAATCACCTCCCCTAGCCCTCAAAACCCACGGCCACACCACCATCATTTTTACCATTCATTTTCCAAATCTTTTTACTATAAATAGCAAGCATCCCTTTTCATTCCAATTTGCTAATTCACAACATCAAACTTCTTCTTCTTAAATCCCTATCATTCCAAGATCCATACTTGTTCAAGTTCAAGCATATCTCTCACAACCTTTTATCATCCCAAGCTTTCGATTCAACCAAAGTTGTCTTGATTTCGTTGGTTTCGAAGTTGTAAACACGAAGTTGTTATCGGGAATTCTTACAAGATCATCAAAAAGTCTAGTTATAATGGCCAATTGGAGTTAGGATTTATTCATTTTCTTCAAGTAAACAAGTCCAAGCTATATTCAATTTTCTCAAGATCTTCTTCGGAGCTCATTCCTAGATCGTTACTTTGATCATAGAATTTTTAATTCTCCGAACTTGTAAGTGTTTTCATAAAACCTTACTATACTTTTCTCTTTGATTTTAGAATTATATTTTATCTATTAAAATGCTTGTCAACTTATTTATACTCATTTTAATACATACTTGCATTTAAATACGTTGAATATGTCTTTTATACACATAACAAATTGTTGGTACTTTTATAGAATTGAAGTACATGATACTTACACTTATATAAATCTCCTTATGTAATTCCAATGAAGTATAAATGAATATTTATATAATCGCTATTCACCATCTGTGAATTATTTTCGTCTTCTTGAATTGTCGGATTTATGGATAGAATATATCCTTGATAGCCTTTTTACCATACTATATTTCTAAACGTGATTGCCATTGACCTTGGGCATCTTTGGGGTATAACAACGGAGCGGATTGTAGTTCGCAAACGGTTTGCTTTCGCATTCTAAACGCAACTTGGTTCACCGTTGGGATACTACATGACCCACGTCAACCCTAACACAACTTGAAATATAATATTGGTTTTTCTTGCCATTTAAGGTATCTCTTCATCCTATGATTAATACATTTTGTATTAATTATAGTCCTACTATTTAAAGTATCTCTTCGTTATATGTATATAAATATATACACACTCGTATTCGTCTTCGAATATATTTAATATCAATTCAAAGAAACACTTTCAAATGTTTTCTTATTCTCATTCATATCTAAAGCTAATTGATAGCTTAAATTTGTATTTTTAACAAAAACTTATGAAAGATTTTTATAAAGATAAAATGAGAAATCATTTATAAATATTTTAAAAATAAAGATTTTTTAGAGAACCCAAAGTTTCTTACGTTGACAAGCGTATTGATAAATAACATTATAAATAAATTAAGTTTAAACCAAGACTATAAATCAAATCATATTTCTATTAGGATAAATTGCTCATTCATCATCATCGTCATCCTCAACCTTTTTACGTTACTAATCAATCACCGATCTAAGGTGAGTTTCATGGATCGCTATTTACTATTTTTGGGACTGAGAATACACAACTGTTTTGTTTTAATGGTCACAATTGCTTAAAATGATCCATGCTTATATTTTTATTACAATGCTCTGGCTCGAAATCCCCTATATGGAACTTGGACCGATTAAAATTTACAACGCGAATGCGAATATTATAAATAGTACTACTGGGTTGACACCCCTATCCAGGTTAGTCGCACTAACACTTGCAATGGATAATTAATATTCGAAATATATCGTGATTGTGTTGAGCATTTTAGCATCACAAGAGGGGTATTATTTTTATATATACGTGAATCGTATGATGTTAAGGTATTCGGTTTCCAAGGTATAAGCATGTGATAAATATTATTGGTTTGAATAACCATGTTATCTTGATATTCGCAATGCATGCGATATCTTTATTAAATCTTGTGATCCAAAGGTAAATTCTTATTATAAAGACTATGAACTCAACAACTTTATGTTGACATAATTTAAAGAGTTAAGTACTTTTTTCGTCCCTGTGGTTTGTCGTTTTATCACTTTTCGTCCTCGCCGTTAAATTTTGGCTAAAATCATCCCCGTGGTTTGCATTTCGTCCTTGATCCATTAACCCAGGGGCATTTATGTCTTTTCATCCATCTTAAGTGCAAAATTTGTCCTTATGGTTTATCGTTTTTGCATTTTTCATCCTTATCTTTAACAAACCTCCAAACAAGAATTTAATCAAAAATCAAAACAAAATCAAATCAAAAACCTATATATACATACATATGAAGATGTAATTTAACACCAGCGGTACGACTAATTTAATTTAATTTATAAAAATGTTATAAAATTTACTATAATTTAACTCAATTGTCAAAATATAATTACTATTCACTCAAAAAATGCAAAAATACCAAATAGGTACTTTGTTATAAAGTATAAGTTTTAAAGTTAAAAAATTAAAAAAATATAATATTAAAATATTGCAAAAAAATTCTTAAAAAAATTCAAAAAAATAAAAAATGAGAACACCGGAACGGTATTACCGAAAAATATCAAAAATGCCAGACATAGTTGTACCGGAGTACCACCCCCATACCGGTATTGCCGGTAACACCGACCGGTATATACCTGTATTTAAAATATATATATGTATATATAAGTTTTTGTTTTGTTTGGATAAGTTGTTACCATTATTTTTTTTATTTTTTTTTTTAACGGAGAGGATGAAAAATGCAAAAATGAGAAACCATAGGGACGATTTTTGCACTTAAATGGGTGAAAAGATGAAAATGCCCCTCACGTGACTTGCATGTGAGGGGGTTAACGGCAAAGTTATAACGGCAGGGACGAAATGCAAACCACGGGGATGATTTTAGCCAAAAGTTAACGGCGAGGATGAAAAGTGATAAAATGATAAACCATAGGGACGAAAAAAGTACTTAACTCTAATTTAAATGTGTATTCTCAGGTACTTGAGCTATTTGATGCATATACGTGATGCATACTTTTAGAGTCACGACATATATTAGGAGAAAACATTTCGAGATGTCTTTAGTTTTTAAAGAATCTCATTTGTACTTGTTGTATGCTCATTTCCATCTTTTGTAAGAACAAATGGTCATTATTAATGAAACTTTCTAAGACGTCTCATTATAGAGGTCGTTTATTATAATTTGTGTTGTGATTTCCTTTATTGTTCACTCCTTCCGTTTCTGCAAAATAAAATATTTTGGGGGTGTGACAGATTGGTATCAGAACCACAGGTTATAGTGAACTAGGTTGCATTAGTGGGCTTAATATATATGAATTATTAAGTTGCATTAATAAACTTAGTCTATAACAGTTTTGTGACAATGTGCTCATACATGCTTAGAATATACATTTTCATGCCTTAGTTCACAAAAGCCTTAGTTCAATCATGCCTTAGTATTTTTGTAAATACATAAATGGCTGATAATCACTATGATTCAAACTCTGATGATAGCATCAACCAAGTAGTCCCTTATTTGGATATCAGTTCAGATAGTGACAATGAAATGGAAAACCCTCAAGATGAAACTAGTGATCTAGAACAACCCCTAGATGATGATGAATCACCTCCCGACTCACCAACTGTGATTGACCCTTGTGTTAATCCCGATGATCAAACTGAAGTCCCTTCAATTCTGGAAAAATGGAGAGGAACTATGGGATGGCCTGAATACAACAGAGCGCCATTCGAGCCAAGGGATTTTCCCATCACTCGTGAGCCACCTCAGCATGTTGTGCCCATTCTTGTGGCAAAAGTCCATGAATTAGAAGCCAAAAATTGCCACGACCAAATATGAAATGGAATGCCTAGAAAACTGACACAATGCTGCCATACAAAAGGATGGAGGTATGAGGGAAATTTTCACTAACTTCACTGGAGAGTACAATGACAACATGCATGTCCTAGATGAACTACAAGGAAATCATGAAAAGTTGCTCAAGGATCTCAACAAAGAGAGGAATATCGATGTTAGGAAAAAGAAAAAGATGTCTACCAAAATCAAGACTTTGCAAAAGAAGATAGATAATCTCAAAACCGAGTTGCCCTCCACATCTGGAACCAAGAAAAAGAAATCCCACTCTAAGAAAAGATCTTGAAGAATGAACAAGTTATTAGAAGCCTATTTATAGTAGGAAATATATAAAAGATGATGAAGTAGAATCCCCTATTAGGAAAAATATATATATATATATATATATTAGGATAACGTAATTTAAGTTCAAGAGTAGGCTAACTCTTCGGAAAGATACGGTTCTCTAAATTTTGATGTACTAGAGAACTCGTATATGTTAGATCAATGTACTATGTAAACTTTTCCAAGTATAATGCATGAGTACTTGGTTATACAAATGTGTTATATACTTGCAAGTCTTTGCTTTATTTTAAGAATTCTATTATTTTGGAATTTACTTGGTTAAGTATTATTTAAGTTACGATTTTAGTATATTTCTAACAAACTTACTAACTTGAAACATTTTCTTTATCTAAGAAAATGGCGCCTCCTAAGAACGCGACTCTACTAAGAAGATCATCCCGAGCTAACCCCGATCCAACAAAAAGAAAGTCGGAACCTGCTAAGAAAAAGAAACCTGAACCAGCCAAGAAAGTAACTCAACCTAAGCCGGCTAAGAAAACAAAACCAATTGTTCAGCCGAAGAGTTCTAGTGATGAAGAGGAAGAAGAAATCATCCCCATGACACAAAGTGAAATCGACAAACTAGTCGCCGAACAAATTAAAGACATCATAGCGGCTAAAGCAAGTAAAAACTCTGGAAAGAAAGAAACTGCTAGTCAGACGAAAGGAAAGGGCTTGGTTGCAAGTAAGACTAGTCAACAAGTAGGAGGAAATTCTAATAGGGTCGGTCTATACAAGGATTTCCTGAATTGCAAACCAACTTTCTTCCACGGTACTGAAGGGGCAGTAGGCCTATTACAATGGTTCGAGAAGACTGAGTTAGTTTTTCGATTAAGTGAGACTCCTGATGGAAATCGAGTCAAGTATGCCACTGGTACTCTTCTGAGTGGTGCTCTTACTTGGTGGAATGCATATGCTGTTGATGTAGAAATTGATAATGCTAATGCAACTCCTTGGGACGAAGTTAAGGAAATGATGAGGGAAGAATATTGTCCGAGGAATGAGATTCAAAAGTTAGAAATGGAGTTTTGGAGTTTGACGGTGAAAGGAAACAACATTGCTGCCTATACTAGGCGTTTTCATGAATTGTCGGTATTATGCCCTACAATGGTTAAGCCATTGTACAAACAAGTTGAGCGATACCTTTGGGGACTTCCTCAGTCTATCCAAGGGAATGTGATGGCATCAAAACCCGTTACGCTTGCAAATGCTGTTCGTTTAACTCATGAGCTCATGGATCAAGCAATTCGTCACGGAGCAGTAATCAAGACTGCGGAAGTTAGGAACTTTGATAATAAGAGAAAATGGGATGGGAACCAAGGAAGAAACTTTACTCCTCGACCGTTCAGGAAGCCTGATAATATAAGAGCCTACAACGCGAGCCTGAGCAATAACATGCCAAACAAGGGAAACTCGCCAGTTTGTGGCCAGTGCAAGCGTAATCATCAAGGACCTTGCAAGTACTGTGAAAAGTGCAAAAGGTATGGCCATCTTACAAGAGATTGTAAGACTACCCCACCTACTAATATCAGAACCGCACCTGGAGGTTGTCACCATTGTGGAGATAACGGGCACTGGAGGCCAAATTGCCCAAAGCTGAATGTCATGAATGTCCAACCAGCTTGTGGGAGAGCATTTGTTATCACACCAGAACAAGCTCGGAATGACCCTAACCTCGTTACGGGTACGTTCCTTATCAACAACTTCTATGCATCTGTTCTATTTGATACTGGTGTTGAAAAATGCTTTGTATTTGAAGAATTCACCTCGTCACTAAATACAATTCCCGATAAATTAGATGCTAAGTATACAGTAGAATTAGCTAACGTAAAACTCATGTCTACCGACAAAATATTTCAAGAATGTACTATAAACTTAGCTGATCGTCCTTTTCCAATAGACTTAATGCCTGTAAAATTAGGAAGCTTTGACATAGTCATCGGTATGGATTGGTTGTCGAAACATCATGCCGAAATCAGTCATTGGTGGCTACTTACTCCCATTGTCACGTTGTATACTTTCTTTTTTCGTTTTCTTTCCCAATCAAAGAATCGTTCCAACGACTTCTCGCCTACTTTCATCCCTCTTTGGCATGACGTTGGACATGCTTGCCGCTACTTGAAAATATTGACTTCTTGTGTGACTAGATTTACCCCCTTAACAAGAGTGATACTAATCCATCATGCCGGGTTACACTAAAATTTGCAAAGGTACATCTCTGTAGTACCTCATTTTAGGGTTTTCAACGTCGTCCTTGTTGTTTTATGGCGTGCAAGGGAAATCGGTCATGTATAGTTCCATTTTACTCCTCATGCTCGCCTTTGTCCTTCGACTTTGTCCCCTTTTTGAACCTCTTTCGTTATTCGCCAGTCACATAGTTACTCACTTCTATCTTGCTCTGGCTGATATTGGCTTTCAAATCCTTTTATGGGACCTCTAATAATGTAGAAGTATTACCCTTTATGACACATTTCAGGCTAACTCCTTTTCAACATTGCACATATAACCTCTTCCATTTCTACTCTATTCCTACGCAATCCTCACGGTAGAGTTTACACAATCCTTGTGCTTACAACTAATCATATCAAATCCTCACCATCTTGGTAAGCCGGACACTTCAAACCCTTATTAGTATGGATCCCTTCTCAAGGACAATTTTTCTTAGGTCCTTTCAGGCCTACACAAAACTTCCAATGACCTTGCTCTCTAAAGCCTCATATCTACTTTTAGTTTTCTAAGCTAAGCTTCTTTTCAAGTACACTAGCCTAATGCTTGTAGGATTCGCGATGTAACATAATTTAGGTGAAACTTCATGCCTCATCCTTCCCTCAAGCATTTAGTTTTCCCCATTTTTCTTTCGTGTTCTTGTGGATCACCATACTCCTTACCATTTCGCCACTCAGATCTATCTCTTACCGGAGTAATTGTCATCTTAGATGACACACGCGCAGTCGCTAGTCCTCGAAGTGAATTCAGGGGTACTTGTCAGATCATAGTTATAGGGACCCTTGAATCCCAACTCATCACAGATGTATGTTATCATTATCACACTTTCGTTCCAGTGTTCCATAAATAGCTCTTCCCGGAGTTTGTAGTTTCTTGAAAGTTAATTCAACGACCAACTCCCTCAATCGTTGTGGTGGTATGTGCCTTGACTTCTAATGTTATATTCCTTATTTGCTTTCACTACTAACTTAGCGATTTCATGTTGTTTTCATTCTTTACTTTTCTTGGTCGCACCACTTCGTGGGTCGATGGTTCTTGACTGTTCACCATGTGTTCTAAAATTTTCTCACTCGGGTTTGCCTCGTTTTAGCTTACTTCCCTATGACCGTTGACCTTGAGGGGATAACCATCACAGGTCATTGTCCTTCCTCTATTTATCGACCATACTTCTCCTTTTTAGTAAAGCTAGCTTCCATCGGTGTTAGGCACATACTGCTTTCTCTTGGCTTAGTTGATATGCTCTACTAATAGCTTGTCTTTCGAATGAGGCTCTCCAAGTGATATTTAAGGAATAACACGAGGAGTGCTATAAAGATGAATACCTCCAGCACTACATCTTGTAGGTGACGTCAATGTCCTCACTTTACAGTTTGGGTTAAATCGTCTTCCTTTACTTTACCTTCTACTTTACATCACCTTCAATGATGCTACTGAATAACTCTTCTTGAACGATAACGTATAGTCTCGCGCTTCATTCTCCATGTTCGAGTATCTTCTTTTGTTGTGATTACCCCCTTAACATTTTGCTTCTAGAAAAATGTAAGGGATTTCATGCTCTTCGTTTCATCTCGCTTTCCCCTCTAAGCAAGCTCATTACTCACCTTCTTAAGTAGGTTCCTTGAACCACCTTGCTTTCTTACGTTCTTTGGCAGTTTTCAATCCGTCAAATCTTCTTATCATTTTCGACTACCTTCAATTCGCCAGATTTCCTAATCCTACTTGTAACTACTCTTGTCCTCCAGAGTAGTCCCAAATCATTTTTCATTTATCTTCAAATCGCGGGGGTCACATAATTTTTATATAGCTTCTTATCCTCCTTAATTACATCTTCGCTCAATGGTAACTCTGGAATTTCTTCTAATTGCCGTCAAGGCTCCATTTTTACGTGGATAGAATGGACCTTCAATTCCTTTATCGATTTGAGGCCTCAGTTCAATTGCCTCTTCACTTACTCACATGTAGACCATATCCAAGGCATCGCTTTCATTAGGTATACTAGTCTATAGTATCTTCTATACTATACTTTTCTATCTCACTAGTTTCATGAACTTCCTTGTATCGAGTGGGTCCTTCTCTTAACGTTGTTGTGAGTGGGTGGTATTAGTTACTTGGTCTCAGCACTTTTCAGGTGTTGCGTCGAGTCATTCGTGGATTAATGGAATCGTAAATCTTTGGAAAAGAATAAGAACCATGCTTTCATCGTGTTTGGTCCTCCAGATTGTCGAAATTACTTACATAGCTCCAATGTGGAAGTGGGGAGTAAGAGTTCATAGCAAGAATAAGATGACTACTCAAATTGATATTCTTAAGTGAGTTAAACGGATTACTTCAACACCGCTTGTGAAAATTTGCTTCCTTGTACTTTGATTGTGCGTAGATCGCATAAAAAGGTTGTGCGTAGATATCTTCAAGCCGTGTCATATCTTGGGACTATAATCCTTAGAGTATATCGTCAAAAACTCGTGAGAGGATGCTTTATGGGTGATATCGCGTCGTCGTATGTAAATAATGAATAGCGGTGTCATAAGAAAAATGATATTGAATAGTTTCAAAAAGCACGAGTGAACGAATATCGGAGGGGTACTTAATGACAACTTTCATACTTAGAAAATTTCTAGTTTATAATGAATTTCCCAAGGGCAATCACTAGTTCTCAAGCAGTCGAATCTCAACATACAATATCTATCTTGATAGTAAGGACTAACCATATTATCATCATATCAAGCAATTACTAGTTCTCAATTGTCACATCTTAGAGCATCATAACTATCTCATAATTAGGCACAACTATATAGTCATTACATCATCTACGCACTAGTCCTTACATAGCTCAACCTTAGGGTGCAATAAGTATCTCAATAGTAAGGCATGACTACATAATCATCGCAATATTCACACGCAAATTTCAAATAGCTCGAACTTAGAGAGTAAGGGCTCTTATATCCATATTTCAAATAGTCCAAACTTAGAGAGTAAAAGCTCTTATATCCATATCGGCTATAGAATTTCATAGTAACTCGTCGTCATACCTATATCCCCTTTCGGTTCATTCTTAAATAATCAGTCTCATCACCCAATAACTTAAACAAGTCATATTCGAAAATAATTTCATGCTTCATAATAATCACATTATTTTATAGTGCATATGCTACTTAAAGTTCAACATCATAACTCATAAATCTTTTGCGCATGCATTTCTCACAAAAATTTCACATTGCACCTTTAAACTTTCACATTGAAAATACAAGCTTTCACATTGCACACTACAACTTTCATATTGTACCTTATAACTTTCATATTGCAATCAAATCAATCATGCCCAAGTTTGCATGTTATAGCATAGAGTAGCATGTATAAACAAATATATATTTCAATCTTAGATTCGTTTCACTTTTTTGGTTAATGGGTATACCCCTGTAAATTTTATACCATAACCAAACCTTACAAAACAAGTAGTATGGCTGAAGTACCATACTAGTTCATATGCATGACAGGCCATACATATGTGAAACAAATCAACTATCGAACACAATAAGACTACTACACATCAGCACCTAATCGGTAAATGTTATCATCAAATAAACTACATCAGATATGCGCCGATTATGTATGATCAAGCACCACAAGTTCACGTGGCAAATTCCAAGCTTTTATAAAGGATCCCACTTGAATTGTATTCGAAGGTCTCAATGTAACAAGCTTCAACCGAACCGTAGCAGCAATATGATCAGCAAGTACTTCTGGTGATCGAGTATTATTGGTAAATAGTCGTTGATTGCGCTCTTGCCAGACAAAGTATGTTGAGGCTGCTACAAGTAACCTTCCGATCACACTCTTTGCAGAATTTGAATTGGCTCAGCTACTTAGCTGAACATATATATCATCCCATTTTGAATCCACATGCTCCAATTGTGCAAGATGTCTAACTTTGACCCAAACCTGCGAAGAAACACTACATTCAAAAAATAAATGGTTATGTGAGTCCGGGCCTTGTTTGCATAAGGGACAACAAACAAGGTTGTAGTTCATATTTCTTCCACCATGCCACTGTATCATGATGTCTTGAGTTTTAAGTTTTCGATTTACAATAAGCCACATCAAGAAAGCGTGCCTCGGTATTATATGCTTCGACCAGACAATCTTGTACCATGGCACTTCTTCCCTTTTTTCTCGTAATGTATCCTAAGCGATTGACGAGTTAAAACTCACATCTTTCCCAATTGCATCTTTCCAATACAGTTCATCTTTTTTATTTGGGTTTAGTGTGACGATAGGAAAGGATATTAAAACTGGAAACAAGTCCAGCCAAGCCGTAGGCCATTGCCACTCCCCATCATAGCAAACATCAGCAACCTTCGTATTCAAGTTATACCCAGCTTGAACAATCTGTCTAAGGGATATATACGCATTTAATGGGCAACCATCTGCCCATTTTCCAAACCAAGCTGAGGTGTTACGACCATCACCGATTTTCGACCATAAATAGGGACGAATTTGATCTCTAAGTTGTAGCATTTTACGCCAACCCCAGCTACAATTAGATGGGATTCGAACATCCCAAAAGTTCCTGTCTTTTAACCGATAAGAATGTATCCATTTTACCCATAAAGATTCTCTACTATTCAAAATACTCCAGATATGGGTAACCATTAGTGCTTTATTTACATCCGCAATTCTCCTAATGCCGAGCCCCCCTTCCTCTTTTGGAACACATATCTTCTTCCAAGAGACCAGCATTTTACCTTTAATATACTGTCCTTGGTTCCAAAGGAAGTCCCGCATTTTAGATTCTAACTCATCGATAATGCGTTTCGGAAGAATAAATACAGATGCCCAAAAGATATGTAAAGATGACAATACCGACCTGATTAATTGAAGACGACCAGCAAATGACAAGGTCCTATTTCTCCAATCTGTTATCCTTTTCTCCATCTTTTCCACCAGCACTTGACAATCTTTATACAAGAGTCGGGATGAAATAAGTGGAACACCAAGGTATCTAACCGGAAGATTACCTTCAGCAAAGGGCATGATATCTAGGATCACCTGCTTTGTATGATCGGGAACATTGCAGAAAAACAAAGTACATTTAGGCAAGCTAGGAAATAGTCCCGACATATCACTAAATGACTTTAACGAATCCATAATGACCCTTGCTAATCTCGTATCACCCCTAGAAAACATGAATAAATCATCAGCAAAACATAGGTTAATCAATTCTTGTTTCTCACAATGTTTATGGAATCTAAATCCTCGTGTAATCTTAGCCGAATTCTGCAAAATTAATGTGAGGACTTCCATAACCATGGTAAATAAGTATGGAGACAACGGGTCTCCTTGCCTCAACCCACGCTTCCCTTGAAAGAAACCACATAAATTTCCATTGACACATATAGAGAATGAGGTAGTCATGACACATCCCATTATCCATTTCACCATAATAGGGTGAAACCCGAATCCCTTCAATACTATCTCAAGAAAATTTCAATCAACTGTATCATATGCTTTTAGAATATCAATCTTGAACGCATATCTGGGAGGACCATAATTTCTATGATAATTATGCATAAGCTCTTCGGTTAATAGAATGTTATCAGAGATTTTCCTTCCCGGTACAAAGGCTGATTGATTAATACTGACAATGTCACCTAAACCCTCCTTAATTCTATTAGTAATAATTTTGCTGATACATTTATAGAGTGTATTACAGCAAGAGATAGGCCGGTAATCATTAACAGAAAAAGGAGTGGTTACCTTCGGGATGAGAGCAATAATCGTATGGTTAATCTGCCGTAGTATAGTACCATTTCTAAAGAACTCACGAACAGCAAGACAAACCTCTTTTCCCACAACACTCCAAGCACAGATTCGTTTCACTTCTAATGTGCAAGAAGAGGAATCCTACCAACCTAGCATAATCCTCAACTAAAGCAAGTCTCGAATCCTTATATGTGCTTAGGTGAATTAGACAAATGCAACACGTATGCTCATAAAAACAGATTTAATAAAGATCTCTCTTTTTTTTGTTTTGAAAAGGAATCCTTTTAAACATAAGTCCAAGTGGTTGTTTGAGTTTTACATGGTTATCTCATAATTAAACATAGATTCATGACTCTATGTTTAATTAGGGTCCTACCATGTAAAGCTCAAACTAATTCACTTAACCTCATGCTCGACTCGACTATAAAAATCGTTTTGAAAAGTGGTTATAGTTTTGAAATTCCCGTAGGAACTCCAATGTTCTCTATAACCTTGGCTCTGATACCATTTTCTGTAGCACCCCAACTAAGGCGGAACAATGAGATGTACAGAAAGTCGAGTATTCAAAACAAAGGATTATAATTAACATTCAGCATAGCTTTATTTGATAAAAATAATTTACAAATGTACAAGCATGTGAACCAATTTCCAAGTACAAATGCGTCCACCATACTTGGATATTAAGTCCACAAAACAAATAACAAGCACATGGAATAGTAAGCTACAATGATCAAGGTAGATTCCATTGCCCATCACAAGGTTTGATCTTTGACTCCAAGGTGCAATGCACATAATCATGAAGCATATAAATCCTCAATGCTTAAGCTTATATCCTGAAAAGCATGAAGAAAAAGTGTCAACTACAAAAACGTAGTTGGTGAGTGCATAGGTTTTTTTTATAAATCTTGGTACATGCCCATTTTAACACTTAGAAAGTATATTATCATTACATTTTGAGATCTCAATCCATAAGACCGACAAAATCTCATATCAAACCATCAAGCTTTCCAAATACTATGATGTTATTTCAAGACTTGGAAGAATCCATGGTAACTTATAAGTTCTCATTTATCAAAATCATTATGAGAGAAAATATATCAATCGATTTATCGTATATCATACCTAAAATCATTCGGTTATCAATATTCCATTATCACCAAATTCAACAACTTTCAAGATTCCGCATAAGGTCCAATACCCAAACCGTATGTTCAATTCATAATATTCATCATAATAATATCAATTTCATTTAGCCACAAGGGCATAATTCAAGTAAACTTTGATGAGTAAATGCTTGAGCCACTACTACTACCATTTTATCAAGTCCAACAATATATATATAATTCATTTCATAGCATAAGCTGTCAATCAAGTGCCGTATTAATAATAATAGGGTCGTGCCATGGAGAAGACCATTTAAATTTAAGGTAGCTGGAGCACCACTATGGTCGGACTGGAAGTGAGGGTCGTCACAAAGGCAACCAACCTTCCACCGTTACACTTATGGGTGAGTGGACGAAACCTACTTGCGCAACTCTCTAACTACAGGCCTCCACTTTCGGAGTAAATAGTAGTTTACCGAAAGAAAACGAGTTGACAGAACTCAAGCTCATCTTAAAACATTTATCACATTGAACATACGAAACAAATTCATTTCATAGTCATATTATCAACAATCATTTCATATATATGTATATAAAAGCAATTTTCATTTATATATCATGCTTTTCACCCTGATAGTTAAACACATAAAATAGTTTGAAAGGGGGCTATGACTCACCTTGATATGCCGCATATTATATGTTGCTAAGACTCTAAGATCTGAGAGTGAACCTATGACAGCAGTGAAAGCATCTGAAGAAAAGGAAGAGTCATCGAGTCAGCTGATGACATTTCTATGAAAAGCATTGAAGAACAAATGAAGAACTTCGTGATACTTGAAGGTATGAAAACTAAAGACTTTGTTGCATACATGGTAGTTTGCAAGGCTGCAGATCAGAAGGTATCTTGTTCTTTGTTTTCTATAGTTGACGTTTGTAAAATGGTGTCAGATTTGAAACTTGAGGTATTAAAATTGAAAGAAAATTTAACTACTTAACTATTGAAAATGTTATTCTTAAGAAGGAAAGTAACGTGATTAAAGATTCTGATTTACTTCTACAAAGAGATCACCAACAAAGGAAATTAGATTTTAATCCAGATGAAGTAGTATACTACACATTGAAAGACTGTGATACAGTTTTCTATGATAAAGAAGTATCTATAAATAGGATTGAACCTAAATCAAAAATTGATAAAGTTTGGTGTGTGGAAAATAAATAAGAATGGTTAGCTGAACAAATTCTATATAAGGATATACATTATGCTCCTTTTAAACCAGCAAGAACTATGGAAGAAGCAATAGAGATGCTTGATACCATAAAGGAAATGAAGGAGTATGGTATACCAATCCCTGAAATAGAATATGGTCAATCTAGAAAACAACAAGCAAAAAAGTGTTATACTTGTGGTGAGAAAGGTCATATAGCTATTGAATGTCCAAATAGAAAGGTCAAGAATCCTAAGAATGACAGTCAAGTCAAGTCAAAGGATGTTGGTGATATTCCTAATACTAAAAGGAAGGGTAAATTAGTTGAACAAGTAGCTTCACCACAATTTATGAGTGCATATAAAAAAGATTATTATGAGAGGTATGCAAAAGGACATCCTAATAATAAAGATGCACAAAATTATGTTAAGTTACTTAAAAATGTGTCATATGGTGAGTCTATTGTTACAGATCAAAAGATTAATTTCAATAGATCTAAGACACCAAAACGACAGGGACCTTCACTGAATACTACTTCTAGTAGTATAAGTCCGAGTCGTTCTCTTACACCTCAAAGGAGTTATTCACCTAGGAAGGTGGCTCAACAAAATCGACCTCCTCCTTCTAGAATTAATAGTTCGTCTAAATTCTATGATCGATTAGGGAGTCAACCTAGATTTGGTACTCACTCACCAAGGAATTCACCTCCTAAGACTTGTTTCACTTCACCTAAGAAACAGTCAATGACACCATCTTCATCCAAGGCTCCATTACAGAGCGATGGATATTGGACCGAATTGATCATTAGAGATGAATTCGAAAAACCTAAACCTCAAAAGGTTTGGGTTCCCTTCAGAAACTAACCATCTTATTGTCTGATGTGCAGGGAGAACCAAGGAAGCCTATCAGTCTTTGGTATGTTGACAGTGGATGCTCTCGGCACATGACAGGGGACAAGAATGTTTTGTCCAATTATGAAGATGTAAATGGTTCGTATGTTAGTTTCGCAGGTCCCAAGGGCGGCAACATCTCGGGCCAAGCTAATGTTGTCAATGGGAAGATTATGTTGGAGAAAGTCAATTATGTGGAACAGTTAGCACATAATTTATTAAGTGTTTCTCAGATTTGTGACAAGGGAAACAATGTCCATTTTACTGAGAAAGTGTATATTGAAACCAGGATATGTTATTCCTAAAGACTGGATCCTGCTGAAAGCTCCTAGGAAGAGAGATATCTATGGCCTTGTGTTAGGTGTTGATGATCCTAAGGAGTCTGTTTGCTTATTAACAAAAGCAAACGAATCTGAATCTTTGTTATGGCATAGAAGAATGGGACATATTAAATTCCGAAAGATGAATGACATTGTCAAACATGGTTTGGTTGACGGCGTTCCCATGAAACAGTTTGGAATGGAAGACAAATGTGTACCTGGTCTGAAAGGTAAACAGCAAAAGTCTGCACATAAACCGAAACAAGAAAATTCTATTGCCAATCCTTTCGAGTTACTTCACATGGATTTATTTAGTCCAGTGAATGTAAGAAGTATCGGTGGGATGTATTACTGTTTGGTGGTTACTGATGATTACTCGAGATTCTCATGGGTATTCTTTCTTAAATCGAAAGATGAAACTCCGCAGATTTTGATAAATTTCTTTGTCAAAACTGCAAAACATTTATGGAGTTCATGTTAAGAGAATCAGGAGTGACAATGGGACTGAATTTAGAAATAACGTGATGGATGTCTTTTGTTTGTCAAAGGGAATCCAACATCAATACAATTCTCCGTATCGGTTCCTCAATATCGAATTAATAAGAATCATCCAGTTGAAAATATTCTTGGTAATGCTACAAAACCTGTTCGAACTAGAAATCAGCTGAATAAGGAACTGACTAGTTTGTTTTGTGAAGTGAAAGACACTAGATTGATAACTGAGTGTTTGTATTCTGGTTTCATTTCACAAGTAGAACCTAAGAATGTTAAGGCAGCACTTCAAGATCCATGTTGAGTTGAAGCTATGCAAGAAGAATTAGCTCAATTTGAAAAACTTGGAGTTTGGGAGTTAGTAGATGTGCCTAGAGGTAAAGAACCGATTGGAACTCATTGGGTATATAAATGCAAACGAGATGACAAAGGGATCGTTACTAGAAATAAAGCACATTTGGTTGTTCAGGGGTTTGCACAACGAGAAGGATATGACTATAACGAAACTTTTGCGCCAGTTGCTAGGATTGAAGCTATAAGGTTATTTTTAGCCTATGCAAGTTTCAAAGGTATAAAGGTGTATCAGTTAGACGTTAAGAGTGCCTTCTTATACGGTGAAGTCAAAGAAGAAGTGTATGTTCACCAACCACCGGGGTTTGAAGATCCGAATTATCCAAGAAGAGCATATCTGTAACAACACGATTTTATCACTCGAATTCACATCAACAATGGCGGTTTAGTGTGTGTGTGTGTTCTTGGTTTTTGTGTGTGTGTTGAGAGAGAATTGGGATCAAGTGTGTGTTATTCAGGTATAATGGTATGTCAAGGTTATGATCAGGTTATGCCAATGTTATGATTTCTAAGGAATTGAGGGCTATTTATAGTCTAAACTAACCAACTATGCTAATTATCACAATTAGCCCCTCAACCTTAGAAATCATCAACACATGACTTAACAACAAGTAAGTCCATAACTTAAATTACAATGTATCATTATTTTTGGATTTCTAACATTCTCCCCCTTAGTGATATATTGTAAGGTCTGAAGTACGTGCTGTTTTGTCTTGTAGGAATGAATTTGATGAGCCAGGTGGTGAAGACAATTGGTGTGTTGAAACAAGTCTTCAAAGCTTTCTCATTGTCTTTGGAGAACTTGATTCAGTCTTGGTCTTGGACTTCTTGAAGCTAAAATCATTTGTTGATTCTTAGTGTTCCTTTTTAAACAGAGAATGATGAGTGTGTGTGTATTAAATCTTCGAGGATTGTTGAATCAAAGATCAGAGTTGTCTTTTGAAATGCGGAAGGTATGAACTTGTCTTGAATTCTTCAATCTTCGAATCTTGAAGTCTTTTCTTTGAAGTCTTGGAATGAATTTTCAGAAATATGTACTCTCCCCCTTGATATGTGCAATGTAGCTTTTGGTAAAGTGTTGTTGTATGACTTGAAGATCTTTAATTTGATGAAGACTCTTTTTGAAGCTTTTCTTCTTTTGTCTTGAATCTTCAGCCTTTTGTCCTTTGAAGCTTTGATCTTTGTCACATCATCTTGAACACTTTTGAGAGTAAATATTTCAATAAGGTTTTGGAAATTCTTTTATGAAAGTAATCATGCTCCTCCTCAATTCATGAGTAATCACAGTCTTTGATTGGAGCATTTTTGAACTTTTTGTAACATCTTGAGTGAGCATCCTTTCATTATTGATCTTGATCTTCTTATCCTTAAAATCATTCTAATTTCTTCCTCAATCAAAAATCAATCATACTATTTTCTCCCCCTCATTATGACAATGTTGGGAACCAATGTCATTATGCAAACATTGATTGAATAGAATGTCAAAAGAAATCAAAAGAACCATAGCTCAATGGTGTTTACATAAAGATATATGAACTAACAACTCATCAACCCAAACCATTAATCCAACCCAAATAACCCTATGGGTGACTAAAATGTAAGGTTGAAGTTGTTGGTATAAGCATTTTATTATGGTGTTGGTGTTTTCTGTGTTGGGGTGATGAGAAAAGATACCGGATAAGAATGATCCGTTTACATTCAAAAATCAAAAGGATTAATGAAATGACCGAAAGAAATGTATACCATTTATCGGATTTCCTATGTATCATTGAGAAATGCACAAAGCAAACTTCTAACAGAGTTTGGTCTTTTGGCTTTCCAACCTCAAGATTGCTTCAAAGAATGTAAACCATGGTCAGTGTCACCTAAGCGTTCGATAACCATGTTCTACTATCCTTAAAGACTTTTAGGAAAAAATCCAAGGTCACAATAGACTTCTTGTTAACTCAATAATCACACAAATGCAATTATGAGACCTACGTTCAAAACTGGAAATGATGTTAGCAATGGTAGGATTTCCATTTGATCATCGTGAAATATCAATTAAGATATCACTACAAATGTTCTGGCTATATCACAAGGATAAGCATGTATATCACAAAGATATGATGCAAATGTGTCCTAAAGAATGAATAACGATCAAATTAATGATCAATCACGAGAGCTCTAGACACAAAGTGATCAAATGAAGTCGGGGACTGGAGCAAAGTGTCACCCTTTTTCAATATCAACGTCTTCCAAATGAAGAGTCAATAGAAATGAGAAAATCTCCGTGAGAAATAAAACAAGCATTTGTTAAGAAACACTTGAGTGGTTAGGTAAAGATGTGCATCGCTTCACTGGGTCCATGAAGGCTTCTTCAATACCGAGATATCAACAAATGACATCCGATAGAAATGTGTTTTACCCAGCGATTTGAGAATTTTAGAGAAGGGTATCAAGTCTTTTAACCCTTTTCTCACAACATTATCACCATATCCTCTCACTTTTCGACTGTACTCCCTCCAACTTAGTTGCACGAATTCATCATCACTCAAAAATACCCTCACTATCTAATGAAAGAAGTGAAAACTCCTGGGTTAGAACTCATCGGCGATGATGAAGTTCATGGAGTAGAATTTTGAGAAAAACCTAGTCGCTCATGTGCTAACTAAACACCGAACTTCTTTTGAAGAAAATATTTTGGAAAAAAATCATCAAATGTGAAGAAAAAAAATGTTTAAAAAACACATTTGAAGTTTGAAAGAGATTTGAAATCACAAACTCCCCCTTAATCTATGCAAAGATAGATCAAAAAGATTTTCATAGAAAAGGTGGAGCAAAAATAATTTGTGTGAAATCAAAACAGGTTTTATGAAAATTGAACTCAATCAATTGTTCAAGATGAGACAACTCAGGAGTACACAAGGGCGTTCAATCCTTTGCTTCTCATATCAACAATTGAGAGTTTTTGAAACAGGTGCAACAAAATTGCAATCAACATCTTGTGATACTCAGTTTATCATGATGAAAATCCAATATATTACACATATACATTCATATAAGACCACTTGGAAGTACACAAAGGCGTTCAATTCTGCATTATCTTATATCAATTTATATGTATAATAACATGAATTAATTCCAACTTTGAAACATAAATAATTTTTTCTTTTTAAAACCGGGTTGCATACAGAGTATATGCAAGCCATTATGAAATAAATAACACAAATAAGCACGGGTTATACACTGAGTGTGCATAAGCCACGAAGTAATAAATACATCATTTAAGCACGGGTTACATACATAATGTCATCAACATATATTTGGACAAGTAAAACATGCTTACCTTGCTTACGAATAAACATGGTAGGGTCAATAGTGCCTTTGGTAAAGCCTCCTTTGAGTAAGAAAGTAGTTAAGGAATCATACCATGCTCGGGGTGCTTGCTTCAAACCATAGAGAGCCTTGTCTAACTTGTAGACATGGTTTGGCTTATTAGGATCAACAAAACCTTCAGGTTGCTCTACGTAAACTTCTTCTTTGAGTTCTCCATTCAAGAATGCTGTCTTCACATCCATTTGAAACACTGTGAAGTTTCTGAATGCGGCATAAGCTAAGAATATACGAATGGCCTCCATTCTTGCAACAGGAGCGAAAGTTTTGTCGAAATCCACACCAGGTTGTTGGCAGTAACCCTTTGCAACCAATCTAGCTTTGTTCCTTACTACAACTCCATTTTCATCCTTCTTGTTCTTGAAAATCCACTTGGTGCGAATTGGTTCTTTCCTTGGATTTGGAACCAATCTCCATACCTTTAGTCTCTCAAACTGAGCTAATTCATCTTGCATTGCTTTAACCCACTCTGGTTCACAAAGAGCTTCAGAGACTGTTTTGGGTTCGATGTTACTCAGTGAAAGTGCAACAAGACACTCATTGACTGTAGTACGGGTAGAAACACCAGCTTGTGGATCTCCGATGATCTATTCTGTAGGATGATCTCTGCGCATACGCGACCACTTGTTGTCATGAGGAAGAGGATCTTGTTGATGAATGTCAACATTATCATCATTAAATCCAGGGTTCTATTGAGAAATGGAATCATAGCTCGGAAGAACTCTTTCCTCAAAATTTGGATGATCAAAATCCAGTGGTACATACACATTTGGAGTATTTGATGGATTTGTTGTTTGGGTGATTTGAGAAGGTTGTTCTTGAACATTCTTTTGAGAATAAATATCACTTGAAGATGATTCTTCTTGCTCTGAAGAATTTGAAGATGATTCACGATTGTTGTCAGGAACTGGTTCATTTGTTTGAATAGGATCATTGTTCGGAATTGGTTCATTGATGACTTGAGGTTCCTTTTCTTGAATCAGTTTTGAATTGTAGAATTCTTCGAAAAGAATATCTAGCTTTTCACTTGTTGGAGTTGGATATTTCTTGAACTTTGAGGCTAAGGTAGACGTCCTTGAGGAAGCACTTGAAGTACTTGGATCACTAATTGTTCGTAGCAAACTTTCTTGTTCAAATATCATGCTAGATATCTCGTCAAACCAAACATTCATGGTTTCTTGAATCGTGTTTGTTCGACGATTAAAGATGCGATATGCAATCGATGTCTTTGAGTAACCAACAAAGTAACCTTTGTCACCTTTCCTTTCAAACTTTCCAACATTTTCCCGATCATTCAAGGTATAACAGACACACCCAAAAATATGGAAGTAATTGATGTTGGGTTTGCGTTTGTTAATAACCTCATAGGGAGTCTTCTCATGACGCTGATTGTTGATGGACCGATTTTGTGTGTGACAGACAGTGTCAACAGCTTCAGCCCACATATTTGATGGTAACTTGGAATAAGCAAGCATTGTCCTTGCTGCTTCCACCAGCGTACGGTTTCTCCTTTCAACGACACCATTTTGTTGCAAGGTACGGACAACAGAGAATTGGTGAGTAATGCCTTTTGATTTGCAAAATTCATCGAAGATGGCATTTTTGAACTCAGTACCGTTATCCGAACGGATATAGCGGACTGGAAGTTGAAGATTCACTTGAGTGGAAGTGATGAAATCGATCAAAATTTGAGTTGTTTCATCTTTTGAAGCAAGAAACTTGACCCAAGTGTATCTTGAATAATCATCAATGATAACCAGAATATATCTCTTCCCGTTTCTGCTTTGTACTTTCATAAGCCCACAAAGATCCATGTGAAGCAAATGAAGAGGTGCCAACGTGTGTGGAATTTTCTTTGGTTTATGAGAAGTTCTTTTGATCTTCCCAACTGCACAAGAAGGACAGACATGCTCACTCTCATACTTGTAGTCAGGCAAGCCTTCAACAAGTTGCTTGTTGACTAAAGCATTGATGGTTTGATAATTCAAGTGAGAAAGCCTTCTATGCCACAACCAAGAATTTTTTGAAGTAGCTTTTGAAACAAGACATATATTATCAGTTGGTTGGTTATCATCAAGATTAACTGTGAAAAGATTATCTTCACGATCTCCGCATAGGATATCAATTCCATCTAGAGTTTGGACTTTGCACAGAGATTGTCGAAAAAGAACTTGAAGGTTGTTGTCACAGAATTGTCCAACACTGAACAAGTTATGACCCAGACCTTCAACATAATGGACTTTCTTAATGACAATTCCGTTTCTTTCAATATCTCCATAACCTAGAATTGGAGCGAAATTGTTGTTTCCGAAACGAACAGTTCCCACGAACCTTTCAACAAAATTCTTAAGCAATGATTTATTGCCAGTCATGTGTTTTGAACACCCGGAATCAAGTATCCATACACAGATGGTTATTTCCTGCAATCAAAAATTTTAACCGACTTTAGGTACCCACTTAAAGACGGGTCCTTTGTGGTTAGTTAACTCAGGCAGGGAGTATAACTTAGGATATGCATACAAACATGCTTTAGAATCAATATGAGCATTAACAAGCACACCATCAATAAGCACATTCGTATAAAAAGTACGCACATTCACATTTGAATTAAAAGTAACATGATTAACAGCATTCAAACAAGCATGACCATTATCATTGTTTACAGCCCTACAAGGCATAGCCTTGGATTTATTAACATTGTTCACTAAAGATGAATTGTTTGAATCAACAGAAACTCTTTTCTTTCTGTTACCAACACTCTTTCTCCTCCTCCTCTTCTTCTTTTCCTCAACAGACAATTGCTTAAAATTGATCTTAGGTTCTAATGACTTAGGAACCCATTTGGTCTTTCCACCTGTTGAATTGACACTAAGAAGATTAGAACGAGGGGTTTTAAACTTATTCATCCTTTTTGTCTCTTTTGGGGTTAAGAAAACTTCTTGCTTCTTAGGTTTGGTAATTGAAAACCATCCATATCTATCCCTATATCTAGTTACACCATTTGAAGTATCCCTAGTTAGCAAAACGGAGCTAGACTTAGGCACTTTAGAAATTGAACTAGATTGAGAGTTAGACAAAGAAGCATTTGGATTGTCATTTGAAAGTTTCACTTTGTGATACCTTGGTTTTGGTGAGGTCTCAGCTTGTTTCTTTTTAACATGTTTGTCGGGTTTTGGAGGGTTAGGACTCTTTTGTTCAGTCTTGACAGAAGGGGTAGAACTCTTTTGTTCAGCCTTGACGAGTTTGGGTTTAACTCGTTCTTGGAAGTAATATGATGTTGGAGCTTTCGTCACTGATTTTAGTTTTTGAGATTCTCCTTTTATTTCTTTTTGAAAATTTATGATTTTGATAGATTCAATATTTTTCTCAGTTTCTGAGTCAAAAACATATTCTCCCTCCATGAATTTATCAAAATCATCTTTGGTGAATTCATTCAAAAATGTAGAAATATCAGGAATCTTGTTGTCCAACATCATACCAGGGTAGTCTCAGGAATAAGGTCGACTTGGACTGAAACATCCTTGGTTTCACAAGAAAATTGAGTAGAAGTATCAACACCTATACTAGCACAAAGCTTAGGGTGAACAACTAGCTCATCAAGATTTTCGCATGTGAAAAATCTATAAAAGTACCATATCAAAACTAAGTTATGCGCAAGATCTTCATCAGATAAATCAGATTGCACATAATTTGTAGCTATAGAAGTAGCAGTAGTTTGACAAGTACATGCAAAATAGTCAGTCACGGTCTGGGTGGATGAACTTGTAGATGAATCACAAGTAGTCTGAGTGAAATGGTCTACTAAGAGACTGAAATCAGTTTGGGTAGAAATATTCACACAAACTTTCTTGATATCAACAACAACTGATTCATTCTTCGAATTCGGACTTTGAGACTGTAGATTATGAATGAGTTTTTGTTGAGATTCCACTGTTTGTTGTAAACCTTCTATTTGTTTTTCCAAAAATGTGGATGGAATATACAATTTAGTTGGTTTTGGTGGAGAAATGACAAATTCTTGGTTTTGAAAATTAGACGCAATCTCTTCTAATTCAAAAATTGTAGAATTTTTTGTTTCATAAGAAGTATTGATAGCATCATAATTAACCAAAAATTTATTCTTTTGAATCTTCTCAACTTCATCAGTCTCAAATTTGTCATCCAAAGGACTAATGAATTGTTGTACCATACCAAGTCTCAAAAATTTCTCATCATACAAAGGTATAATTTCTTCTTTTGCTTTTTGCAATGGAGTGATATTCTCAAAACCCAACCCAAGAAGAAGTTCCGATCTATCAATCTTTGATTTATTGAAATAGGCAGTGAAATCCAAAAGAGGATTTTGTTCAACTTTGTACAACTTTTCTTGATAGAAAAGTATATTCTTTTTATGTTCCTCAATTTGTCTTTCAAGGTTTTCAATCTCAATGCCTTTTAAAAAACAATTATGATTTAAATCAGAAACTTTTCTTTCGAGTTCAATTGTGTTTGGTGTAGCTTCTTGAAGCTTCTTATTCAGAATATCAACATCCATTTGTCTTGCATTTGCCCGAAGCCATTCATTGGTCTTTTGAACTTCAAGATCTTGATTGGCTTTTTCAAGATCAAGAATGGTCTTTTCTAAATTATGGCACTTTTCCAATAACTTAAAATCAGGAGACGCATTCATCTCACATTCTTTAACCAACATTTGTTCTTTATAGTTTTGAAATTCTTGTTTCATAGCATCATACTCAAAAAGTAGTTTAGAATTTTCTTCAAGAAGTTTGGTGTACTCCCTTTTTGAAAATAAAATGTTATTTTTCAATTTCTTGTTTTTGTTGGCTAAAGAAGTGTAATGATTCGTCAAGTTTGATAAGGCAATTCTACAAGACTCTTTATCCTTAATTGATGAAAAGTAGAGTCGAGATTTACCTCATCATCGGGATATTCCTCGTCAATGCTGTCAGTCTCCAACACTTTGTCTTTGCTCAACCTTGCCATGAAACATACATTTGCAGACAGATCTTCATCTTCATCATCAGACAACAAAAGCCACTTGTCATCTTCAGCAATCAAGGCTTGACCGGCTTCAACTTGCTTTGCCAAGAGCATCTTCTGCTTGTAGTATTCATAATTCTTCTTGGGAGGCAGCTTGCAATCCACAGCAAAATGACCAGGAACTCCACAGTTGTAACACTTTTTGTCAGATGTTTTTCCTTTCTCCACGATTTGTTTCTCAGTTTCTGCTTTCTTATCTCCGTTCTTGGAACCACTTGTTTCACCTTGTTCAAAACTCTTGTGATGATATTGTTCCTTCTTTGTAAATGCACTTGTTGATGAAGTACAAAGATTGTTGTTAGTTGGCCTCGCTTTGAAATACTTTTTCTTGAAATGCTTAGTCACAGCGGCAAGAGCTTGGTAGAATTCATCAGGAACACCATCTCTTGGAGCCAAGAAATCTTCTCCCTCCTCATCAGACGAAGAAACAACAGTCATTTGTCTTTTAAGAGCCTCAGAAACCTTTCTTTCAACAACCAATGCCAAAGGATCAGTAGATACAACTTCTGGCACTTTGTTGAATGAATATTTGCTTAGAACTTGATGCTCATTCAACTTGAAAGATTCATAAAGAGTATGAATGGTAAATTTGGTTAGATCTTGATGTTGCTTGATTTGAGTTCCATAATCTTCCCACTCGGGACCAAGTGCTTTGATGAATTTGATGTTCAGCTCAATTTCAGTTTTCTTGACCTTGTTCTTTCTCAGCTCATTGATTACATTGCAAAATCTGTAGTACAAAGACTCGAGAGATTCATTTGGTGATTTCTGAAAATTGTCAAACTCAGTTAAGACATTTGTCAGTCGGATTGTTGAGGTTACATCAGCACCTTCCATTTGTCTAGCAACTTCATCCCAAATCTCCTTTGCTGTGTCATAAGAATCAACTGAGCCATAGATCTCATCAGGAAGTGCTTGATACAAGCACGCCCTAGCTCTGTTGTCAGCAGCAGTACGATCTCTTTGTTCGGCATTCAAAAGATCAGGAGTCAAAATAGCACCGGTAGTAGGATGACGATGCATAGCAAGTCCATTCATGATTGAATCCTTAAGCATGTGACCATTAGTCTGACGTTCCACATAATCCATGAACCTTTTCTTCCAAAGTCCATAGTTACCACGATAAAGAACTGGAGGTCTTGTATCAGTACCCAGAGCCAACGCTTCACGAGTAGCCATTAGAAATTGATTTGAGAATTGAATTGATTTTTGAAGAAAGTATGAAACGATCTAAAATGAGATAGAATGAAACGATCTAAAGTTGGAAAGATAGTAAAACGATCTAAATTGATAAAGGAATTGAAACGATCTAAATTTTGATTGGAAATGAAACGATCTAAATTGAAGTTTGGATGAAAATTCTAAGTATTCTGAATGAATTTGGACAGAGTTTTGGTATGAAATGTAATGGAATGAATTGAGCAAAACCAATCACGAAGATCAGTTACCCAAGAAGTAATCAAACCAGGAATTGTTTGAGTGAAATATGAAACGATCTAAAAGAGATCGTTTTGGATTCACCAAAACTGAAACGATCTAAAAGAGATCGTTTTGGTTTTTCAAAGTCTGAAACGATCTAAAAGAGATCGTTTTAGATTTCTTCACAGAATTTCACCAAAACTTGATTATTTTCAAGAAATTGAATTGACCAAAACCAATCCAAAGGATCAGTTAGCCACAATGAACTCTTCACACCACAACCACACTTGTCAAAACGATCTAAATTGTATCGTTTTACAAGCCACAACACTAAAATGTAAGTATCAAGGAAAAAAACTGAAACGATCTAAATAAGATCGTTTTAGCTTCACAATGTTGTCTTCAACCTCTGAACATGAACAACTCCATTGACGATTTTCAAAACTTCAATATCTTTTGCTTTTCTGGGAATTGGAACATGAAACCACTTGCAAACAGTTTGTTTTCACCTTAGCAACGATCCGATTAACACAATTCAGCTTATAAGACAACAGAATCAAATCCCAAATTTTAGCGCCAAAAACTCAAAATCTGAACTTTTGATCCAGATCGAATTAGAACACGAAACTTGAGAGGATTATGTAATTAACTATGAGGAATCGAACGGTGAACAAACATTTGTGATTTTATGTGATTTGAGAGGTTATTTTTGAATTTTCAGTGATTAAAAAAAACGAACAAGAATAGGATTAAAAACAGAATTAAAGGTGATTGTTTGATGATTTGTGATTGAATTCAGTTATGGATCGAGATCAAAACGATGTTTTGCTCTGATACCACATGTAATAACACGATTTTATCACTCGAATTCACATCAACAATGGCGGTTTAGTGTGTGTGTGTGTTCTTGGTGTTTGTGTGTGTGTTGAGAGAGAATTGGGATCAAGTGTGTGTTATTCAGGTGTAATGGTATGTCAAGGTTATGATCAGGTTATGCCAATGTTATGATTTCTAAGGAATTGAGGGCTATTTATAGTCTAAACTAACCAACTATGCTAATTATTACAATTAGCCCCTCAACCTTAGAAATCATCAACACATGACTTAACAACACGTAAGTCCATAACTTAAATTACAATGTATCACTATTTTTGGATTTCTAACAATATCGTTCGGATAAGGCTCTTTATGGATTGCATCAAGCACCCAGAGTGTGGTATGAAAAGTTGTCGACACATTTGTTGACAAATGGATTTACAAGAGGATCGATAGACAGCACATTGTTTATCAAGTGGAAGAAGCGAGATTATCTAATTGTACAAGTTTACGTAGATGATATCATTTTTGGTTCATCTAATATAAAGATGTGCAAAGAGTTTGAAATGAGCATGAAAAATGAATTTGAAATGAGTGCTATAGGGGAACTTCAATTTTTCCTCGGACTGCAAGCCGATCAAAGGAAAGATGGATTCTTTATTCACCAGTCTAAATATGTCGATGACATCTTGGAGAGGTTTCAAATGTTAGAGTCCAAGACATATGGTACTCCTATTCAGCAAAATCATGGTTTAGGGGTTCTTGATCCGAAAGATGAACTTGTGGATGCAACTTATTATCGTGCTATTATTGGCTCATTGATGTATCTGACTGCTTCACGTCCAGATATTATGTTCGCTGTTTGTCTTTGCGCTAGATTTCAAGCTAGTCCGAAAGAGTCACATTTGGTTGCAGCAAAACGTATTCTACGTCTTAAGGGAAACCAAGGGCCCTTGGTCTATGGTATCCAATGGGAGGAACGTTTGATTTTGTTGCATATACTAATTCGGATTTTGGCGGTTGTAACAATGATAGAAAGTCTACGACTGGAGGTTGTCAGTTGTTAGGAGGAAGATTAGTATCGTGGCAGTGTAAGAAGCAGACATGTGTTGCTCAGTCTTCATGTGAGGCAGAGTATATGGCTGCTGGTAGCTGTTGTTCCCAGGTATTGTGGATTCAGCAACAACTTCGTGACTACGGTATGGATTTTCTTGATACTCCTATTAGAATAGACAATAAGTCAGCTATAGACATTACAAATAATCCTGTCATGCATAAGGTCACCAAGCATATTGATATTAGACATCATTTCTTGCGTGATTGTGCCCAAAAGAAGTTGATTCATTTGGAAAAAGTTATAACTGATGATAGTTTAGCCGTTTTGTATACCAAAGCATTTGATAAGGCTCGATTTGAAAAGTTAATTCTTCTCAATGGGATGAAGAATGCTGATTCATATTAAATCTCTCAAAGAACTAATTTTGTAAGTTTGAGTCTGTAAATAGCTAGAGTCATAAAAATACAAAAAGAGTTCTTAGTGTCATAAAAACCATATAAATGTGGAAAATCTGAAAATGACAAAAATATGAAGAGATTTAAGTTAATGTTGTGAGAAAATTAGAAGTGAGGATACTTAGTTTTTAAGTCTGCTTAATCGTAATATAACTGCTTAGTTCAGTGATTACAATTTGGGATATATTGGTAGACACAAAGTAGCAAGGTTTCCTTAATCTGAACTTAATTTATACAATGTTCTTGTGGGAAACATATTCAGATTTCAGATATATGGCTGAGAATGCTTGCTTTTCAGTAATGAATTGATCTAGTCCTTAAATTTTGTGAAAGATCTAGCATTACTATAGGATTTGTTCAATATATAGGCAAAAACCTCTTGTAATAACACGATTTCTGCTCTAGATTTAATCTCAACAATGGCGGATGTAAGTGTGTGTGTTCTTGGTGTGTTTAGTGTGTGTATTGAGAGAGAGTATGTGTGTGTGTGTTTTGAGACGGACTAAGGTGTAAGAAAAATTATGAGGGTTGTTATTGAAATAGTTATATGTACATGTATATATATGATGCCTAAGGAATGAGGAGTATTTATACTATAAGTCCTTACACATGCTAAACTTTATATTTAGCTCCTCATCGTTAGTTATCATATATCTATGATTTAACAACAAGTAAGTCCACAATCTTAATTACAATTTATCACTATTTTTGGATTTCTAACATTCTCCCCCTTAGTGATATATTGTAATGGATGAAGTACATGTTATTTGTCTTGTAGGAATAAAGTAGATGAGCCCGGTGCTGAAGACAATTGGTATGATGAAACAAGACTTCAAAGCTTTCTTTTTGGAGAGCTTGAATCAATCTTGGTCTTGGACTTCTTGAAGTTAAAACATAAGGTAATCCTCAATGTTCTTAATTGAACAGAGAATAAAGAGTGTCTTGAATCTTTGAAAATTGTTGAACCAAGAATCAGAGTTGTCTTTTGAAAATGCGAAAGGTATAAACTTGGCGTTGGTTCTTCAATCTTCGATTCTGGAGTGAAAATTGTTTTCTAGGAATAAAGTATCAAAAACTTGTACTCTCCCCCTTGATGTATGCATAGCAACATTTTTGAACAAGTGTAAATGAACAACTTGAAGATCTTGAATGAAATCTGTTGATGAAGACTCTTTTGAAACTTTACTTCTTGGTTTTGAATCTTCCAATCAATTTTCAACTTTTCGTAGCTTTGATCTTTGTTATATTTAACTTGAACACTATGGAGAGTAAATATTTGAATGAAATTTGGATAAATCTCTTATGAAATGATCATGCTCTCCCTCAATTCATGAGTATAAACATTTTGGAGCATCTTTGAACATTTGTTCCATCTTGAGATAATATCCTCTCATTATGTGTCTCATTTTTATCTTTGTAATCATCTTGATTTTCCTTTTCAAGTCAAGAACTCAGTCGACTAAAATCCAGTGAAAAAGTGAAAATCTGAGCTCAATTGACTGAACTTCCATTAATCCCATACATCCTTAACTCTAAATATTCTCTCTTATCTTCATCCCTAACCTCCATACACACACTACAGCCTTCTTACTAACTCCATGTTTGCACAAATCAAGCTCAAAATTTGCTCAAAATTTTTCTCTCAATCAATCATAATCGTTTTCTCCCCCTCATAATGACAAAGTTGGGAACCAATGTCATTATGCAGTCATTGATTGAGAAAATGTCACAAGAAATATGACAAACTAAAACTAGACACACATGGAGAAATATTAACCATCAACGTATCAACCCAAACCATTAGCCCAACCCAAAGAATCCTAAGGTTAACTAAAAGTAAGGTTGAAGTTGTTGATACAAATGTTATAGAGTGGTGTTGGTGGTTTTTGTGTTTGTGAGATGAGAAAAGAAACCGGATAAGAATGATCCGTTAACATGTTTAAAAATCAAAAGGATTAATGAAATGACCGATAGAAATGTATAACATTTTTTGGATTTCCTATGTATGATTGAGACATGCACAAAGCAATGTTCTAACATAGTTATGTCTGCGGCTTTTTGACCACTAGATTGCTCTAAAGAATATAAATCATGGTTAGTACAGCCAAAGCGTTTGATAACCACAATCTATTATTCTTAAAGACTTTTAGGTAAAATCCGAGGTCATTATTAGACTTCTCGTTCACTCGATAATCACATAAATGCAATTATGAGACCTACGTTCAATGTTTGGAAAAGATATAAGCATTGGTAGGATTTCCATTTGATCATCGTGGAATATCAATTAAGATATCACTACAAATGTTCCGGCTATATCACATAGATAAGCAAAAATATCACAAAGATATGACTCGAACGTGTCTTAAGAAAATGAAAATGATCAAATGAATGATCAAGCACGATAGTTCTAGACACAAATGTGATCAAATGAAGTCGGGGACTGGAGCAGAATGTCTTCCTTTTTCAATATCAACATCTTCCAAATGAAGAGTCAATAGAAATGTGAAAAATCTCCGTGAGAAATGAAACAAGTATTTGTTAAGAAACACTTGAGTGGTTAGGTAAAGATGTGCATCGCTTCACTGGGTCCATGAAGTCTTTATCAAGATATCAACAAATGACATCCGATAGAAATGTGTTTTACCCGGCGATTTGAGAAATTTAGGGAAGGGTATCATTTCTTTTAACCCTTTTCTCACAACATATCACCATAACCTCTCACTTTTTGACTTTACTCCCTCCAACCTATTTGCACGAAATCATCATCACTCAAAATATCCTTACTATCTAATGAAAGAATTGAATACTCCGGGGTTAGAACTTATCGGCGATGATGAAGTTCATGGTGTGAACGAATCGCTCATGTGCACACTAATCACCGAACTTCAATTGATGAAAAGTCATTTTGAAAAACATCAAACGTGCGTATGAAAAGATTTAAAACACATTTGAAGTTTTGAAAGTTTTGAAATCACAAACTCCCCCTTAATCTATGCAAAGGTATATCAAAATGTTTTTCATAGAAAGGTAGAGCAAAAATTGGTATTTGTGAAATAAAAAAAAAATCTTTGTTGTGATTTATACAGAAAAATTTGAAAGTCTAATGTGAACAAGATTTTAAGAAACACAAAGTTTTGCTTCAACAACAATGTTCATAGTAAGACTGCTAGGGAGAACACATAGGCGTTCAATCCTTCGCATCTTACATCAACAAGTTGGATGCAAAATAAAACATTTAAACACATTTAACTCAATCAATTGTTCAAGATGAGACAACTAGGGAGTACACAAAGGCGTTCAATCCTTCGCTTCTCATACCAACAATTGAGAGTTTTGGAAAAAACACTTTGTTTAACAATAGAGAGTAACAAAATCTTTTGATGGGAAAAATAATTTTTGCCTAGGGTTTTCAAAAGAAATCATGAATGCCTCTTTTGGAAATAAATAAAACAACGAAGCACGGGTTACATACATAGTATATGTAAGCCTCTAAGATATAAATAAAACTATGAAGCCCGGGTACATACATAGTATATGTAAGCCTCTTTAAAAAGAAAAAAATAAAGAAAATCTTTTTGTTATTTTTCAAAATTTTATATTTTTGTATTTGATTTTTGTCTTTTCAAATTTTGTATTTTGTTTTTCAAGAATGTATCAAGAACAAAATAAGTTAAGGTTCAAGATTTAACATGCCAAGCTTGGAGATAAGAAAATTAAACCTCTTTTCGTCCAATGGTTTGGTGAACAAATCTGTAAGCTGATAGTCAGTGCCCACAAAGTAGAGCTCGATGTCACCTTTCTCAATATGATCTTTGAGAAAATGATATCTCACATCAATATGCTTTGATCGAGAGTGGTTTACTGAGTTGACTGCAATAGCAATGGCACTTTGAGAGTCACAATAGATAGAGATATGATCATATTTCAGACCATAAACAGTTAGTTGCGTCTTCATCCACAACACTTGAGCACAACAACTAGCCGCAGCCACATATTCAGCTTCAGCTGTTGATAGTGACACACAATTCTGTTTCTTGGAAGACCAACTCACAATTTTATCACCTAAAAATTGTAAAGTACCGGAAGTGCTCTTGCGATCAAGCTTACAACCTGCATGATCTGCATCTGAATAGGCAGTTAGATTGAATCCAGTATCCCTTGGATACCAGAGACCTAAATTAGGTGTACCCTTCAGATAACGAAATATTCATTTCACAGCTTGAAAATGTAAATCTGTTAGAGCAGCTTGATACCTTGTTTACGAATGAACAGGGTAGGGTCTATTGTGCCTTTGGTAAAGCGACCTCTAATTAAGAAAGTAGTTAAAGAATCATACCATGCGCGGGGTGCTTGCTTAAGACCGCAGAGAGCCTTGTCTAACCTGTAGACATGGTTTGGCCTTTTAGAATCAACAAAACCTTCTGGTTGTTCAACATAAACTTCTTCTTTGAGTTCACCATTCAAGAAAGCTGTCTTCACATCCATTTGAAACACAGTGAAGTTTCGGAATGCGACATAAGCTAAGAAAATCCAAATGGCTTCCATTCTTGCAACTGGAGCAAAAGTTTCGTCGAAGTCAACACCAGGTTGTTGGCAATAACCCTTTGCAACTAGTCGAGCTTTGTTCCTTACTACTACTCCATTCTCATCCTTCTTGTTCTTGAAAATCCACTTTGTTCCAATAGGTTCATCTTTTCTTAGATTTGGAACTAATCTCCATATTTTCAGTCTTTCAAAATGAGCGAGTTCTTCTTGCATAGCTTTAACCCACTCTGGATCACGAAGAGCTTCAGAGACAGTTTTGGGTTCGATATTGCTAAGAGAAAGTGCAACAAGACACTCGTTTACTGAAGTACGAGTAGATACTTCGGCTTGTGGATCTCTAATAATTTGATCAGTAGGATGATTTTTCAGCATACGTGACCATTTGCGATCATGAGGAAGAGGATCTTGTTGTTGAACATCTACCTCATCATCATTAAAACCTGAGTTTTGTTGAGAGATGGAATCATAGCTTGGTAGAATAGCTTCCTCATAGGATGGATGATCGAAGTCAAGTGGCACATACACATTTGGTGTGTTTATCAGATTGGTAGTTTGAGTAAACTGGGTAGGTTGTTCTTGAACATCCACTTTAGAAGAAATATTAGGAGAGGGTGGTGAAGAAGAATCATTAGAAGAGGATGAAGAACTACTACTAGAAGATGTAGCACCTTGCTCAGAAGAACTTGATGATGATTCATGATTGTTGTCGGGAACTAGATTATTTGTCTAAATTGGTTCAACGATGATTTGAGGTTCTTCATCATGAATCGGTTTAGAATTGCAGAATTCTTCAAAAAGAATATCTAATTCATCACTTGTTGGAGTTGGAAACTTCTTGAATTTAAATGCTAAAGTAGAAGTCCTTGATGAAGTACTTGAAGCACTTGGATCATTACTTGTTGGTATCAAACTTTCTTGTTCAAAGATCATGCCCAACATCTCATCAAACCAAACATTCATTGTTTCTTGAATTGTATTTGTTCGGCGATTGTAGATTCGGTAGGCAATCGATCTCTTGAAATAACCAACAAAGTAACCTTCATCACCTTTCTTCTCGAACTTTCCAAGATTCTCCCGATCATTCAAAGTATAACAAACACACCCAAAGATATGAAAATAGTTAATGTTGGGTTTGCATTTGTTAACAACCTCATAAGGAGTCTTCTCGAAACGCTAATTGACAATGGACCGATTCTGAGTGTGACAAGCAGTGTCAACAGCTTTATCCCACATATTGGAAGGCAACTTGGAATAAGCAAGCATTGTTCTTGCAGCTTCCACTAGCGTTTGATTTCTCCTTTCAACGACACCGTTTTGTTGTGGGGTACGAACTGCAGAGAATTGGTGAGTAATGCCCTTGAATTTACAAAACTCATCAAATACGACATTCTTAAACTCAGTACCGTTATCCGAACGGATGTAACGGACTGCAAGTTGAAGATTTACTTGAGTAGAAGTGATGAAATCGATCAAAATATGAGTTGTTTCATCTTTGGAGGCAAGAAACTTGACCCAAGTATATCTTGAATAATCATCAACAATAACCAAGATGTATTTCTTCCCATTTCGACTTTGTACTTTCATCGGCCCACAAAGATCCATGTGAAGCAAATGAAGAGGTGCTAATGAATTTGGAGATTTCTTCGGTTTATGAGAAGCTCGTTTAATCTTCCCAACAGCACAAGAAGGACAAACATGCTCACTCTCATACTTATAGTCCTCCGGCAAGCCTTCAACAAGATGCTTGTTGACCAAAGTATTGATGGTTGGAAAATTTAGGTGAAAAAGCCTTCTATGCCACAACCAAGAATTCTTTGATGTAGCTTTCGAAATGAGACAAATATTGTCGGTTGGTTGGTTATCATCAAGATTGACAGTAAACAGGTTATCATCGCGGTCGCCACACAGAATGTCAACTCCATCTAGAGTTTGGATTTTGCAAAGAGATTGTCGAAAAAGAACTTGAAGATTGTTGTCACAAAATTGTCCAACACTGAACAAGTTATGACTTAATCCTTCAACATAATGAACTTTCTTGATGACAATTCCATTGCGTTCAAGTCTCCATAACCTAAGATAGGAGCGAAATTGTTGTTCCCAAATCGAACAGTTCCCATGAATCGTTCGATAAAGTTCTTGAGCAATGCTTTATTGCTAGTCATGTGTTTTGAACACCCGGAATCGAGTATCCAAACACAGATGGTTATTTCCTGCAATCAAAGAAATTTAACCGACTTTAGGTACCCACTTGAAGACGGGTTCTTTGTGGTTAGTTAACACAGGCGGGGTATATAACTTAGGAATTGCATTCAAACATTCTTTAGAATCAACATGAGCATTAAGAAGCACATTATCAATAAGCACATTTGGATAAAAAGTACGAACATTCACACATGAATTAAAAGTAACATGTCTACCAGCATTCAAACCATACAAACGAGAACAAGAATTAACATTGTTTACAACATCACAAGGCCTAGCCTTGGCACCATTAACATTGTTTTTCACTGAGGACTTAAAAGATAAACTGTTTGACTCAACAGAAACATGCTTCTTCTTACTACCAGTTGTTCTCCTTTATCTTTTCTTCTTTTTCTCAACATTAGTGAACTTAGGTACTAACAACTTAGCTACCCACTTAGTATCACTATTTATGCTCTTTCCACCTGTTAATTGACACTAAGAAGATTAGAACGAGGGTTTTGAAGTACTTTTATCTTTTTAGACTCTTTTGGAGGTATGGAAACTTCTTGTTTCTTAGGTTTATCATGAGAAAACCAGCCATATCTATCCCTATACCTAGTTGCACCATTAGAAGTATCCCTAGTCAGCAAAACTGAGCTAGACTTAGACACTTTAGGTAATGAACTAGATTGAGAGTTAGACGAAGAAACATTTGGATTGATTTTCAGAAGTCTCACTTTGTTGTACTTGTTTTTGGGAATGGTCTCAACTTGTTTGGCTTTGACATGCTTATCCGAGGTAAAACACTTTGTTTCTAACTTAATGGTTTTTGTGACGGTCTTTGGTTCAGTCTTGACGAGTTTGGAAATAACTCGTTTTTTTGAATAATATGAAGTTGGAACTTTGGAAAATGGTTTTTGAGATTCTTCTTTTATTTCAACCTTGATTTTGGTAGGTTCAATCTTTTTCTCAGTTTCAGAATCAAAAACATATTCTCCCTCCATGAATTTATCAAAATCATCTTTTGTGAAAAGTTTCACTGGAGAAAGTTTTGAAAATTCAGGAATCTTAGTTTTCAACTTCACATCATGGGTAGTCTCAGGAACTTGGTCGACTTGAACTGACACATCTTTGGTCTCACAAAAGATTTGAGTAGAAGTATCAACACCCATACTAGCACTAAGCTTAGGGTGAACAACTAACTCATCAAGAGTATCACAAGTGAAAAACTTATAGAAGTACCATATCAAAACTAAACTATGCACAAGTTCGTCATTAGATAAATCAGATTGCACATAATCATCAGCTATAACAGTAGCAGCATTTTGACATGAACAGTCAAGGTCTGAGTGGAGGAATTTGTAGATGAAACACAAGTAGTCTGGGTAGAATGGTCTACTGAAGCATTTAGGTCAGTTTGAGTAGAAACATTCACACAAACTTTCTTGGTATCTACAACAATCAATTTATCTTCTGAACTTTGATTTTGAGACTTGAGATGATCAATGACTTTTTGTTGAGAATCCACCTTTTGTTGTAACCCTTCTATTTGTTTTTCCAAAAATGTTGATGGAATATACATTTTAGTAGGTATAGTTGAAGGACTAACAGATTCTTGGTTTTGAAAATTCGATGCAATTTCTTCCAATTTAAAAATTGAAGACTCTTTTGTTTTGTATGAAGCATTTAGAGCATCGTAATTAACCAAAAATTCATCTTTTGGTTTCTCAACTTCATCGGTCTCAAATTCGTTATCCAATGGACGAATAAATTGTTGTACCATACCAAGTCGAAGGAATTTTTCATCATACAAAGGTTCTATTTCATCCTTGGCTTTTTGCAACGGTGTGATATTCTCAAATCCCAAACCGAGAAGAAGATCATCTTTTGCAATTTTTGACTTGTTAAAATAGGCAGTGAAATCCAAGAGAGGGTTTTGTTCAACTTTATATAACTTCTCTTGATAGAAAAGTATATTCTTTTTAAATTCCTCAACTTGTTTTTCAAGATTTCCAATCTCAACGCCTTTTAGAAAACAAGTATGATTTAAGTCAGAAATCTTCCTTTCGAGTTCAATGTTGTTTGGTTTAGCTTCTTGAAGCTTCTTATTGAGAATATCAACATCCATTTGTCTAGCATTTTCCCGAAGCCATTCATTGGTCTTTTGAATTTCAAGATCTTGATTGGCTTTTTCAAGATCTTGAATGGTCTTTTCAAGATTAAGACATTTTTCTAATAACTTAGAATCAGGAGAGGCATTCAACTCACATTCTTTAACCAACATCCTTTCTTTATATGATTGAAAGTCTTGGTTAATAGTATCATGATCAAAAAGTAATTTTGAATATTCTTCAAGGAGTTTTGAAAATTCACTTTTAGATAATGAAATACTATTTTGCAAATTTTATTTTTTGTTGGCTGAAGTCTTAATATGAGTTGTCAAGTTAGATAGAGCTAAATTAAGTGACTCTTTATCTCTAACTAATGAAAGAGTAGAGTTTAGATTTACCTCATCATCAGGGTACTCATCATCAGTGCTTTCAGCCTCAAAAGCTTTGTTCTTGGCCAACCTCGCCATAAAGCAAACATTAGCAGAAAGATCTTCATCTTCATCATCTGAGAGCAATAGCCATTTGTCATCTTCAGCAAGCAATGCATGACCAGCTTCTACTTGCTTGGCTAATAACATCTTCTGCTTATAGTACTCATAGTTCCGCTTACAAGGTTGTTTGCAATCAATAGCAAAATGACCAGGAATACCACAATTGTAGCACTTTTTGTCGGATGCTTTACCCTTCTCAACAACTTGTTTCTCACAGCCTTCTTTCTTTTCAACATGCTTTGATCCAGTTGATTCACCTTGTTCATAATTCTTGGAATGATAGTGTTCCTTCTCGGGAAATGCACTTGTTGAAAAAGTGCGGAGATTGTAATTTGTAGGCCTTGCTTTGTAGAACTTTTTCTTGAAATGCTTAGTTACCGCGGCAAGAGCTTGATATAGTTCATCTGAGACACCATCTCTTGTAGCCATCATATCATCTCCCTCCTCATCAGATGAAGAAACAACCACCATTTGCCTTTTAAGAGCTTCAGAAACCTTCTTTTCAACAATCAATGCCAAAGGATCAAAAGATACAACTTCTGGCATTTTGTTTGATGAAGCTTTGTTTAGAACTTGATGTTCATTGAGTTTGAAGGATTCATGAAGATTATGGATGGTGAACTTGGCCAGATTTTGATGTTGCTTAATCTGTGTTCCAAAATCTTCCCATTCAAGACCAAGAGCTTTGATGAATTTGATGTTTAACTCAATCTCTGATTTCTTGACATTGTTCTTCCTAAGTTCATTTATGACATTGCAGAATCTACAGTAGACAGCCTTTAGAGATTCATTTGGCAATTTGCTGAAGTTGTCAAACTCAGTCAACACATTTGTCAATCTTATTGTTGAAGTCAAGTCAGATCCTTCCATTTGTCTTGCCACCTCATCCCATATCTCCTTAGCTGTATCATAAGAATCAACACATCCATAGATTTCATCTGGTAGTGCTTTGTATAAGCATGATCTAGCTCTGTTATCTGCAACTGTTCGATCTTTTTGTTCAGCATTCAAAAGATCAAGAGTGAGTATTGCACTGGTAGTGGGATGGCGATGAACTGCAAGTCCATTAAGAATGGAATCTTTAAGTAGGTGACCATTCGGTTGACATTCCACATAGTCCATGAATCTTTTCTTCCATAGTCCATAAGAACCACGGTAGAGAACTAGAGGTCTTGTATCGGAACCCAATGCCAATGCTTCACGAGAAGCCATTTGAAAGAGATTTGTTTTGAAACTTGAAATGAGAGTTTTAAAAAAAATCAGGAAGTGAAACGATCTTGATGAAGATCGTTCTAGGTGAAGATCGTTTCTGGAAGATCATTTTATATTTGAGAAGAAAGGCAAGACGATTGAATGATTAAAGGAATTGAAAATGAAAAATTGAGAAATGAAAGACTTGGAAATGAAACGATCTTGTTTAAGATCGTCTTAGAATTTTGTAAGGAAAATGAGACGGTCTTGAGATGAAGATCGTCTTGGGTTACTGAGAAATTTTCTAAGTAATTTTTGAAAAATTTGACAGAGTTTCAGTATGACTTTGGAAGGAATGAATTTGAGCAAAACCAATCACGAATGATCAGTTACCCAGGAAGTGTGTGATTCCCAATCACAACAACTTCAATTAAACAACCAAAACACACCAACTTTTAACAGACACTGAGACGATCTTGGGCAAGATTGTCCTAGAGTCAGGTAACTGAGACGATCTTGGCAAGATCGTCTTAGTTTTCTGCCTTAATTTTCAAAGTAAACCACTTTGAATTGACCAAAACCGATCCTTACGGATTAGTTAACCACAATCAATGCTTCACACCACAACCACTTGCTAGAACGATGTTGTAAAGATCGTCCTACAAGCCACAAAACACAGAGTATGAACGAATGAAAATTCAAGCACTGAGACGATCTGCAGAAAATCGTCCTAGTGAGAATCGTCCTGAGATCATCTTCTTCAACACATCAGTTTTCAAAAACTCCATTGATGACTTTTTAAAACTTCAATATCTTACAAATTACTTGGAGTTAGAACGTGAAATTACTTGCAAAAGGTTTGTTGTCACGTCCGCAACAAATCCTTAAACAAAATTCAGCTAAAAACACAACAGAATCAAAATCCAAAATTTGAGCGCCAAAATCCACAAATTCAATCTCGAGAGTTAGATCGAATTGGAACCGGAAACTTAGCAGGATTATGTTTTAAGCTATAAGGAATCTAAATTTGAACAAAAATTGGTGATTTTATGTGATTTAAACGATGAAAAATGATGAAACAGGGGACGGTATGAAAAACGGTTTTTGAATTTTGATTTTTGATGAAATTGAGATCAAAATCAGTTATGGATCGATATCAAAGTGATGTTTTGCTCTGATACCACATGTAATAACACGATTTCTGCTCTAGATTCGATCTCAACAATGGCGGATGTAAGTGTGTGTGTTCTTGGTGTGTTTAGTGTGTGTATTGAGAGAGAGTATGTGTGTGTGTGTTTTGAGACGGACTGAGGTGTAAGAAAAATTATGAGGGTTGTTATTGAAATAGTTATATGTACATGTATATTTATGATGCCTAAGGAATGAGGAGTATTTATACTATAAGTCCTTTCACATGCTAAACTTTATATTTAGCTCATCATCCTTAGTTATCATATATCTATGATTTAACAACAAGTAAGTCCACAATCTTAATTACAATTTATCACTATTTTTGGATTTCTAACATTTTCTCCCTTAGTGATATATTGTAATGGATGAAGTACGGGTTATTTTGTCTTGTAGGAATAAAGTAGATGAGCCCCGTGGTGAAGACAATTGGTATGATGAAACAAGACTTCAAAGACCTCTTTTCCCTTTAAAATAACCTTGCAGTTGTCCATTAATACTAATAGAGAAAGACGTAGATGTCACACAACTCATAATCCAATTGACCATGATCCGGTGAAATCCAAATCCCAACAAAACAGCTTGCAAAAACCCCCAATCAACCGTATCATAAGCCTTTTGAATATCCACTTTGAATGAACATCGTGGAGGACCTGAATCTCTATGATAATTATGCATAATATCCTGCGTAAGAAGTATGTTATCCGAAATTCTCCTACCTGGTACAAATGCAGATTGATGGATTCCAACCACCTCCTTTAAACTATCCTTAATACGGTCAGCCAATATCTTGCTAATGCACTTATATAACACATCACAACAAGAAATAGGTCGGTAGTCATTAATAGGAGAAGGTGTCGATACCTTTGGAACTAGGACAATATATGTATGATTAATTTCTTGCAATAACTTCCCTTTCTAAAGAAATCGTGGACAGCAAGTAAGACATCTTTACCAACAATCGACCATGTATTCTTAAAAAATGCTGAAGTAAACCCATCAGGCCCCGATGCCTTGTTTTCGCCAATAGAAAACATAGCCGTCTTTATTTCATCATCAGTTACCTCACGAATCATACTACTAGCAGAATGTTCATTCAAAACGTTAGTGAATAATTCAGGAGATGGTTGAGAATTAACCTCGTACGCGCACCCCAAAAAATTCTGATAATGCTTGACCAACGCATTCTGAACATCGCTTCCTTCACAAACCACACCTTGGGAGTCTTTAATCACATCTATTCGACCTCTATGGTTCCTGCATTTAAGAGAGTTATGAAAATAAGAGGTATTAGAATCTCCAGTAGCAAGCCACTCCACTTTAGATTTTTGCTTCAAAAAGGATTCCTCATCGTGTGTAGCTTCAGGAAACCGCTTAAGACAATCACTCTCCTTCTCACGCAATAAAACATTTAACGGATCCTTGTCTATTTCTTTTTGAAGATCATCTAGTTCATTACGTAAGCATTCCACTTTTTTATGAAGGTTACCTTGTTTAAATAATAGTCCACGTAAAGGAGCTTTGAGGTTCTTCAACTTTTTCACCACCCTAAATTGGTTAACCCCATGTACATTGATATCCCAAGCTACTTCCACAATGTCTCGAAAACCTACTTTATCAACCAAAAAATTTGCAAATTTGAAAGGCTTGGATCGTGCTCTAGCAATACATGGCAGCTTCAAAACACACGGTGAATGATCCGAAACCCTATACGGCTGAAAAATAGCGCAAGAAGATGGAAAAAGATCCGTGAACTGCGTATTTCCCATGATACGATCAATTTTTTTCAGAATTCCCACTCCTTTCTTCGGCTTTTGAACCCACGTGTAATGTAATCCTACACTATTAATATCAAAAACTTCAATACTTTCAATACATTCTTTAAACTCACGCATACCAATATTGATAGTTAACGTCCCTGAAAAAGTATCTTCTAAATTCAAAGAAGAGTTGAAATCCCCAAGAATCACCCATGGGCGATCGATCATGCACAAACACTTTATGAACTTCCAAATTCTGCCACAGACTCCTCCTATCCTTATAATCATTATCAATATAGACGAACGAACAAAACATGGCTTTTTTATCCACTTTAAACATTAATTGAACATGCATGACTTGGTTAGTCTGAGATAACACCATGGCATCAACAACCTCAGGATTCCAACCAAGAATAATACGAGTACCCTTAGTACATAAACCCCCATTTGACGTCCAATCCCATGATCTACAAATTTTCTTACAAGCTATAAATTGCCGTGAGACATCCATATGCGACTCCAATATTGCACAAACATTAAGATTATTATCCTTAACTACCTGTCGAACCTCACTTTGTTTCAGGGGGCGGTTCAACCCCCTAATATTCCATGAGGCTATACTACCCATTGAAAACCCCTCGATCAGAAGTGCTTGCCCCTGTTACTTGTTTCCCATTATGAACTCCCGATGACATAAATGAGGCAGTTTCATTTTCAACAATATTAATCACCTCATCCCCCTCCGAATCAATAGATACATAAAAAGTATTATTGGTCAAATTTTTACCTGGCTCAGAGGCCTTACTGTCACCTTGAATATACTCGTCATTAAGCACCTCATACGAGTTACTTGTCGTGACAGTAGGTTGGGAAGATTTAGCCGCTCCAGATGTACTCGGTATATCCTTTTTCCCCGGTATGTTAACAATCGGTCTATACTGCATTCTGGTTTTCTGTTTGATGGGAAAACCAGTTCTATTCTTCTTTTTTCCTTGCACTTTGGTGAATCCATCCTCATCAATAACTTGTTTTTGCTTAACAGGAACCTGTTTAGGATAGGAATCTGTTTGGTGTCCAAACACACAGCAATGGGGGCACCTAGGTGGTTTCCATTCATACTCTACCTTCATTGTCTCCTTCGTAAAGCCATCCCCATCCAATTCTGGAATCGCAATAGATAGAACATCCTTAAAAGCATCATTTTCTGATATGTCAATAAGTGCACGAGCATAACTACTCCTTCCCCAAGCTTCAGTACACATAGAACTCGTATATGTATCTAGTTGTTTTGGAGTTCCTAGTTTTGAAGCCAACATGCTTAAGCCATCATCCGAATAAGCTGCAATTGGAACATTATGGATCTTGACCCACACATAAATCTCTTTTATCTCCTCTTTCTTTAGCTGAACAGTCGGGCTCCATTTCCTCAAGAAAATTGGTATATTACGAATTAACCATGGACCACCATCAAGGACTTCCTTCATCCCCTTTGCATCTGAAAACTTAAAGAAAAAGAAACCACTAGCGTTCATCATGACCTTTTGCAACCCAAATTTCGCCCACATAGATTTGACAAAGTACTCTACAACCGGATATGCAATTCTGTCTCCCAAGAAATACCCGTAAAGCGTATTTGCAAATTTATCCTGAATAATCCGAACTGACTCCTTTGGCAAAACGACATCCACACCATCTTGTACTTCCATATTTTCAATCTTCCTAAAGTTAACCACTCGTTTACTCGATCCAGCAAGCACTTTAGACGCATAAGATTGATTAGAATTCTGAACTTGTTTAGCATGTTCAGCATTATCAGTATTTTCATAAATATGTTCCTGTTCAACCTGAACATCAATCTCCGTATCTTTTCCATGCTTACCATTAAGTTTTTCCCCAAAATTATGCTCCAACTGATCAACAACATCATTTGTTTTTTCTTGGGTACCCTTAATCCCATCATTGCTCTTCATCTCTTCATTAATTTTATTCTGACCAGAATCCATACCTGACTCCTCATCGTTAACTGTTTGCTGTTTTTCTCCCGAATCAAGACTTGCTTCCCCCAACTTCGAGCTATCCTTTTTCTTGGGGTTTCCACCCTTAATCGGGCTTCGACCCTTATTTTTCTTTCCAAACATGTTACAAGGAGAAGGCACTGATTGCCCACTCGAATTTCCTTTTAATCTATTAATACGATCACTAACCTCTTTAAAATCAATCGTCCACTCTCTCTTCATAAACACAAATAACCATGCAGCACTAAGAACCAAAAAAACACCAAAAAGCTGAAATAAAATAAAAACCCTAACCCTAATAAACCCTAATTTGTCAATCAGTCCCCTTAATCCCTTAACAGGTCCGAGCTAATCTAGCTAAACTACCGTGGCAGCCGCGATTACAGACAAGGTAAGAGATCAGGAAGACAGAAAAAAACGCAATTAGGGTTTGGCAAAAAAGAAACGGAAAAGAAAACCCTAAAAACGTGAAAACTACACTAAAAACAATAATCGAAAATGACCAGATCACCAAAGGAGATACAATGATCTCTATCAACTACCATAATCAGTAATAGAATCACGAATTTAGGCCAGAAAAATTAGAAGACGGCTAGGTTTCAGAATCGCCATGTAGGGAGAGAGAAATACGGTTCGTTTTCAAATTTTACAAGTTTTGGTTGGGTAAATTACGAATTCGTGTTAAAGATGTCTTACTTGCTGGTAAATCACGTCTTTACTTCGGCATTTTTTAAGAATACATGGTCGATTGTTGGTAAAGATGTCTTACTTGCTGTCCACGATTTCTTTAGAAAGGGAAAGTTATTGCAAGAAATTAATCATACATATATTGTCCTAGTTCCAAAGGTATCGGCACCTTCTTCTATTAATGACTACCGACCTATTTCTTGTTGTAATGTGTTATATAAGTGCATTAGCAAGATATTGGCTGACCGTATTAAGGATAGTTTAAAGGAGGTGGTTGGAATCAATCAATCTGCATTTGTACCAGGTAGGAGAATTTCGGATAACATACTTCTTACGCAGATTATGCATAATTATCATAGAGATTCAGGTCCTCCACGATGTTCATTCAAAGTGGATATTCAAAAGGCTTATGATACGGTTGATTGGGGGTTTTTGCAAGCTGTTTTGTTGGGATTTGGATTTCACCAGATCATGGTCAATTGGATTATGAGTTGTGTGACATCTACGTCTTTCTCTATTAGTATTAATGGACAGCTGCAAGGTTATTTTAAAGGGAAAATAGGTCTTCGCCAAGGTGACCCAATATCACCATAGTTGTTTACCCTTGTGATGGAAGTGCTCACGATGATTTTGCAACATTCAGTCTGATTAGATTCGTCTTTTCGGTTTCATAACAGGTGTGTCAAGCAAAGGATTATTAACTTGTGTTTTGCCGATGATTTATTTCTGTTCTCGAGGGGTGATACAAGATCTGTGGGGGTTCTATGAATTCACTTGAATCTTTTACCAAGATGTCAGGTTTGGTACCTAGTGTTCAGAAGAGCACCGTTTTCTTTTGTAACGTGCCAGATGCAGTGAGATCATCTATCCTTAGTATCATGTCGTTTCAAGAAGGAAGACTTCCTGTGAGGTATTTGGGTGTTCCACTTATTTCGTCCAGATTATTGTATAAGGATTGCAAGATTCTTATTGAGCGTATGGAAAAAAGAATAGGGGATTGGCGAAATAAATTCTTGTCATTTGCAGGAAGGATGCAATTGGTTATATCAGTATTATCATCATTACATCTATACCGGGCATCCATTTTTATACTTCCTGCTAGAATCATTAAGGACCTGGAAAAATCTATGCGGGGTTTCTTATGGTGTCAGGGTCCAATGCAACGGGGTAAGGCGAAAGTTGCTTGGAAGGATGTGTGTGTTCCAAAATATGAAGGTGGTTTGGGGATCAGGAGGATTGATGATATGAATAAGGCTTTGATGGCGTCTCATATATGGAGTATTTTAACACGCAGGTCTTTCCTATGGGTTGAATGGGTCCATGATCATCATCTTAAAGGACAGAACTTTTGGGATATTCCTGTTTGTGCTTCTGGAAGTTGGGGTTGGCGTAAGCTGCTGAAAATGAGACCTACAATTTGTAACTTTATATGGATGAAGCTAGGGAATGGTAACAGTACTTCAGCTTGGTTTGATATTTGGAGTGATATGGGTCCATTAGCTAATTTCATTCTTCCTAGTGATATTAGACGGGCTGGTTTCTCATTGAGTACGAAGTTGGCTGATTTGATCAGTAATGGGTCGTGGGTATGGCCTTCTGATTGGCTGAACAAATTCCCCATTCTTCGCAATTCTCCAAGTATTACCCTATCGAATAATTGTGATAAGCTGGTTTGGAGAGCAGATGACATGGAGACTGATGCTTCTACTTCTATCGTTTGGAACTCATTACGAAGAGTGGAACAACGTGTGGATTGGGCTGAAGCAGTTTGGTTCTCTCATTGTATTCTATGTCATGCGTTCATGATGTGGCTTATAATGCGAAACAAACTATTGACGCAGGACAGAATATTGTTATGGAGCCCGACTCGCCGGAAGAATATGGATGTCATGTGTTGTAGCCTTTGCATTGCGGATTTTGATTCACATACTCATCTTTTTTTCAAGTGTTCCTATTCTAATCAGGTTTGGTGTCATATGCGTGGCTGGGCCAATATGCATGGTATTCAACCTGATTGGAATTCTATTATGCAATGGCTTATAGCACGGGCTAAATCTAGATCGATTGGTAATGTCATTGGAAGGTTAGTTGTTGCTGCGTCTGCTTATTATATATGGCAGGAACGTAACAATAGAATTTTTAAAAACCATGCTCGTCCACCGGATATTTTTGCTATATTGATACAAGATACTGTTAGATCGAGATTATGGAAGCTGAGGTTTAAGAAGACAGCTCGAGTTGTGCACACATTAGAGGCATGGGGTATATGTGGAGAGTTTTTATATCAAGATGGCTGATTAGTTGTCCTTTTATTAATAATGCTTGACTATGCTGTATTTTATCTATAGTGTAGGAAAAGCTAGTTTTGTTAGTTTGCTTTATGCTAGTTTTCATGTATACATATATAGGGTATGTCCTATAGATGAACTAGTGTGATACTCCATCATACTACTTGCTTTATAATGTTTTTGGGTGTTGTTATATAAAGTCAACGGGATAATTTTCCCTTTACCCAAAAAAATTGATTCTTTCTTTAATTCATTAGGCATTACTCATCAATTCTCTACCACAAGAACACCTCAACAAAATGGAGTAGTTGAACGTTGAAATCGAACTCTTGTTGAAGCAGCTAGAACAATGCTTGCCTATTCAAAGCTGCCTCCAAATCTCTGGGCTGAAGCTGTAGCTACTGCTTGTTTTACTCAAAATAGGTCCATAATCAACAAGAGATTTGACAAAACTTGTCACACCCTGCCAAATCATTTTGGCGAATTATGACTAAAGCGAAATCATAACATAAATTGTACAAAGAACGACCACTAAATGTGTCGTCTTCATTTATTAAACACAATATTATTGTCTTTAGAACACAATTTCTACAATAATAGTAACTTCACATTACATAGGAACTTATTTTTATGAACTAGTGCCAGACCCTTGAATGATCCATAAGAGTTTCCTACTTTGCTCCATGAAAATCCATCATACTAGTTACTTGAGAAATACATGCTAAAACGTCAACATAAAGTTGGTGAGTCATAGGTTTATCATATCAACATAGTTTATGGGTCACAAGGTTTCCATAATATATATATCTATACTATAGCACTGAGCTCCCAATACCGAAGCTTATCAATGATAAAGTTACCCCATGCGTAGTACTTTCATCCTCAAGTACTATGGATCAAATAATTGTACACCCGTTCGATCATGCCGATCAAGTTAGCGCTACTAACTCGGGTGGGGGTGTCAAACCCAATAGATCTATTCACAACTACTCGCGCTTAAGTCCATAACTAACGGTATTGAAATAGGGGATTTAATAGGATGAGAAACAACTCAGGCAATATATAGTAACAAAGTACTTGTTTCCATTCTTAAAACAAGTAAAAGTAATGCATGTATTCTCACCCCAAAATGAAATATTTAAAAAGGGGCTATGAACTCACCTTAGAGTGGTACCGAGGTTATTGATATCCGAGTTACAATTATCCTAAACAAGTAATGAATTTATCATCATCTTAGAAGGTCGTTCATAATGTATCGATTTTTGGGTCATTGGTTAAATTATCAACACCATAACTAGATACCCTTATTCTAAAGTTGAGCCCTTTGTCTATTTATATAAATGTACAAAATGTAAAGTGTACTTTGAAATAGATATATTATATTTAACTTGAGTAAGAAATCTCATTAAAATTGCTATATTGATTGTCCCATATTGACCTTTCAGTGCATCATATATTGAACTCGATTTAGCTTTATCTAGTAACTTGACTACACTAATCTTATTCTTGTATAACTATATATATGGGTTGATACTTGTATCTTTCCAATTCTGTGATATGTATGGAGTCCAATAGTCGTGAATTTCTTGGTACATTCAAGTGGATTTTTCCTTATTAAAAGTTTCAATATATATACGATTAGCCTATATATATGTTATGCGACCCATATATTTCAATGTACTCGACCTTTAAGTTATATGTATTTATATTTTTATATGATTTCTCATTTCTTAAAAGGTTTCTGGTCCACCTATAATCCAGCTTGAATGTATGTATAGAGCAGTAAACATGTAGTTCTGGTTCCTTTTGTTCCGAATAGTTTCAGGTATTTATCTTTGGTGTTGACAATTAAGGTTTCTACCAAAGGTTTGGGGTGTTATAACTAATGAGAGGGATCTAGTATACTTACAGCTAAACAGAGATTTAGTTTAAGGACACCTATCGAGATTCCAACGATGACCAGAAGTCTTCCCGTTCCCAACAGAATGCGTCTAAAGAGGTCAAACGATATAGATCCAAATTTTGCGATATGTTTCAAAACTATAACGAGATTGAGATGACAAGGATATTAATGTAATTACGGAAGTTACCTAAGCTGCAAAATCCCTCTAGTAAGACTCGAAACCTTGCACTGGAGTGTTACTAAACCCAACTAATAACTCAAGGACACAACCTTACATTAATTAACTCTTATGGCCATGGTGATGGTGATTTAGTAGTATTTTGTGTTGTAATATTTCTGCTTTCACAATAGTGGGGAAACAATGTAAATGGAATTTGTAAGCACTTTTGATGACAAGAAAAAGTTGGTGTTTATGGAGGTACATTAAGGAGGCTATTTATAAAAAGAAGATGGTAGTCTTTGGTTCACAAGTCTGATCGAGCTAAAGAGAGAAAAGAAACATCCTAGTTTATATGATTGAGAAACCTTCATGAAATTTTCCCATCTTGTGTGTTCCCTTCCACATGGACGGTTGGGGATACAAGAGAAATATTGGTGTCATGTCTTTTGTCTATAGCTCATAATGTCATTTGTCTTAACACCCTTGTTCCCTCATAAGGGTTAGATACTTACACAAAAATGGAAGAATCAATATCTTTAAAGATTGAGAAGATTTGTTGTAAACTAGTCAAAAGTGTATATTCTTTCTTTTCTCCATCTCGTTTCTTATCCAAGTAATTGAGGAGTTGTTGTTTTATGTACCACTAGTTTACAAATATTGTGAGGTAGAGAGATGAGAGTAAATGTATTAAACTAGATAAAACCTTGTATATAGTCATAAAAGTTTCTTGACTAGTTTCTTCATTTGGAAATCATATTAGAGAAAATTCCCTTATTTTATACCATTTTGTGAGTATAGTAATATGGTTAAGGCCATTTGGCCGATTTGGATAACAAGAGAAAAATAATGATCTTTGCGTTTTTAATAAAAAGGCATATACACCTATATATTTGTATATATAAACATGAGAAATTGCAAATCACAATTCAATATAATTTCCTAATGATTTTTATATTAAATGTTGACCTGGAAATTTGGCGGTTGCTACAGTATCTACCCGTTAAAGGAACTTTCGTCCCGAAAGTTATGTTGTGGTCTTTGGAGGAGTTGAGTAAAGATGAGGATACTTATGTTTCATTTGATCCTCGCGTTCCCTTGTAAATTCTGGACCTCGCCTAGAGTTCCACCGAACTTTAACTATTGGGATGCGACTTTGTTTCAGCCTCTTGATATCTCGGTCCATTATCTCCACCGGTTCTTCAATAAAATGCAATTTGTTATCCAATTGGAGTTCTTCTAGAGGAATAACAAGGTTCTCATTAGCTATACATTTCTTCAAGTTAGATACATGAAAAGTGTTGTGAACACCACTAAGTTCTTGTGGCAACTTCAACTTGTATGCTACGGGGCCAATTCTTTCGATAATTTCAAATGGTCCAATGTATCTGGGATTTAGCTTTCCCCTTTTGCCAAAACGAATCACCCCTTTCCATGGTGATACTTTTAACATGACTTTGTCACCAACTTGGAATTCCAATGGTTTTCTCCTAACGTCAGCATAGCTTTTCTGGCGGTCTCTTGCCGCTTTCAACCTTTCTTGGATTTGAACAATCTTCTCAGTGGTTTCATGTATAATTTCGGGCCCGGTGATTTGACTATCTCCTATTTCAGCCCAACACATAGGCGATCGACACTTTCTCCCATAAAGTACCTCAAACGGAGCAGTTTTAATACTAGTATGGTAACTATTGTTGTATGAAAATTCTGCTAAGGGTAAGTGCTTATCCCATCCATTGCCAAAATCGATCACACATGCTCTGAGCATGTCTTCTAGAGTCTGAATGGTCCTTTCACTTTGACCATCGGTTTGGGGGTGATAAGCGGTGCTCATATCCAATCGGGTTCCCAAACCTTCTTGCAGTGACTGCCAAAATCTAGAGGTAAACCTACTGTCATGGTCTGAGATGATAGAAATGGGAACCCCATGCCTTGAGACAATTTCCCTTAAGGTACAATTGGGCTAATTTTTCCATTTTGTCAGTCTCTCTAATTGGCAGGAAATGTGCTGACTTAGTAAGACGATCTACTATCACCCAGATAGTGTCGTAACCTCCTTGTGTCTTTGGTATCTTCGTTATGAAATCCATGACTATACATTCCCACTTCCACTGCGGAATTTCAGGTTGTTGCAATAATCCAGACGGCTTTTGAGTCTCTGCTTTTACCTTAGAACATGTCAGACATTTACTGACATAGGTGGCAATGTCAGCCTTCATGTTAGGCCACCAATATAATTCTTTCAGCCCATGATACATTTTATCAGCTCTAGGATGAATTGAATATCTTATTTGATGGGCCTCATCCATTACTAACTTTCTTAGTCCACCAAAACTAGGCACCCAAATCCGATTCATGAAATAACGACTTCCATCCGCCTTGATTTCAAATTGGTTGTCCATCCCCCTCAAAGCTTCACCCTTCTCATTTTCTTTCATTAATGCCTCAAGTTGTACATCTCTCATTTGAGAAGTGAGATTCGTAGGAATGGTCATATTTAATGCCCGGACTCGAAATGGTTTGGTTCTTTCTTTCCGACTTAAGGCATCTGCAACCACATTTGCTTTCCCTGGGTGATAACGGATTTCACAATCATAATCATTTAACAACTCTACCCACCTCCGCTGTCTCATGTTTAGATCTCTTTGGTCAAAAATGTGCTGGAGGCTCTTGTGATCTGTAAATAGCGTACACTTCGTTCCATACAGGTAATGCCTCCTAATTTTTAGCGCGAATACTACGGCTCCTAACTCCAGATCATGGGTTGTATAATTCTTCTCATGTACTTTCAGTTGGCGGGATACGTATGTAATAACCTTCTGTCTTTGCATTAATACACAACCCAAACCTTTGTGCAAGGCGTCACAATATACCACAAAATCTTCGGTTCCCTCGGGCAGTGATAAAATTGGTGCACTACAAAGCTTTTGTTTCAGCAACTGAAATGTTGATTCTTGCTTATCTTCCTAGTTAAATTTCCTATCTTTTTGAGTCAGTGAGGTTTAAGGTTGGGCTATTTTTGAAAAATTTTCTATAAATCGTCTATAATAAACCGTGAGACCTAAAAATTGTCGAACTTCAGTTGGAGTTCTTGGTGCTTCCCAATTCTTAACAGCTTCAATCTTAGCAGGGTCTACATGGATACCTTGACTGTTGACAACATGACCCAAAAATTGCAGCTCTTGCAGCCAAAAATCACATTTTGAAAATTTAGGATATAGTTGCTCATTTTTCAACAACTCCAAAATCATTTTCAAGTGTTGTTCATGCTCATCTTTGCTTTGAGAGTATATTAGTATACCATCGATGAACAAAATGACAAATTTGTCAAGATATGGCTTGCACACTCGATTCATGAGGTCCATGAGTACGGCTGGTGCATTAGTCAAGCCAAATGGCATTACTAAAAATTCGTAATGACCATAACGTGTCCTAAATGCTGTCTTTGGGACATCCTCATCCTTGACTCGTAATTGATGATATCCAGACCTAAGATCAATCTTAGAGTAACAACTAGAACCTTGCAATTGGTCAAACAAATCATCTATCCTTGGGAGAGGGTATCGGTTTTTCACGGTTAACTTATTTAATTCCCTATAATCTATACACATGCGAAAAGAACCATCTTTCTTTTTCATAAATAACACTGGAGCTCCCCATGGTGAGGAACTTGATCGTATAAAACCTTTATCTATTAGCTCTTGCAATTGATTTGATAACTCTTGCATCTCCGAAGGAGCTAACCTATATGGGGCTCGTGCAACAGGAGTGGCTCCAAGTACTAAGTCAATACCAAACTCCACTTGTCTTGATGGAGGGAGGCCAGGTAAGTCTTCAGGGAAAACCTCAGGGTAGTCGCATGCGATTGGCACATCTTCAAGTCGTTTTTCATCTGGGTTCTTTTTTATGTGTGCCAATATCGCTTGATTCCCCTTTCTTAAGAACTTTTGAGCCTTCATGCATGAAATGATATTCAATTTTGTGCTCTTTTCACCTTGTATTATTAATGTTTCACTATTCGAGAGAGGAATACGAACAGTATTCTCATGACAAGAAATTTCCGCACGATTACTAGCTAACCAATCCATCCCAATAACTACGCCAAAGCTTCGGAGTTCTACCGGCATTAAATCTATCTTAAATGGTTTGTTTGCCAAAACTTAAAGTACAACCTTGAAGTATTATATCCATTTTTATTAACTTACCGTTGGCTAGTTCTATGGAGTACTTAACATCTAAGGTAGTAGGGGAAATATTAATTAATGGACTGAATTCCTTAGCTATAAAACTCTTATCAGCACCAGTGTCAAACAAGACAGAAGCATAACAGTTGTTCAACAAGAACGTACCCATGACCAGATTGGGGTCCTGGCGGGCTTCTGCCGCTGTGATGACAAAAGCTTGCCCATGATCTGGGCCAACATTCTTGTTTTTCAACTTTGGGCAGTTGGGCTTGAAGTGACTCATTTCTCCACATCCATAGCATGACCCAAGGGTCGGGTTCTTAACCACTCCACTTCCTCCAGCTCCTTGTGTAAGAGGACCTTGTGCAGGATTTCCTTGTGCAGGAGCAGGACTCCTACAGTTTTGCGCCACATGTCCCGTTTTCTTACATCTTGCACATACTATGGTACATAGACCAGTGTGGTGTCAGTTGCATTTGTTACAATAGGGTGGTTTCCAGTGTACCCCATCTTCACATTGGGTCCAACATTATATGCCCTTACCACATCTTGTCTCTTATTGGGGAAATGTCCAAAGTTCCTCCTATTATTTCCAACATTTCCATCCCACTTCCTCTTTATCTCGGCATTCCTTACTTCTGGTGACTTCACTGTTGTTCCTTGGTGGATAATTTGATCCATGAGATCATGAGCCATTCGGACAGTACTTTGTATGTTATTTGGCTTTGAGGAGGTCACCATCCCTTGAACTCGTTGTGGAAGTGGAAGTCCCCATATGTATCGCTCAATCCTTTTATACTCAGGACTGACCATGGTGGGACATAAAAGTGCCAACTCGTTGAAGCGGTTTGTTTACTCTTGCATGTTTGTACCTTTTACCTTCAGGTTCCAAAATTCTACTTCCAACTTTTGGATTTCTGTTCGAGGGCAATACTCCTCAGTCATCATTCGCTTTAAATCTACCCACGGTGTTTCATATTCAGTATCAATTCTCACAGTTTGGGCATAAGTATTCCACCAGGTGAGAGCTCCGTCTAGTAGGGTACTAGTAGCATACTTAACCCTGTTGCCATTTGCACAGTTGCTTATGCGAAACACCGTTTCCATTTTCTCAAACCTACTGCACCTTCTGTTCCATGAAAACTTTGGGGCTTGCAATATTGAAAATCTCTGAAACTACAATTCTATGGTTCATTGTTAAGCCTTGCAGGGGTGCTACCGTTTCCATTTTGACTTCCTGATCCAATCTCTCTAGCGGCTTCTTCAGCTGCCAATACTTCAGCTACGCGTTGAGCTATCAATTGTTCCATTCTTGCAGTGCTCATGGGAGCCATTATTCTTCAAAAATTAATTTAATAGATGAGATGCGAAAGAAAAATCATGGAATTATCTTGATGTCTACAATTATTCTGTTGCTAATAATTCTTGTTGGTGGCTTCTAATAGTATGGTCACCTCCATTATTAAGTACTAATTGTCATGTTGTCTTTACTACCAAGGTGCTTACACATACAGAGGTTTATAAACAACGTGATTTTTGTGGAGACAACAATATAATTGAGTCAGGAAGTCATGCACTTCAATTGCTATATTTATATATATTTACATACTCCTTGACATATTTGGAACAAATTTGATAATATTATGGTTTCTAGAAGTGCTCATGGACAAGGCGCCTGACTACTTTTTAGTTAGTGAATCTACCGGGCGTGTCACATATTATCACTATATTAGTTATAAAAATGGTTCTGGTCAATGATATTTGTCATTTGTAAATTATATTTTGATCATATATGTAATAATAATACGACTATACTCAACATCCACAATTATATGCAACTATTACTTCAAGAATCAACTGTTGAATTTAAACGAAATGCATATAACATGTAAGTTTATGATGCTAACTTGAGTCTTTCTATATTGTAATTTCTAGGAATTTGGGCCAAAAAACAGGGACCTATATGTAGCTGAATATGCATTTAGATAAATAACGAGATATGATAATAGGAAATTCAGATATCAAAACTCATTTACAGATATACTTAAGGTTCCATGAAGGTATGTAAACGAATTATTTACAAAGTGTTGAGGAAAAATTAAGAAATCTTGACCACCCCATTGTGGCTTGTAAGTTAGTGGTCTTCTGATCTTGGGTCCTTTACATACATATATATGATTTCCATCAATCAAGACTTCACAATATATTAATCAAACATTAAAGTTCCATATAGTAATGCATTTAGTTTGACAAACTTCACAATATATTAATCAATCATTAAAGAAAAACAGCTTCTATACCCAATATGTGTGTCAAACACATAAGCCACAATCAATTCATGACCACACGTTACTTCGTATTTAGGTTATTCCAACGTTGTTTTTCTTTTAGACATTCATTTTAATCAACCAATGGCATACTATTTTTAATCATGTTTTTCATATATGTATATACGAATTCAGATATATAATCATAAAGATGTCAAACTAAGCAAATAAGATACCACAATCTAAAATATTACAACCACAAAGTTACCAAGTTCATACGAGTACATAAACTTTAAATGTTCCTACATACTCAACACAGTTTAGTTCAGAATTCAAGTACAGAACATAAGAAACAAGTTCCTAAGAGATTTTCCTATGGCTACTTATTCAAGTACTTAAGTTGCGAGGCCAAAGTACTTTTAGTCCTACATTCCTGGTCATGCTCCTTTGCTCTCTTACCTTCCGTTGTACCCCCTTGGAACCACATCCCATGCATGGAGAAACTCCTCCAGGTCTCGAAAATCTGCGTTAAGTTGTTCAATCCGTTGCTCAGCATTCCTAATCCTCCAGTCCGCTTCTGCCACCCTCCTTTCCTCTGTAATCCTCCTATTCCTCAACATCTCTACATCGTTCATGTTACGCATCAAGCGTTCATTGGTAGCCGTCAGATTATTCGAGAGTTCTACGTCTCTATTCATTAAATTATTTGTTGCCTGCTCATACAATCCAAGTCTCTGTTCCATGGTATTTGTTCGACCTTCCAAGGTGTGCACCTGATTAGTAACCTGCCGCATTTCCCCATATCCCATCATCGCCATCATTCCTAGCTCCATATGGTCCATCTGCCGCTCTTGCTAATGAGCTACTGCCGCCAGAAGTGGAACAGTGTGGTGTGGCTGCTCTTGTGTAATAGGATAGAGATGGCGGGTGTTAGATGACTTGCCGGTGTTAGAGGTAGGGGCTGGGAGGTTGAGGGTACTTCGCCATTCCCTTGTGTACTTCGGGGTTTTTGTACCCCAATCCTTGTCAGTCTGCTTCCATTCCATTGGTTGCATCAGGGGCGGAGTCTGATAGCCTGGGTTTTCTTCAACGGCCCAGAAGTAAGACCCGTTTGGGAACGGCTCGGGTAATTGGTCTTGCACAACCTCCTTGTGGCACGGGTGTATCACACTCATTCGTGTCGTGTGGGTAACACGGGTCCCTGCTCCTGATGGAACAGGAGGTAATGGCATCACCTTGGGTACTATTGCAGGTTCATTCTCATCCTCCAGGAACTCTTCTGGATCAGACTCTTCTTCGTAGAGTCCCATCATGGATTCTCCTTGCGGCTGTCCTGAATGGTGTGATTCGGCATCCAAATGGTTCATTGCTACGGGGTTTGCTTGGTGTTGTTCCTCGGAATCAGTTAATATGATATAAGGATCCATTATTATTGATGTAAGAAAGATGGTTAGTTCCTATTCAAGTTTATAGGTTACGTTAATTCTTATATAGGAGATGATACAACATTACAGCCTCTTTTCATTATAGAGCTAGATACATCGATATATTATTTATGAGTCTAACTTGTATGTTGTAACTTAATTTAGACACAAAATTCAGAGTAGCTAGTCATTATACAATTTACCTATCCATGATGATGTGTTCTAGTAAGTTCCTATCTAGTTCTTACATTATGTGCTATATATGGCTGTAGCTTATAAAGGAAAAAATGTTTTTCTCTAGTAGTATAAGCTCCAAGAAAGAAGACAATATTCTTATGTGTCTACGAATTATAAAGTGACTGATATATATCTAAAACAATAAAAGCATGAAAGTTGTATACTATTACATGGTCACTTTGAATTCTACTAGTATTTATTCATTACAATTTGTAGCTGTCACGAGTTTAAGAGCATTGTAGTAACATGTAATGAAACTATACATATATCGAAAACAAAAATCTTTGGTAACTACCTTTAGACTTTGCATCTCTAAGGTGTCCAGTCAATGTTACACTGATCAAAATATGGTTTCTTGATTTATGAAGAGAGTTGTTTCGTTTTATCTTTCTGCTCTTGTTGATAGAATTAATAAATTGAAACAAAGTGATATGTCGTCTGATGTTCCTATTAAGCCGATTAGGGTTTTGAAAAACCCTAATTCTGTTTCGTTCTCCTCTAATGGTACGGCTCCTGATGATGGTAATAAAGGTGGGACGAATAGCCAGGGGATGCCTCCTAAGCCCCCGGTGGATGTTGATGGTGGTAAGAAGTACGATGAATATGGCTTTCTTGTTGGTATGCCTCCTACGGCCGAAGATGAGGTGCATGATAATGACAAAGTTGACGAATCTGGTGAAAAGGGTGGCGATACTAAGGGTTTTGAGAAGGAAGGTGTGGGTAATATCAAGAAAATGGATTCTGCTCCTGAGTTCACCTTTGCATCTGTTCAGCCTTCTCCCTTGGTTGATGATATTCATGGTACGTTTCAGGTTCCTTCAAAACCCTCGTATGCTGAAAAAGTTTCTATGTCTTCTGTTTCGAATTCTGAATCTAATAAGAAAAGTAACTTTCGTTTTATACCTCCTCATTCGGAGGTGGAGGGTGTGGATGTTGTGATTCCTATGGCTGCTGTTAAAGAGGTGAATGATCGTTTTTCGAATTCGTTATATGGTTATTTTCTGGGTGAAAGACTTGCTTTTCCTGTGGTGGAAAATTATGTTAAGAATACCTGGGCTAAATTTGGTTTAAAGAGGCTTATGATGAATGATGCTGGTTTTTTCTTCTTTCAATTTAGCTCTAAAAAAGGTATGGAACAGGTTTTGAAGAAAGGACCATGGATGATTCGATCAGTTCCCATTTTGTTAAATATATGGTCTCCAAATACTTGTTTATCCAAACAGGAAATTACCTCTATTCCTGTTTGGGTTAATTTATATGATGTGCCTTTGGCTGCGTTCACAGAGGATGGATTGAGCAGGATTGCTTCAAATATTGGTAAACCGATGATGATGGATTCTTACACTAGTCAAATGTGCAATACTTCTTGGGGTAGACACACGTTTGCAAGGCTACTTATAGAAATTGATGCTAAAGATAAGTTTCGTGATGATCTAACTGTTGCAATACCAAATATTTTTGGTGAGGGCTTTTCTAAACAGGTTGTTACAATTGAATATGAATGGAAACCTCCTCATTGCATGCATTGCAAGGTTTTTGGACACGACAACAAAACCTGTCCTTTACTACAGAAAACAACAAAAGTAAATGATAAGGGTAAACGGAAAGTAGAGGATGATGGTTTTATCAATGTAGTACATAAAAGGGCAAAAGGAAAGATTGAACAACAAAAAAGTAAGCCTGGAGAGGGACTTAGAATAAATAAACAAAAACCAAATTTTGTTTATAGACAAAAACAATCAAGTGGTAATGGGACTAATAACAACATGGAAAAACCTAAGGTTGGAAATGGAAATAAAGGAGCTAATGATGATCCTCCTGCAAAAGTTACAAATCAGCCTCTTTCTACATTTACAAAGGGTAATCCGGTGTTTACAAGAAATTCTTTTGATGCCTTAGATGGATTAGAAGATGAGGGATGTAAAAAGGATGGATTTGTTACAGATTCAGATGATGATGATGAGGTTATTTTTGATGAAACAGCAAATACTATGGTTGATTCTATTATTTCTGAGGGGGCAAGCACTCCCGGTGGTACAGTCTCCAATGATTAATATTGCCTCTTGGAATGTAAAAGGGTTGAACCTTCCCTCTAAGCAGAAAATGGTTCGGCAGTTTATTGGTGATAATTCTCTTTCTGTCTGTGCTATTTTAGAATCACATGTCTCTCAATCTCGATTGGAGAAAGTGTGTTCTAATATATTTTTTAATTGGAAGTGGATTTCGAATTGTAACATGTGTAATAAAGGTACTCGTATCACTGTTGGTTGGGATCCACGAGTTGTTGACTTAATGGTTTTGGCGCTCTCAGATCAGGTTGTTCATAAGCAGATTCAATTAAAGGCTGATAAAAAGATGATTTTTGGATCGTTTGTTTATGCTCATAATTATTATATTGATCGTCGTCAACTTTGGCTGAATTTGTGTCGACATATGCTGTTTGTTAAGCATAAACCTTGGTGTATCTTAGGTGATTTTAATGCAACTCTTTCTTTGAAAGATACGACTGCTGGTAGTTCGGTTATAAACATTGCCATGAGAGAATTCAACGAATGTATTACTGATATTGAAGTCTCGGATGTTAATAGTTTGGGTCTTCAATTTACTTGGAATTAAAAGCCCAGGGTTCACATGGAGTGCTTCGGAAAATTGATCGAGTTTTGGCAAATTCTGATTTCTTTAAAGATTATAGTGGTGAATGCTTTGATACCATTAGAGTTAGCGGAATAAATAACGATCGTGCAGAGAGTCAAAACGATAAAACTCAGACTGCTAAAATAATTAAACCTCTAGAAAATATAAAACTTAAAACTTTGAAAAGATTATAGAACTCAAACTCAAACTTATATTGAAAATATTTAGAGAATTATCAGATTAGGTAATTCCTATCGTGATTCTTCTCAATATACAATGACATCTATTTATACAATTTCAAGAGATATGATTAGGTATTAGCCGGGTGCACTTATGGGCCCCATAGTCACTAATTTCAACCTATTCTTCTCTTTACTTACACACCATTCCTTTAAAGGAATTATTACAAACTACAAGCAAAGGACTTATTACGTATCTTTGTTTTGGATACACACCATTCCTTTAAGAGGAATTATTACTGACAACTAGCAAAGGACATATTGCTATCTTTGCTTTGGATACACACCATTCCTTTAGGAGGAATTATTACAAATGACAAGCAAAGGACATATTACTATTCTTGCTTTTGACACACTCCATTCCTTTTAAGGGAATCAAACAAAGAGCATAGTAACTTGAAGATACGTGAAAATCTTGATGATTGATGATGTGGTTAGGTCCATTATTTCCACTGCTTCACATTTTGGATTTATTAAGGATTTTTGGGCTGGACTTCATTTGTTGGACCGTTTGTGCCATTTTCTTCATAGACGAATTGTGATTCATTTACTTGGTCTACTAGCCCTTTCTTGACTTCCTGGGCTTTGGTTCCCCAGTACTTCTTGAATTTTGAGTCCAAGAGATAGTATGCCTTTTCTGTTCCAAGTTCTACACCTCTTATGATTTGTGTTAAAACAATGAGGCCTTGATTGACTTGAGATTCTTGTTGGGCTGTGTCATAGCCCAGCTGACTTCCATCCCATAATTCTTTGAGCGTTGTATCTAAAAGTTCTAGACCTTGAGTTGTTAACCCTTGATCTTCCTGGTTAAGGCATTCTTCGTTTCCTGCAATAAGAACATTAACCAACCTTGACAAATTATCTGCTAATACATTCAGCTTGCCATCAATGTGTTCTAAGTGGATATGAACCCCTGTTCCGGTGAAATAATCAACAAAATTCATCCACCTAACTCTTGATGGCTTATTTTGGACAATTTTGTTGTAGAAACTAATAATTGCTTGGCAGCCTGTTCATAGTGTTACTTCGCCTTTTCCAATGTAATAAATTTTGAAGGATTTTAATCCTTCCATGGCAGCATGAATTTCAGCATCTATTGTGGATTTTATTGGATTAAACTTCCTACTAGCGTAAGCACACACTTTCTCATCTCTTTTTGGGTCATTCTTCTTACGTTTCCATTTGCAGACTGCTCCCCATCCTTCCATGCATCCGTTTGTTTCGATGATCATATACGCATTCTCTGGAGGGATTTCCATATCTGGCAAGTTCTGTACTTGCCTTTTGATTTTGCGGACGATTTCCCAGTCGGATTGCTTCATCCTTTTATCACCATGTGGACTGGTCTTTTCATACAAAGGCCCCAATAATATTCCCAGCTTTGGAATATATGCCCGGGCATAATTAAGAATTCCAAGCCAAGAGCGCAATCCCTTCTTATTTTTCAGGTTTTCTTCATCAAATCCAGCAATTTTCTTGATGATGTGAGGTTGAAGTTTAATTCTTCCGTTACCAATTATTGCCCCAAGGAACTCTACTTCACGGACAACGATTTTCATCTTATTCTCTGATAAGATTAACCCGTTTTCCTTGCAAATTTTTAACATTTGCTCTAGGTGCTTTGCATGACTTCTCTCATCATCTGAAAATACGAGTATATCATCAATATATACAGCCATACAGTTTTCATATCCTTTGAAGCAATGATCCATTTTTCGTTGAAAAATTACTGGAGCATTCTTGAGGCCGAATGGCATAACAAGCCATTCATATAAGTCATCTGGCGTAATGAAAGCGGTCCATGGAATTGAACTTTCTTCCATTGCCACCTGGTGGAACCCGCTCTTCAAATCAAATTTAGAGTAGATTTTTGAATTGCCAATCTTTTGTATGATGGTGTTAATACTAGGCAAAGAGTACTGATCTTTGTAAGTATTATCATTGAGCGTTCTGTAATTGAACACCATCCTCTCTTTTCCCTTTATCTCCTTCCCGGTCTTGGGGTCAACCGATGTTCCAGAATTGACCATTATTGCCATGGTCCTATGACGGCTTTTGCTTGGTCTGATAACTCCCAGTGTTAGCAAGGCTTTGATATGCTTCTGAAATTGCTCCTTCATGGCCGGTGTGACATGGCTTAGGGGTTTATCTTGAACTGTGATATCAAGATTAATGATATCCAATTTGCACTTGATCTGGTTCTTTCCCAATGCTTCAATGGTTCCTCCCCAATATAACCTTGTTGCTTTAACCTTTCTAATAAAGGTTTAAACTTTTGTTGGAATGTTATACTTGTGTGACCAATATTGAAGAACACAGCTTCACTAATGGCCAAAAACTCATCTTCTTCTAGCTCCATTTCTTGTATAGCACATCCTTGTATCTCCGCTTCTGGCTTTGTCTGGATTGTTGTTATTCCCTTGTAGAAAGTGACTGTATTACCTTCTAAACGAACCCCTCCTTGTTGGCTTTTAAGAAAATTACAGCCAATCAGCATTTCTATGCCATCACGATCTCTCATTCCCATAGGGAAACAATATGTAAACGGAATTCTGAATTTGTATTCTCCTATCTCCATTTGTCCACCTTTCAGCTTTTCATTAACTTCTTGAACGGAGTTAATTCCTGAGAACTTAACGGAGTAAAGGCATTTTTCAATGGCCTTTACCGGAACAACATTTCTGTCGACACAACACGTAGTACATCCTGTGTCAAGAATTGCTTTGACAGTGAACCTTTCGACACCTGGGATGTCAAATGTGAAAGGCAGATTATATAACCTGTTTATGACTTTCTTCTTTTTAAGACCCATTTTAACAGTCTCTAATTCTTGCACAAGGCTAGCTTGCTCAATAATAACCAGTGCATGCTCCATTTCTCTGACCTCATCTACTTCTGGGTCGCTATCAGCGTAATTCTTCAGGTTAGATGGGTTCAGCCCTCTTCTTTTCAGGACTTCCTTATCCTTTTCATTATTAGGATCAAGTAATCCTGTGTTCTTCTTTAATCCGCTGGTACCTTCCTTTTCATCTTTAATTTTAAGTAGCTGATTTTGTCTATTAACCAATTCCTCCCATTCTTTTACCAGCTCTTCTTTCTCACTTTCTTTAGAGGCGCCTTTTCCTTTAAGGTCTTCTGCATCTTGCTCAAGGTTCTTTTCCATCTGCTTCTTAAGCCTTTCATTTTCGTTTGAAAGATGTATGCAGTATCTGTGCAATTCATTAAGGAGCTCATCTTTATTGTGATAAACTTTTTCTTCTGGTGGGTCTGGGGTTACTTCTAGTTGTAAGTAATACTTTGAGCATAACTTACATCCTGTTAGTAAGCATTTTGTACAGTGACTTCTGACCCTTTTTGTAGTTTTTAATCTACAGAAAGAGCATCCTTCATTTTCTATGGCTACTTCGGAGTTTATTGCCAACTCATGTTTGATACACGTCTTCTGCTCATCATTTAATGGCAATGATAACCTCCAATTTGCATTTAATAATCTCGTAGGAATTTGATTTCCTTCTACGAATGCATATCCCCAATCTCGTAGGAATTATTTGATTTCCTTCTACGAATCACAGCATCAGGTAGCTCTGTTTCTTTTAGCATGGCAGCTCTTGTCATATTTCCTCTCGAGCTTTTGCACTCCCTTGCAAAATGGCCTTCTTCTCCACAAATGAAACATTTACATTTGCGGGTTCTCATTCGGTCAGCATGCTTTGTTTTGAAGACTCTAAGATGAGAGTCATGAGGTTTGCCTTTGTACTTTGTTGCCTTTCTTAGGCCATGCTTCTTGTCTGTTGAGTATTGGCCAGAAATTTTTATTTGGCCACAAAAGGAGAGATCTTTTAAGCTTCTTTGAAGGGCAGCTTGACTGCACATCTCCTTTAGGTAATTATAAGTAAACCATATTACAGGTACTACTTCCGCTGTTGTTGATGGATGCTTTTCATACCACTTCTTTCTTATATCATTCCCCAGTAGTGGAGGCATTTTCCGAAAAAGCTTCTCAGTTGTTTCTTCAAAATACATTCTTCCGGACTTTGCAGCTAATGCCTTAAACTGGTGTAGGTACCTAAAAATGTCTTTAGGGTTATCACATGTTAACCTTTCAAGATCATTATAGGCCCTATTTTGTTCCTCTGTGCTCCTTTGATAGGGATCTTCAAGCAAGAATATCCTTCTTATTTGAGAAAGAATATTTTGAGTATCGTCAGCAATTTCTACCAGAGCTTGATAATCTTCAGGGAACGCCATTCGCCATTGAATGAAAGTCTTCTTTTCAGTATCTCCGAGGAGATTTTCAATATAAGTTACCTTTTGTTGCTTTGATGTCCATACCATGTGTGGGTTATCTATTACATTAAGAGTAACAGATTCCCATCTTGCAATCACTTCTTCATATAGCCCTACATCCATTGGTAGGACCAGCATCACTCCTTGGTTTACTCCTGCTGTGGGGAGATTCCACATAACATAGCCAAGAGTATCTTCGGCCTTAACCTTAGATAACTTAGTTTTTACCCCATTAAGATCAAAACTTGGAATCTGTCATATTCCAGTGGCTGGTGGATAACCAACCTGGCCCATTAATGGCTCAGTAGGTGGTTTATAGCCAGAGGTTACGCTACTATAACCTCGTTCTTGTTTTGCTCCAAGCTTTTCTGCTGCTTGTACAAATTTCTGCAATGAGGGGTAATCCCAGTTGGGTTCTTCACCAAGAACGTAACCAGCTTGAGTGCATTCTGGCTCACTTTCTTCATACTGGTTACAGAATATACTATGAGAGCCATGCTTTCCTGAGCAGTTACTACACCTTCTGTTTCCTTTTGATCCCCGAATTTTTGCTTCCTGAATTTTGTCACCAGGTCACGATTTGCATCGAAACAAGGAGTATCAAAGGTTTCATTGTTTTCATACTTTTCCTCATTATTCTCTTTTAAAACATATGGTAACGAGCATTCACCACTGTTGTAAGTTTGTACAGGTGTGGGATTCCAGTTAACAGGAGTATTACCAGGTTCCAATTGATCCTGAGAATATCCTGCTAAATAATCTTCATCTTCAGATTCCATACCTTGCATCAATTCCTCATTCTGGTAGGATACTGAGGGTTTTGTTCCTTGCATCAGTTGGGACTGATAGGACGCAACAGAATTACCCTCACCTTGCACCATATTTTGGTTTTGATAAGACGCTACGGAAGCTTTACCATAAATCCCACAACCTTCTGCATTGAGATGATGATGCAAAGTTATCATCTCATCTTCCCAATCATAGTCCTGCCATAGGCTTTTGGAAACTTCTTTTGTGCGTATGCGCCCAGCACCTTCATCTTCACTTTGGGTGTTGCTTGAACTATCATAACTAGCCATTTTTCTTCCATATTCTGAAATACTTTTATCTTCATCTTCTGAATATCTGACACATACTACTTTTGTTTCATCAGTATCATCTTCTTCCCAGCCTGTTGGGATTATATCTTCTATGGATATTTCTGAACTTGGTGGTGATGAGTATTTCACCATATAATCATATTTTCCAGATGGTTCTCCGAGGGTATCCCAAACTTCCTTCTTCTTCTTTTGTTGCTGGATTGATCTTTGTTTACTTTCAGCTTCATACCTTAGGATAATCTCAGGGGACATTCCATTATTAAGGAAATGTCTCCTTTCAGAATCTACAAAAACAGCAGCAAATTCCTTACGCTCCATGCCTCTGTTGTTGTAGGCAGGTTCTCCAACTGCTGGTGCTGCTTTATGGTTTGTAAACCTTAGAGAGACTGTTCCATCTGTGCGTGTTCCAGTACTAACTCTTCTCGGAACTTTTGGTTGCACTATCTTGCTTTTCTTCAGGATCCACCTTTGGCCTTCCAATTGGGCTGTTGTCCATCTATCACCCGTGATTGCACAAATTCCATTGGATACAAGGTATTCAGATACGTTTTGAACATTGTATCTGAATCCTGTAACACTGGTATTCGTTATTCGCCCAATCAGTGCTTTTGTGATAAGCAAGTTGGACTCTCCACCTACCCATTCTTCATATCCTCTTGTCTGGATTGAAATTTGAAAGTGATTTCGAAAATCTTGAATACTAGTCATGATATCGGGGACAATATATACGAGCTGAGTTCCTTTGCTCATATCTATTTCCATGGTACCAATAATTGACCTGTCATCGTTCCATCTTATATCTCTTAAAGCAACAAGGACCATTGTTCCTGCTTCTCGCCTATGCATTGCTTGGACTCTAACCATGACAAGTCCAAGGTGTATGTGCTGCATACCTGATTGCTTGAGAGCTTTGTATGACTCATCATTAATGAGACTAATGTCCTTTTGATCACCTTCTTCTATTATGAGAACTCTTTCTTCGCTGTAATGTTGGTAGACTCTATGCCTAGATTCAAACCAGCCTCTTGATTCATATAGGACTTCTGCGGGTACCAAACTTGCTTTTCTTCTGTTTGATAGCTCCAACTCTTGGTTGGGATCTAGCTGACTTTCTATGGTCCTGTTGTAACTTCTGCTTCTTAAGGATCTTGGGATCCTCATTTGGAGTTGGTGATTGAGGTGACTTGACTGTCGGTAGTCACGAATTTGATCTTCTTGGTTGGATATAGGGTTTATTGTATTTCTTCCACTAGCAGCCCTTACTGCTAAAGATTTTGACCTATTCATTTTGAGGCCTTAGCAGATTTCTCTTTCTCCCTTTTTAGTATCTTGTAGGGGTCTTCAAATACGTAGAACGAGCTTTGCTTCTTTTCAACTAGTGGCTTACTAGTTTCTCCTGGCTTCCAATTCTCCAACTTTTTTACAACGTCTTCAAGTACTTCTGTACTTTTACCTTGATCAAGGAGCTTTGTTAGTCCCCTTTTTACTTCACCAAGTTCTTCTTTTGTTCTTTGGGTATCTTCAGCTACCTTGACTAGCAACTGAATAATGGTGTTATTTTGTTTGACTAAATTATTAAGATTAGTCCCTGTTGTAGCCTCTAGTGTAGTAAAACCAATTGCTGGTGGTTCAATGCTTTCTACTGATTCAAGTGCTTCTTTATAGACTTCTGATTTTTCAGTGAATCTATAACCACTCATGTGGTGAGAAAGTACTTGATTTCGTTAGTTAGCTCTTTGATCTCTTTGACTTGGACTTCAAGGTTTTCAGTTAACCTTAAGGCTCCAGCTTTAGCTATTTTGGGTTGTTGTGCTATTTGTTCGACAAGTTCTGTAACTTGTCTAATAGTGAGTGGTTTTTGATTTTCTATTTCTGAGGTGAATTGAGTTATCCTTCTCAGGATTTGGTCTTGGTTTCTCTTGAGGATTTCAATGTGAGCTTCGTGATTTTCAAAGGGTTTATGGATTTGGTGCAAGTGTTTGAGGATTGTTATATTACCTAAATTAACTTGATCAAATATTCTACTAAGGTTATTTTCTAAAGATAAAAGATTATCTGAAATAAAGTTTAAATGAGGGCTTTCTGAGGATGAAACATGTTGAGTTTTTGAACTATGAAAACAATAAAAGGAAATATTTTTTTTAGTTACTGATTTACTATAATTTGGTAGTTCTAGATTTAGATAATCAAGGCCTGCAACTCGGGATTTATCATACCATTCCTGAAGAGTTTTTCATATTTTTTGGACATAAAGAATTTTTTTAAACAAAATTATCTTTAGCTAATGCCTTAAACTGGTCTAGGTACCTACCCATTCTTGTATCTCAATTCAAACCGCGGCCTTTTAAATTTGCAAACTTTCTTGTTTTTGATAATAAATTTCAGGAGGTGGTTCGTAATATGTGGCAAAATCATATTGATGGAAGTAAGATGTACAAGGTGGTGCAAAAATTGAAATCCTTGAAAAAACCTTCGTAAACTATTGGTGGATAAAGGGAACCTTCATGCTAATGTTGAGAACTTAAAGCTGATTTGGAAACAATACAAAAGGCGTTAGATAAGGATCCACACAACTCAGTATTTTGTTACGAAGAAGCTATTGTTCTTAAAGCATTTAATGATGCCTTACTTACTGAGGAGCGATTTTGGAAGCAAAAGGCAAAGATAGAATGGCTTCGAGTTGGTGACTCTAATTCGGCTTTTTTCCATAAGGTGGTAAAAGGAAAAAATGCTCAAAATCATATTGAGATCATGGATTCGAATGGAAGACTGGTTGAGGGGCACGATGTTTATGATGCTTTTGTTAACCATTTTTCCAATTTTCTTGGCAGATCAGGTAGTGTCACTTCTCTTAATGTTCAGGGATTAATAACAAAGACTGTCTCAAATCAGCAAGCCATGGATATGTCTCGTGAAGTGACAGATGAAGAAGTTCAAAAAACTATTTTCTCTATGGGTGATGATAAATCACCAGGCCTTGATGGCTATTCTGCTGCGTTTTTCAAAGGTGCTTGGAATATCATTGGAGAAGAAGTATCTGCTGCTGTAAAAGACTTCTTTATTTAAGGGAAACTTCTCAAAGAGTTGAACTACACAGTCATTGCCCTTATCCCAAAGGTTTCTTCTCCCTCTTTGGTTACTGAGTTTCATCCTATTGCTTTATGTAATATCATGTTCAAATGCATTAGTAAAATCATTGCTAATCGCATAAAGGATTGTTTACAAGATATTGTTAGCATCAACCAATCGACTTTTGTCCCTGGTAGACTGATTTCTGATAACATTCTTCTCACTCAAGATATAATGCATAATTATCATCTTGATTGTGGACCACCTAGATGTGCATTAAAAGTCGATATTCAAAAGTCATATGATACGGTAGATTGGGATTTCTTAAAGGATATTCTGGTTTCTTTTGGCTTTCCACAACAGGTGATTCATTGGATTATGCTATGTGTTACTTCTGTCACTTATTCTTTAAGTATCAATGGCAGTTTTCATGGATATTTTAAGGGAAAGAGAGGTTTAAGGCAAGGTGATCCTTTATCTCCTTACTTATTTACACTTGTAATGGAGATTCTTACCCTTATTCTTCACCGAAATGTTGCTGAGTCAGATTCATTCTATTTTCACCACCTCTGTCAAGAACATCAGGTTATTAACCTTTGTTTTATTGATGATCTTTTTATATTCATGCGTGGTAATGTGGATTCAGCTAGAGTAGTAATGGATTCGCTTAATGAATTCAAAGATGCTTCAGGTTTAGCTCCCAGTCTACCAAAGAGCACTGCTTATTTTTGCAATGTTCCTTATACAGTGAGACTTGCTATTCTAAATATTATACCATTTGAAGAAGGGAAGCTGCCGGTGAAGTACCTTGGAGTCCCTCTGGTCTCTTCCAGGCTAGTTTTACAAGACTGTAAACCGCTTATAGAAAAAGTTCAGAAACGGGTTAACGATTGGAGAAATAAATTTCTGTCCTTTGCTGGAAGAGTACAACTTATTAATTCTGTTCTATCAGCGATCCATGTATATTGGTCGTCAGTTTTTATTTTGCCCATGAGTATTATCTCAGATATTGAACAGATTATGCGTGGATTTCTATGGTGCCAAGGTGAAATGCATAAAGGAAAGGCAAAGGTGGCTTGGGATGATGTTTGTCTTCCAAAAGAAGAGGGTGGTCTTGGTATTCGTAAGCTCCATCCTTTTCATATAGCTTTATTCTCAGTTCATATTTGGAATATTATTACTGGCAAGGAGTCTCTATGGGTGAAGTGGGTTCATACTCATAAACTACGTGGTACGTCTTTCTGGAATATTCCCTATAGAGGTAATCTTCCTTGGAGTTGGAGGAAAATGCTACAAATAAGACCTACGATTCGTCAATTTTTCTGGATTAAGGTTGGTAATGGTCAAAATACTTTTGCTTGGCACGATAATTGGTGTTCTTTTAGCCCGCTATATGATAAAGTGTCTCCCAGAGAAATAACATCGGCTGGTTTTATGGTTGATACAAAGGTCTCTAACATGATAATAGACGGGATGTGGAGTTGGCCAAGTGATTGGTATTCCAGATTTCCTGTTTCTGGTCTACCTCCTATTAATCCTAATAATCGTGATGTGGTGCTTTGGAAGGATCGCAATGGGAATACCAAGGAGTTTTCGGTGAATGCAGTTTAGGAGGAATTACGCCCACGACATGATACAGTACTTTGGAGTGATCTCGTGTGGTTTAATTATTGCATACCACGACATGCTTTTATCTTATGGCTTGTATTCCGGAAACGCTTGAAGACACAAGATGCTATTATGCAATGGGATGTGAATCCTGATGTTGATATGCTATGTCCTTTTTGTAAACTTCAACCGGATTCACATTCCCATCTCTTCTTTGAATGTGATTATTCTATGCAGGTGTGGAAAAATGTTTATATGAAAGCGGGGTTGCAACAACGATCCTCGGATTGGAATGTGATTATACAACGACTTCTCCCAAGAGCTCGTAGGAAATCTATGCAAAATGTACTTGATAAGCTTCTTCTTGCTGCATCAGTTTATTTTATTTGGCAAGAAAGAAATGCACGACTCTTCATGCAAAGATCAAGAAATGTGAATGGGGTGGCGGAACAAATATTGTCAACAATTCGGCTAAAGCTTTTAACTTTCAGATACAAGAGGAGTGCCAATGTGGAAAGACTTCTAGCTACTTGGGACCTTCCGGTGTTATTATTAGATTCTAATTAATCATGTATTTGAAATGTCTTTAGTCTAGTTCGTGATAGGATTTGGCAGTTTTATGTGTTTCATTGTATTGCACATAGGTGCATGGATGATTTGTAAGTCAACTAGCATTCTGCTATGTTGCCTGGTTTTCAGTTTATATATAAAATCGAACCAGGGTAATCCCTTTTACCCAAAAATCTTTGGTACCATACTATAATATAAGTGTTTTTCTCTCATACTTAGCTATATTTCATGTGGATTTAGGCTCATCAGAATGTTTGTAAGAACATCAATTATTCTCATAGATTTTTATCTTTGTATATCTATTATGGTTATTTTATTTTGGTAGTTTAATTAGTATCTACCCGTTAAAGATCACATCCTAATTCCTATCAAGCGTTTTTCTTAAGAGCATCTACATGAAGTCATCTTATTAGGAAGTTCCGTTATAGTCTAGGTCTACTAATGCAATCTAACCAACCAAATTCTTAGACCCCACTAGTGCAACCTAGTTCTCTATAACAACCTGTCTCTAATACCTTCTGTCACACCCCGCCAAATCATTTTGGCGAATTATGACTAAAGCGAAATCATAACACAAATTGTACAAAGAACGACCACTAAATGTGTCGTTTTCATTTATTAAACACAATATTATTGTCTTTAGAACATAATTTCTACAATAATAGTAACTTCAAATTACATAGGAGCTTATATTTATTAACTAGTGCCAGACTCTTGAATGATCCATAAGAGTTTCCTACTTTGCTCCATAAAAATCCATCATACTAGTTACCTGAGAAATACATGCTAAAACGTCAACATAAAGTTGGTGAGTCATAGGTTTATCATATCAACATAGTTTATGGGTCACAAGGTTTCCATAATATATATATATATACTATAGCACTGAGCTCCCAATACCGAAGCTTAACGATGATAAAGTTACCCCATGCGTAGTACTTTCATCCTCAAGTACATCTTTCACAAAATTTAAGGACTAGATCAATTCATTACTGAAAAGCAAGCATTTTTAGCCATATATCTGAATATGTTTCCCACAAGAACATTGTATAAATTAAGTTCAGATTAAGGAAACCTTGCAACTTTGTGTCTACCAATACATCCCAAATTGTAATCACTAAACTAAGCAGTTATATTACGATTAAGCAGACTTAAAAGCTAAGTATCCTCACTTCTAATCGTCTTACAACGTCAACTTAAATCTCTCCCATATTTTTGTCATTTTTAGATTTTCCACATTTTTATGGTTTTTATGACACTAAGAACTCTTTTTGTATTTTTATGACTCTAGCTATTTACAGACACAAACTTACAAAATTAGTTCTTTGAGAGATTTAATATGAATCAGCATTCTTCATCCCATTGAGAAGAATTAACTTCTCAAACTGAGTCTTATCAAATGCTTTGGTATACAGATCAGCTAAATTATCATCGGTTATAACCTTTTCCAAATGAATTAACTTCTTTCGGGCACAATCACGCAAGAAATGATGTCTAATATCAATATGCTTGGTGACCTTATGCATGACAGGGTTATTTGTAATGTCTATAGCTGACTTATTGTCTATTCTAATAGGAGTTTCAAGAAAATCCATACCGTAGTCACGAAGTTGTTGCTGAATCCACAATACCTGGGAACAACAGCTACCAGTAGCCATATACTCTGCCTCACATGAAGACTGAGCAACACATGTCTGCTTCTTGCACTGCCACGATACTAATCTTCCTCCTAACAACTGAAAACCTCCAGTCGTAGACTTTCTGTCATTGTTACAACAGCCAAAATCCGAATCAGTATATGCAACAAAATCAAACGTTCCTCCCATTGGATACCATAGACCAAGCCCTTGGTTTCCCTTAAGATAACATAGAATACGTTTTGCTGCAGTCAAATGTGACTCTTTCGGACTAGCTTGAAATCTAGCGCAAAGACAAATAGCGAACATAATATCTGGACACGAAGCAGTCAAATACATCAATGAGCCAATAATAGCACGATAATAAGTTGCATCCACAAGTTCATCTTTCGGATCAACAACTCCTAGACCATGATTTTGCTGAATAGGAGTACCATATGTCTTGGACTCTAACATTTGAAACCTCTCCAAGATGTCATCGACATACTTAGACTGGTGAATAAAGAATCCATCTTTCCTTTGATCAACTTGCAGTCCGAGGAAAAATTGTAATTCCCCCATAGCACTCATTTCAAATTCATTTTTCATGCTCATTTCAAACTCTTTGCACATCTTTATATTAGATGAACCAAAAATGATATCATCCACGTAAACTTGTACAATTAGATAATCTCGCTTCTTCCACTTGATAAACAATGTGCCGTCTATCGATCCTCTTGTAAATCCATTTGTTAACAACTGCGTCGACAACTTTTCATACCACACTCTGGGTGCTTGATGTAATCCATAAAGAGCCTTATCCAAACGATATGCTCTTCTTGGATAATTCGGATCTTCAAACCCCGGTGGTTGGTGAACATACACTTCTTCTTTGACTTCACCGTATAAGAATGCACTCTTAACGTCTAACTGATACACTTTTATACCTTTGAAACTTGCATAGGCTAAAAATAACCTTATAGCTTCAATCCTGGCAACTGGCGCAAAAGTTTCGTTATAGTCATATCCTTCTCGTTGTGCAAACCCATGAACAACCAAACGTGCTTTATTTCTAGTAACGATCCTTTTGTCATCTCGTTTGCATTTATATACCCAACGAGTTCCAATCGGTTCTTTACCTCTAGGCACATCTACTAACTCCCAAACTCCAAGTTTTTCAAATTGAGCTAATTCTTCTTGCATAGCTTCAACCCAACATGGATCTTGAAGTGGTTCTTTAACATTCTTAGGTTCTACTTGTGAAATGAAACCAGAATACAAACACTCAGTTATCAATCCAGTGTCTTTCACTTCACAAAACAAACTAGTCAGTTCCTTATTCAGCTGATTTCTAGGTTGAACAGGTTCTTTAGCATTACCAAGAATATTTTCAACTGGATGATCCTTATTAATTCGATATTGAGGAACCAAATCAACATTCAGACTTTCTCCTAAATTTGTTCTAATCTGGAGAGCTATAAATCATCTTCCGATTCTTCAGAAATAGGATCATCATCAGGCAGTGTAACCTTCGACGGAGTAAGTGGAATGGTGTTCTCTGGTTCATTATCATCTGAATCTGGTGTCTTATTCTTGTCCTTACCACATTCATCAATATTAGTAGTAGAATGAACTTTGGTTAGAGTAGTATTGACATTTCGAGTAGGCGGAGATGTAGGAGTATTATCTATGTGATCTCTTAAAATAATCACATCATCAACTGTCTTAGGATCTGAATAAGAATCAGGACCATGTAGTGAACTAAACACATTATCGTAATTGAAGTTTTTGCCACTTCTAGAATGAATAGCGGGCTTATGACTGACAATCTTGACATTTGTTCCCAAATCAACTTTGTCGGTCTGTTTATTGTAAACCCGTCGAATTGATGTTCCCGGTTTATATTTCAAGAAAGTACACGGTACACCAAATGGTTCAACATTCTGTAAATTCGGTTTCTTCTTATGTAGAAGCTCATAACATGTCTTATTATGACGCTTAACTACAGTAACCCTATTTAAAATATGACAAGCTGTATTCACTGCCTCCGCCCAAAACATAGTAGGAAGCCCTGAATCTGCAAGCATAGTTCTGGCTGTCTCGATTAGAGTCCTATTCTTTCTTTCAGCAACTCCATTATGTTGTGGTTCATACGGTGAACTGTATTGATGTTGGATTCCCTTTGACAAACAAAAGACATCCATCACATTATTCTTAAATTCAGTCCCATTCTCACTCCTGATTCTCTTAACACGAACTCCATAAATGTTTTCAGTTTCGACAAAGAAATTTATCAAAATCTGTGGAGTTTCATCTTTCGATTTAAGAAAGAATACCCATGAGAATCTCGAGTAATCATCAGTAACCACCAAACAGTAATACATCCCACCGATACTTCTTACATTCACTGGACCAAATAAATCCATGTGAAGTAACTCGAAAGGATTGGCAATAGAATTTTCTTATTTCGGTTTATGTGCAGACTTTTGTTGTTTACCTTTCAGACAAGGCACACATTTGTCTTCCATTCCAAACGTTTCATGGGAACGCCGTCAACCAAACTATGTTTGACAATGTCATTCATCTTTCGGAAATTAATATGTCCCATTCTTCTATGCCATAGTAAAGATTCAGATTCGTTTGCTTTCGATAACAAGCAAACAGACTCCTTTGGATCATCAACACCTAACACAAGGCCATAGATGTCTCTCTTCCTAGGAGCTTTCAGCAGGATGTCTTCAGGAATAAGATATCCTGGTTTCAATATAAGTGCTTCTTTCTCAGTAAAATGGACATTGTTTCCCTTGTCACAAATCTGAGAAACACTTAATAAATTATGTGCTAACTGTTCGACATAATTGACTTTCTCTAGCGTAATCTTCCCATTGACAACATCACCTTGGCTCGAGATGTTGTCGCCCTTGGGACCTGCGAAACTAACATACGAACCATTTACATCTTCATAATTGGACAAAACATTCTTGTCCCCTGTCATGTGCCGAGAGCATCCACTGTCAACATACCAAAGACTGATAGGCTTCCTTGGTTCTCCCTGCACATCAGACAACAAGATGGTTAGTTTCTGAAGGGAACCCAAACCTTTTGAGGTTTCGGTTTACCGAATTCATCTCTAATGATCAATTTGGTCCAATATCCATCGTTGTATAAAGGAGCCTTGGATGAGGATGGTGTCATTGACTGTTTCTTAGGTGAAGTAAAACGAGTCTTAGGAGGTGAATTCCTTGGTGAGTGAGTACCAAATCTAGGTTGACTCCCTAATCGATCATAGAAATTAGACGAAGATCGATTTTGTTGAGCCATCTTCCTAGGTGAATAACTCCTTTGAGGTGTACAAGAACGACTCGGACTTACACTACTAGAAGTAGTATTCTGTGAAGGTCCCTGTCGTTTTGGAGTCTTAGATCAATTGAAATTAATTCTTTGATCTGTAACCGTAGACTCACCATATGACACATTTTTAAGTAACTTAACATAATTTTGTGCATCTTTATTATCTGGATGTCCTTTTGCATACCTCTCATAATAATTTCTTTTATATGCACTCATAAATTGTGGTGAAGCTACTTGTTCAACTAATTTACCCTTCCCTTTAGTATTAGGAATATCACCAACATCCTTTTACTTGACTTGACTGTCATTCTTAGGATTCTTGACCTTCCTATTTGGACATTCAATAGCTATATGACCTTTCTCACGACAAGTATAACACTTCTTTGCTTGTTGTTTTCTAGATTAACCATATTCTATTTCAGGGATTGGTATACCATACTCCTTCATTTCATTTATGGTATCAAGCGTCTGTATTGCTTCTTCCATAGTTCTTGCTGGTTTAAAAGGAGCATAATGTCTATCCTTATATGGAATTTGTTCAGCTAACCATTCTTCTTTATTTTCCACGCACCAAACTTTATCAAATTTTGATTTAGGTTCAATCCTATTTATAGATACTTCTTTATCATAGAAAACTGTATCACAGTCTTTCAATGTGTAGTATACTACTTCATCTGGATTAAAATCTAATTTCATTTGTTGGTGATCTCTTTGTAGAAGTAAATCAGAATCTTTAGTCGCGTTACTTTCCTTAAGAATAACGTTTTCAGTAGTTAAAGTAGTAAAATTTTTCTTTCAATTTTAATACCTCACGTTTCAAATCTGACACCTTTTTACAAACGTCAACTATATAAAACAAAGAACAAGATACCTTCTGATCTACAGCCTTGCAATTTGCCATGTATGCAACAAAGTCTTCAGTTGTCATACCTTCAGGTATCACGAAGCTCTTCATTTGTTCTTCAATGCTCTTCACAGAAATGTCATCAGCAGGACTCAATGACTCTTCCTTTTCTTCAGATGCTTTCACTGTTGTCATAGGTTCACTCTCAGACCTCACAGTCTCAGCAACATTACGTACATTTTGCTTAACTATCTCAGATGCACTTTCTTCACTTGAGTATACAGCATAATCAATTGTTGCGGCTACCTCATCATATAATTCTACCATGTAGGCATGATTCGAGGTATCATCAGATTGTGTATCCCATTGATAAGTACCATCCGGATTCTGAACAACAACGACCTTTGACTCCGAAAATGGTGACGAAACTGGCTGTTGTGGAGTAGCAGGATATGTAATCATTGCTTGAGTTTTCTGATTACTTGGAGTAATACCGCCTTGATTGTAATTTTGACGACCACCAATTGTATTATCAATCCTCTTAGGTCGTTGACACTCTCTTGCAAAGTGACCAAATCCATCGCAGTTATAACATTTCACCTTGGATTTGTCAAAGCCTTTAGTGCCATTACCTATAGGTCTCCCAGTTCTCTGAGTGAATCTTCTGACCTTAATAGTGAGCATAGCTAGCTGCCATTGTAGATCCATTTCTTCCAAATCATCAAGATCTATCTGATTATAATCCTCATCAATTACTGCGGGATCAGTAATCTTTCATCCGATAAACGCTTCATGAGCATTACAAAAGGCTGAGTAAACACTCATTCTACCTTTTGCGGAACTCATACTCATTGGCATAGAGTGAAAAGATTGTACATTGCTCTTGACATTCGTATGTGCATTGTCATAAGCAACATATCCAGCAATACCTTCAGCATCTACTATTGGTGTAGCTTCTGCACCACTTAGAAATGCATTGTTCCCCGAGCTAGAACTTGCTAAATGAACAAACTTAGCATGATACAATGATGGATCTTGAGTGAAATCCGAGTGAGTATCTTTAATTCTTCTCTTCATGTCTCTGTTCTTCAGCTTGGAAACTACCTTTTCAAAGTCCCAAGTACTATATTCCTGATCATCTTGAAGTTGATGAACATAATTAGTCCATGTCTTAGGTAATGAGTCCAAAAACTTATCGACTAGCTCAGTTTGAGGATAAACAACCTCAAAATATGAAACTCAGTAGTCAAATGACTGAATCGAATAACAATCTCGTCAAGAGATTCTCCTTTCAGTTCATTGAAGGCTTCATACTGGCGCTTCAGAAGTTTGATACGATTCTTCTTCAAGGTTACATCGCCCTCACAATATCTTTCAAGAACGTCCCATAAATCCTTTAAAGTAGTGTAATTTTTGAACAAGTGTACACTATCTTGAGGTAAGGCCATAGTAAGAGTGGACAAGGCCTTTCAATTGCATACCTTTTTCGTTCTTCAATCGGCATATCAGGCTAATAAGTAGGGCATCTGGCTAATAAGTAGGGCATTTGGTGAATTTGCAGTAGCTGGAATAGTAGTCATTTCGAATCTTTTGAAATCAAATCAAACGAAATAACAACGTAGATCGCGTGGCACGAAGTCACACGAGGAGTACGTGATACAAAGAACAAAAAGTCACGCGAGGAGCACGTGACACGAAGGACACACGAAGTCATGCGAGGAGCACGTGACACGAAGACACACGAGATCACGCTCCTGAGCACGAAGATCAGTTCGTGTAGACGTGGCGCGAAGTTGACACGAAGTCAGGTTAGTGTTGACGTAGGCACTAAGCAAGGATCACCTCGTGCTGATGTAAGCACGAGGTCGCGCGAAGTTACACACGAACTAAAGGTAAAACACGAATTTCGAACGAATTTGCAATCAATAGCAAATCAAACGATCTTACACCTTCTGGTAATCAACCTTAGGGCTCTGACACCACTTGTAAGGTACCCTATTGTTGCATGGATCGTAATAAGATATGATTCGTTATGTCAAGAGTGCAGAATCCTCTTGAAATAACTAGATTGCTATTGCCTTTCGTCGATTAATGAGCAATTAACCAACCCAAGGAGATGCACAAGGCTTGTGGTTCGTGTAGGAGATCACACGAAGGAACAATTAACCTTAATTCGTAGATTTACCAAACGATTCAAAACCATTCACTAAGATTAACCTAATTCCGTAGATTAGGTCTTGTATTTATACTAGAAGATTATTGGGTTGTGTGGGCTTCGGCCTTAATTATGTATTAGGCCCGAAATAAGCATCAATCGATCTTCCTCGTGCTGACATCAGCACGAGGTCAGTCCTACATGCTGATGACGTCAGCACAAGGTTCGACCCCTTGGTGCTTTGTTTGGCTTCGTTTAGCTCGTACATAACATTCAATCACCGTTTTATTGTTCTACGACACTTATAAACCTTGATTCTATGTTCTTGTACCTGCAAAACAAAATATAACACACAAACACAATATAAAACACAAACAAATATAATATTGAAGTTCAGACGTAATCATTAAATATCAACACAAGTTCTTATTTAAATGATTACAAACATAGTTCCTAAAACATAAACGATAATCAAATCTATGTTGCGATTGTCACAACGAATCTGCATCTATATATATCATACAAATTAGACATATTAACATGTGATTCCATAATTGCACGTAATTTCAGAAAATTCTCAGAAACCACCTGGCGAACCTCCTTTTGCTTTAGCGAGCGGTTCAGCCCCCTAATATTCCAGGAGGCTATACTACCCATTGACACCATCCAATCCGGGAGTGCTTGCTCCCTCAGTAGAGAATTTCACACTTTGCTTCATTTTCAGAAAATCAACAGCCTCATTGTGTACCTCGCCCACTTCGTCATCATCAGAATGAACAGAAAATGCCTCATCCATCTTTGCCTTTAATATCGCAGCCTTTTCAGCCATTTCACATTATGTGGCATCCCGAAGTACAGGTTCACTTAGTTTAGTCCCATAATCAGTTAACGGATCGATGTCATATCCTTTTTGTCCATCTTCATCTACCAAAACTCCAAAAGAATTACTTAGATTAATATCTGATGTCGTTGCTTTTGTTGTAGAAGTGCTAGTAATATTCGAGTGTTCCTTTGGTTTATGCACCCATTTTGGCTTTGGTTTTGGTTTATTAACCGGAAATGTTGGTTTATTATTAGCTTTCTTCCTCCGGTTTACCTCAGTAAATCCTTCCTTATCAGTTTTGCTTGTTGGTTTCAAAACAATTTGGGTCTGTTTAGGACAATTTTCATTCTTATGTCCAAATACACAGCAAGTTGAGCACCTAGGAGGTTTCCATTCATATTATACCTTAATAATTCCTGTTGTAAAGCCCTCAGCCTCCATGTTAGGAATCGCAACACTCAACTGATTTTTCAACTCATTTCCAGCATCTAATTCAATAAGAGCACGTGCATAACTACTACGCCCCCATGATTCAGTACACATCACAATAGTATAGCTATCCAACATCTTTGGTGTACCCAATTTCGAAGCAAGCAAGCTTAGGCCATCATCAGAATATGCAGCTAAGGGAACATCATGTAATTTCACCCAAACAGACACCCTTTTAATATCCTCTTTCTTCAGATTTACATTAGGAGACTATTTATTGAGGAAGATAGGTGTATTACGGATTAGACAAGGCCCTTCTGATAGAAGTTTCTCCATGCCCTCCTTAGTTGAGAATTTAAAGAAAAAGAAACCATTTGCGTTCATCATAATTTTGCTAATACCATATTTCGCCCATGAATTTTTTGCAAAATACTCAACCACTGGAAAGGCTAACCGATCACCCAGAAAGTAGCCATATAATACATTCTCATATCGACTTTGTATTTGCTTAACCGACTCTCTAGGGATAACAACATCCACATTATCAATTACTTCTTTAGACTCCAATAATCTAAAGTTAACTTTTTTACCTTCTGAGTTTGCTTGTACCTTATCCGCATATGAGACAGAATTACTAGATTTTGAGCCACCAGTAACTTCGGCCATTTTTCCATAAAATTCATTATTCGATTGGTCACTCTTTGTAGCCCTTGGTGCATTGTCCATATCAACTTCTTGGGTCAATTTGTCCATTTTCGGAAAATGTTGAACAGGTTGTTTCTCCTTTGTAGGAGTAGAAACATTCTCCTTTTCAATCGAGGGGAGAGTAGCAGCCACATCTTGTTGATTACACGTATGCATCAGAGGAGTTTCAAAAGTTCCACCATCTGATGCTTCTTCACTAATATCGACATCCCCATGAGTTTTTTCCCTATCAGCTTGTTCACGATTAGGGTTTGTCAAGATTCTTCTCGGCTTATTACCATTTTCAATATTCATCTTATCATCATCATTCATCTCATTAGAGCCAGGAGTTTTATTAGTGGAATTGATACCACCACCTAGATCAGCCATACACGGATTGTATGAGTTAGGTTACCCCCTGATGATTGCGAACTACCATCTTGTTTAGACACATTACCCTTATTAGGGCTTCCACCTTTCTTTTTCTTCTTTCCAGACATCACATCAACACGAATCTCACCAGCACGTATTCTGTTAAACCGTTCTTCTAATGCTTTAAATCAAAAGGACTATCTCTCTTCATAAACTAGATACAACCATGCAGCAAAAAACCTAAATAACGACCACAGCCAAGAAAGAAAAACCCTACTCACCGAAAACCCTAATCCAGAAAACCTAAAATCTGTATCAATTATAAAGACTCAGCGATCTAGCTGAACTATAAAAATAGATGCGATCAGAATCAATATAATTAACAAGAGTAGATTAAACTGAATTCAGGCCAGCGAAATAAAAGAAAACAGAAAATAAGAACCCTAGATCGAAAAAACCCAACTCAAACATGCACATCAACGAACATCAAACCCTAATGGATATAATCTACATGAGAGGGACACATCTACAAGCTAGATTAGATCAAAGAAGGGAAGAAATTGAAGGGAGCAGGAAATCGCCATGGTGAGAGAGAGAAAAGGGTTTGCCTCTCATGACATAAATTGAGCGATTTTGGGTGTAAAAATTATTTTAAAATTGATCCAAAATGGGAACTTCCCATCTATTGCTTCCTTGATCATATATTCAATCATGGTCATCATCCACATTTCAAAGCCACGACTATCCCTATAAGAGGACTAATATACATAAGTTCATATCTTAAGCCATTACTTAGAAATGCCACTTTTATTAAGTTGTCACCAATTATGGAATCCAAGTGTATTGCTAATATTCACATCTTTTTAATCATAGAGATTGATGGTGTAAAGGTCACTTCCAGTATACATGTAGTTATAAGTTGTTAGAATTTCGGTAACTTGTCTTCATTTGTGGTTTCGTTTGGCATCTTATGTTATCATATGCTAATGTCATATTAAGTTATATCAACCTTATTCATCATTTGATGTGTAACCGATTTTAGGATAAATCAGCATTTGTGATATCAATTATAGATTGGTTAACGTAATTACTTATGTTCATTCCGCTTAGTTATATTTCGCGTTACAATGTTTATGCTTATCCTTTAACTTACATTTTTCTCGATATGCCGTATGATTACTTGGGTTTATGAAATTCATTTAAGTGTTATGGCCCATTACCAATTGGGCCTGAGTGTTATGGGCTTTTAAGTAACTTGGGCTTAATTTAGTTATTGGGCTTAACCTTATTCGGGTTATGTGCTTAATGGGTTATATTGGTTATTTGGCTATTTATGTTATTGGGCCAGGTGGGCCTACTAATTTATGGCTCAATGGGTTCATTATTTAGGCCGGGCTAGCCCATTAACTCCTTAGTGCATCTTTTAGCCCATTACATAAATGATTAGTTTTCTTTCAAATTTTCTGTTTTTATCCAACAGATTTATGAAATGTTGGCCACAAATTTGGGGTTAAGGCCTATTATTTGGACCATTCTGATTTTTATACAACATTCTATATGTGTCCACTTATTTTGAAATTTTTGGCTTAATTTATAAAGAATGTTTACTACCCCTAAATATTTTTATTAGTGAAAGTGGTAAAAACAGTCACTGTTTTGCATACCCGAATGTTTTATAAAATTTCTTTAGGTAATGCTCTTAATAAAAGTTCCAAGATTTTATTTTAAGTTCAAGACACATTTTAATTACATTCCACCAAGTATGACCTCCTGGAATCTTATGGGTTAGGAGATAAAAATTGTTAAAGTTGATAAATTATTCTTACAAAAGTGCAGTTTTGACTAGTTTCAGTAGAAAAATCATATCTTTAGTTTGGTTCAGTATTTTTGAATAATTCCAGTTGGAGGTTAAACTTAATTCATTTATCTACAACTTTTATTTTTAAAGATTTTCTTAAATCTGCCCTCACATGTTCAGTTCACCCAATTTAAGATAGAAAATTATTTCTGTCAGAATGTTCTTGATTATATCAACTCACCAATGGTGTTGGTTGCTTCTTTTAGCCTCTAAATTACTACTACCAATATTATCACTTTATTTTGTATCTCTTAACATCAGTTATTCAGCTTTCAAACAATTTTCAAGATCATTCATCATCATTTTCAACTGAACTTATACAAAACATAATTGATTAACATGATTCTTGCCTAAACATCTCTTGATCATCCTAAAAAGAACATGCATGTAAAGATCTTGTATTTTCTCAATATAAAATGCATTATTTACTTGTAAAACACATATTTACTGCTAATCAAACTCAAAAGCATTAATGGATCATTGAAAAATTTATAGATAAAGATGTAATGAAATCGGTTTTGAGAGAACAACCTTAGATGATGAAAACCTTGACATATATAGCCGTTTGAGAGCTATTGATGCTTCCTATCCATGCTCCCATTGATTATAGCTTAACCCCATACAAGATTATTGTTAGTTATTGATTGTTTGATGATTAAATCATGAGTTTATGGGTTGTTCTTGGCCCATATTTGCTGCTGCCGATCAGTCCCCTTAAAGGGCTGATTTCGTATTGTTATTGCCTCCAAATCACCTCCAAGCTTCCACCATACATGACTCTAGGTGATAGATGATCCATATGACTTATTATTACATTAGCTTAGTTAGTTTTAAGCTCCATTTTGCCTTGGAGAATCCGAAAATGGAGAAGAAGAAAGAAAGAAAGTTGGGAGAGTTGAGAGAGACCCATTGCATGTGTGTGTGTTGTGTTTAAGTGTGAAATGAGAGAGTGGCCTGGTCTTGGGGCAGAAAAAAACGTGGCTATGGCAGAAAATAAAGGGTATGGAGTGAGTTTATTGGTTAAGAGGTGTGATGGGAAGACATGGGTTGGTTAACTCATGGGGTGAGGTGTTGGGTTAGTTCCCAACTAGTGTTAAGACATGCAAATAAGTATATGTATGTATTATGGGTGTGTGAGTGTAAGAATAAGTGGGTTAGTTGTATGTTGATAGGTGGATTTTATAAGAGTTTTTTTACTTATAATTAGCTTAAGTTGTATGCACATTTTCTAATTGCAAGAATTTTTTTTAAAATGTTACATTATATATTATATGCCATGTATGTATATAAATATGTGTTTAACTTGTAAATTTATTGTAGCACCCCACCGTTGGCGGAAACATGAGGTGTCATGAAAAGTACAGCACGACATGGAATTACATAGATACTGCTATATGAAATAGAATATAATGAATATATTCCCAAAACATGAGTTCAAAGTCATGACAATGTTAGGAAAGCTTATTACAAGTACATCATAAAAGGAATAAACCAAGGCATGCAGCCTTAAAGTCTGACAAAAGTAAAGGAGCTCTAGTCTCCAAAGTCCAGTCCTAGCATGAAAGTCCTTATCCCTGAATAGCTTGAGCACCTGAAAAGTATACTAAAGCGTGTCAACACAAAGGTTGGTGAGTTCGTAGGTTTTTGTCAAAAAGTCTAGTCAAAGAAATAAGTCTTTTGTCGATTCTTTTAAGTCAAATAAGTATTTGTTCAATATATTACGCCATATAAGTCAAAGTACTCAAGTCTCAAGTCTCAAGGTCACAGGTCTCAAGTCTCAAAGTAACAAGTCTCAAAGTCTCAAAGTCTCAGAGACATCAAAGTCTCAATGTCTCAAAGTCCGGCCTTACAGTACCTGCCTTAGTCCAAGTCTCAAGTCTCATGTCCAAGTCTCAAACTCATACAATAGGCACGTCCAAACCATAAATCACAACAATAAACACATAAATCACACACATATAAACAAAATCATGCACGTCAAATGGCACAAGTAACTCTATACGCACAGGCTCCATATTGAACATAAACAGGAATCGACAAAACTGTTTGAAAAATAAGTATACTTTCCACCCCAAAACTTGTAAAAAGAGGGGCTACGAAACTCACCTGAAAAGTGTTATGAAAGTATAACGAACGAGCACGACAAGCACAATCAAAGTCCACGACAATCAACACCTACCAATAATACATGACAAGTCACAATGAAAGTCTTTGGTCTTAAGTCTTAGCCTATTGAAATGCCTTTAAGTGCACATGTCTTTATTTAACTTCTAAAACGACGTTTGACAAAATTCGAATAAACCGAACAAGAGTCCAGATTTGACAACAAAGTCCTTTATTAAGTTCAAACACATTATTATATCAATACAACCTCATTTGAAATCATTTTATAGTTCAAAATAAGTTTCACTCGAATTTTAATCAAAACTAGACGAAACCGGAGATTTTACCGAAAAACTTACGAAATTGAAACGAGTAGAGGTTGAGCTCAACCTAATGGTTGAACTCGACCAACTAAAGCCCAAATATGTTATTTTAAAATCTTTTATTCATATGTTAGCCAATTGGACCAAAACTGCACTTTTTGAGAAACTAGTCAAGTTTAAGAACCGAATAAGCGCGTATGGACACGATAGGCTAATGAAATCGACTATATGAGTAGGGAAGTGGTTGAACTCGACCATGGCAGGTTTAGTTTGACCTGGACAGATGTCAAAATGATTCTTTTCTAAGTCTTAAAGGTCTGAGAGTTAAAACAAATCATTTCGGGTCAAACTAGGAACTTTACGAGCCGTTTAAGCGACAAAAGTCAACAGAGGGTCAACCTAGACCACCAGAGGTCGAGCTAGACCAGCCTAGGTCGAGCTAGACTTGGCCGGGTTCGGATTCATAAGCAATTTGAGCAAAACGAACGATTTTGACGCGATTTTGTTAAAATAACGAGATCCAAGGCTAGCCAATTCATACCCATGAGTCTTGATTGCACAAAAGTGTCACAAATTAGTACAAAAAGGGTGAAATTCAACCGATTTCATACATCATGTGATCGACCATTGCACAACCTTAATCTTGGATACGGAATCGACTAGTTTTAGAGTCTTTTAGCCAAGTAAATGATATCTTCAATTCTTGTAGTTGCAGAAAATCCAAATTACATGAGTGCATAATATATCAAATCAAAGCCTTAATCAAGTTTCAATTCGTTTCTTACACACAATTGTAACCGAAATTGCACAATCAACAATCAAAGACATGATTCGCTTAGCTTTTGATAAGAACCGAAAGAGTAAACATATATATACATATAAAAACGAATTAGAGAGATTAAGAACAGAACTTACACAAGTTTTTGATGAAGAGAATGATAATATTCACTTGTTTCTTGATCAAAGATTGAAGCCTTGATTGATTGAAAGCGTTTAGAACCAAAATTGAGAGAATGATTTAAGAGAGGATTTGAAAGACAAACTCTTTTCACTTCTTGTCTATGAAATCTGAATTTTTTTGTGAAGAAAAAGTGTTTTTCAAAGAAAACCTTAGAGAGAAATCTTATGTGTGTAAAACCTTTTTGATGGAATGAAAGAACAAACTATATATAGGCATGAATATGGTGGAATTCAATCATGGTCGAACTCAACCAGGTCTAACTCGACCATGTCGACCTCAACCAGGTCGAGCTCGACCCATATCTGTAAACTAGACTCTTTTACGAAATTGTGGCCGCTTGAATCGTCAAAAACGGAGTTATTGTTTGAAAGTTATGACCAAAACAAAATCAATACGTTTTTCTGTTGTCGACTCGTTTAATTAATTAAAACGACACCATATACCTCAAAGGTAAATTATATCCGTTGATTCGCTTAATGTTCATTTTAACTTTATTTGGCATTTCTATGAGGCAACTAGTCTTCCTCAATCATTTGCTCCAAGTCTTAAAAAGTAAAAAGCACTAGTACTCAATAAACATGTCTTGTCTTATTCATACTCTAATCCATATAGCCACACGTCTAAAGACTTAAATTGATAGTTAATGACCTTCTACAAATGGAAAAGTATAGTAAGACGAACGCTCAGGTGACGGTTGTCACAGCATTACCCCGTTAAAAGAATTTCGTCCCGAAATTCAACTCGCACCCATCCCATTAAACAACTGGGGGAATTTTGCCATGAAATGATCTTAACGTTCCCAAGTATGCTCAGGTCCTCGCTTTGAATTCCAACGAACCTTAACGAGTGTGTACTTGGTTTTCTTTAGTTTTCGCACCTTGCGATCCACAATCTCTAACGGTTCTTCAACGAAATTCAACTTATCGTCAATCCCGATTTCGTCCATAGGTACATGACGATCTTCTTCAACTAGACATTTTTGAAGATGCGACACATGAAACACGTCGTAAACTCCCTTAAGCTCTTCCGAAAGTCTCAACCGATAAGCTACCTCGCCAACTCGTTCTAGTATCTCAAAGGTCCGGTAAATCTAGGTCCGAGTTTTCCATTATCGTCAAATCTAACCACTCCTTTCCAAGATGAAACCTTTAGGAGTACTCGATCCTCGACATTGAACTCCAAAGGTCAATGCCTGACGTCAACATATTTCTTTTGTCGTTCTTGTGTTACTCTAAGTCGCTCTTTAATCTGGATTATTTTCTTGGCAGTCTCCTTAATAAGTTCAGGCCCAACCAACTGGCTATCGCCATAGTCAGACCACGTAACAAGTGATCTACATTTCCGTCCATAGAATGCATTAAAAGAAGCCATATTAATACTCGTGTGATGACTATTGTTGTAAGAGAATTCTATCAAATGTAGATGATCATCCCAGTTACCACCAAAGCATAAGACACACGCTCTCGACATGTCTTCTAATGTCTTAATCGTACACTCGCTTTGACCATCGGTTTGAGGATGGTACGCCCTACTCATGTCTATCCTAATTCTGAAAGACCTCTGAAATCTTCGCCTAAAATGAGAATTGAAACGAGTATCATGTCTGAAATGATCGGAACTGGTATACCATGCTTCGACATTATTTCCTTTACATACTTCTTCACCAATTCCTCTGTGGAGACTTTTTCACGAATGACCAAGAAATGAGCAGACTTTGTCAGTCTATCGACAATCACCCAAATCATATCCTGACCTTCCTTCGTCCTAGGAAATTTGGTAATAAAATTCATAGTCACACACTTCCACTTCCATTCAGGAATCTCTGGTTGTCCGAGTAACCCAGCAGGCTTCCGGTGTTCCGCTTTCACTCGTAAATACGTCAAGTATTGCCTTACAAACACAACAACATCCTTTCTCATGCCAGTCCAACAATACAACTCACGTATGTCATGGTACATCTTGTAAGTATCCGAATGTACTGAATATATTGAATTATATGCTTCATTCATAATTAATGACCGCATTTCACTAGTGAAAGGAACCCAGAGTTTGTCCACATAACACAAGTCGCCATCGTCTCTTTTTTCAACCCATACCTCGTAATTCCTTCTTAAGAAGTTCTTCATCATTAACAACCACTGACTGTGCTTCTATGATCTGATCTCTAGCACTCCTCTACATACTCATAACATGTACTTGTCTAGGCTTAACTCTTTCCTTACGTCTTAGAGCGTCGGCCACAACATTAGCTTTCCCCAGATGGTAACGAATGTTACAATCGTAATCACTGAGTAACTCAAGCCATCTACGTTGTCTTATATTCAAATCTTGTTGCGTGAAGCTATGTTTTAGACTTTTGTATTCATTATAAATTACACACTTGGTTCCATTCGAATAATGTCTCTAGCACTTTAATGCAACAACCACTGCTCCTAACTCTAATTCAGGAGTTGTGTAGTTTTTCTCATGGACCTTCAGTTGTCATGAGACGTATGCAATCACCTTGCCTCTTTGCATGAGTACACAACCTAATCCTTCACACGATGCATCGCAATACACTACAAAATCATCTGATACTTCAGCCAGACTCAAAATCTGTGCATTACACAACCTATCTTTCAAAATCTGAACGCGTTTTCTTGTTTCTCGCCCCAAACATATGGTCTGTCTTTCTGTGTCAATTGCGTTAGCGGTAGCGTAATCTTAGAAAATTTTTCAATGAACTTCTATAATAGCCAGCCAGACCAAGGAACTGTCAAACCTCAGTCAGCGTCTCAGGCGTTCTCCAATTCTTAACTGAATGAACCTTGCTAGGATCTATATGTATTCCCTCCTTGCTCACAACATGTCTCAAAAAGCGTACCTCATTCAGCCAGAATTCACATTTAGAGAACTTTCCATACAGTTTTTCTTTCCTCAACAATTCCAGTACATTTCTCAAGTGTTCATTATGTTCCTCTTTTGTCTTTGAGTAGTTCAAAATGTTGTCAATAAACACGATAACGAACTTGTCCAAATACAGTCAGCACACTTTATTCTTCAAGTCTATGCACACTGCCGAAGCGATAGTAAATCCAAAGGGCATCACTGTAAATTCGAATTGTCCGTATCTTGTCCTAAAAGCGGTTTTTGGTATGTCGTCCTCATGTACATGTAATTGGTGATACCCTGAACATAAGTCAATCTTTGAGAAACACTTTGCACTTTGGAGCTGGTCGAATAGATCATCAATCCTAGGAAGGGGATAACGATTCTTCACTGTTAATATATTTAGCTCACGATAGTCGATACACATACAAAATGAACCACCCTTCTCTTTGACGATTAAAACACGTGCTCTCCATGGTGACTGACTAGGTCTAATAAATCCCTTGTCTTTAAGTTCTTTTAGTTGCACGGCCAACTCTTGTAATTCAGTCATTGGTAGTCTATAAGGGGATTTTTGCTACAGGAACTGTGTTAGGAACAAGGCTAATACAAGAATCAAATTGTCGAGATGGAGGTAAGCCGGGTAGATCATCAGGGAAAACATCCTGATAGTCACGAACGACGGGGACATCAGTCAAGTTAACCTCTTTAACAGACGCACTCATAACATGCCCCTCAAAAGGCTCAAACCACTCACACTGAACTTCTAGTATCTCACCATTAGGTAGGAATAAGACAGTGGGTTATAAAGAAAAACCTTAGCGTTGATATCTCATAGAGCATGATAAAGATAAAGAAATGGTAAAAGTTATGACCTTTTGGAACTTAATCTTCTGAATCAAAAGTTAAAAAGGGAATTATATTAATTTTTGCAGTACATAGTATCGTCGCATCGACCAATGACATCCAGTCCATATCAACAATAACATCAAAACTCCCCTTTTGAAAAGGTACTAAGTCAATAAAGAAAGTATAGTCATTAAGAACTAATGTGCACGAATGAATGACCCGGTCTCGTCTGTCTAGCTCTCAGGTATCCATTTGTACGTCAAAATATATATATATATATACACATAAGATTCAGTCTAGTATTCAATAAAGAAACGAAACTGGTCGCGGCAAAACTATAGTCAGCTCTCGAGTCAAAGAACATTAGCATAAAGATCATTTAGAAGAAAGTCCCAGTAGCACCATTGAATCATTACGAGTCTCTGTTGCATTTAGTACATACGCATGACCTCTAGCAGCTAGAACTTGATTGCCTCTGAGGACATGTATTTAGGGTAGTCTCCTCTGATTCAATGATAACCCATTGAACGGTGCCCTCTGAATTCTTGATTCCCTACCATAACTTGCAAAATGCCTAGTCTTATGGCAGTTGAAAGATTTCATGCAATTTGATTCTCCGCATGTATGAAGATTACACTTTGTACACTAAGGGCAAGGACCCACATATTGCTTTTTGCTGACATTGCCTTGCCTCCATTATGCCTTTTACCAACAAATTGCCAAACTTTCTCACTACTACTTGCCCCACTACTTTCCTTCATCTTTGTCCTAACAGCCATAAGAGTCCCACACTAAATCAACTCATCAGTCATAGCCTCGTATCTCAATGTAGCCTTTTCCAGAGTAAGCGGATGAACAACAACCATAATCGACCTAACCCAAGGGGTCAACAAAGATACTTCTCGATGCCTTTGCTCTCAGATTAACCAATCGTGAAACCATCCTTGACAACTCATTCAAACATGTAGCGTAACGAACATGATCAGCACCAATCATCTTATACTCCAAAAGTTCTTGATAAAGCTTATCAGTTCACTTGTCGTATAGAACTTTCTCGTCAGCAACTCCTTAAAATTTTACCAAGACAACGTCTCAGCCACTACTCTGCCTCTGGCTCAACATTGACCATTCCACCAAGACAACGCATCCAAGGTAAAGAAATTGCCATATAACTGAACCTTTGACCAGGTGTACACTCACTAATGTCAATCACAACTTCCGTCTATCTAATCATTGAATAAATATGCCTGCTCCACCTCTGCTACATAATCTTGCATGCCACATTCCTTGACAATTTTGTATGTAAAACATTTGACACCACTTCTAGTCTCTCTTAGTACATTTCTTATACGAATTCTTTCATCAGCATCTTCATAGTATTCACTAGTCTCTTCATTCACTGCTTCCTCATACTGTGCATCCTCAGCTTCATTATAAGTCGTCTCTTCATTTGTCGCATTTCGTGTCAGGACATCATTGATGACTTGAGTAATTGCGACAATCATCTCCGTTTGCAGTAGCTCTAATCTCACCATTATTCCACACACGTTAGTATACCTTTGGAACGTTATTCGCGAAGAAACACTCGAAAATGTCAATGCCTATGTCACATGTTACACTCAGCAAGCTCTCTCTTCTTATGGTCTAAGGGATGCTATCTAAAACTTAAACTACTCATGCAGTCCATGTCAATGCAATACATATATACATATATATATACTACTAATATATAATCCTATATCGCAGTTAAAATGTGGTCCGAATCTAACATCTACATTCGTTGCACTAGCGGTGTATGTATACAGGGTGTACCAGCGGCTAACCCTCCACACCCCTAGTACATCTAATGCAAGGTCGGATCGCGGTACTGGTATGCTCTCTAGTTATTGGCTCGGTATGTATACAGGGTAGCTACCACACTCTCACTACAAGATCAATCACTGATGTCAATAACTGTCGCAAGGCATGGCGGTAATCATAGAACAGTTGATCAGGCTTTTTTATGATTATCGCTATGCGATACTAGTTAGCGCCATCACTTCATCTTGCCCTAATACACATAAATAATCACAATAACACTGAAAGCACACAGTCACCACAAGTACACGAACTCACCAACCTTTGTGTTGACACGCTTTAGTATACTTTTCAGGTGCTCAAGCTATTCAGGGATAAGGACTTTCATGCTAGGACTGGACTTTGGAGACTAGAGCTCCTTTACTTTTGTCAGACTTTACGGCTGCATGCCTTGGTTTATTCCTTTTATGGATGTACTTGTAATAAGCTTTCCTAACATTGTCATGACTTTGAACTCATGTTTTGGGAATATATTCATTATATTCTATTTCATATAGCAGAATCTATGTAATTCTATGACGTGCTGTACTTTTCATGACACCTCATGTTTCCGCCAACGGTGGGGTGTTACATTTATTGATGTACATTGTTATTATTTGAGATGTTGAGTTATTTGGATCATTAGATACTCTCTTGTTTAGATTATATACTAACGAAGTTGTTATTGTTTTACATAAACTTTGAGATTGATTTGGGTAGTCTTTAGTTATTGTAGATGGCATTTCTAAGGCAACTATCTATCTTTGAGCATTCCATTGAATTGGAGGGCAAATATTACTATGCCTCAATGTTTAGAAGGCCAAATCTCTTAATGAACCTCTAGGGATAGATATCTTGATAAATCTAAGTAGATTGTCCTAGTCGGGAATTGAGGGTTATTACATCGCCAACCAATTGGAACACCCATGGAGACTCGAACAAAAATTCATGCAGATTTAAATGGTAAATCTTTTGATCAAAAGAAATATCGCAGTATGATAGGGTCGCTCATGTATTTGACTGGCAGTCAACCAGATAATATGTTTTCCACATGTATGTGTGCAAGGTATCAGGCCAATCCCAAAGAAAGTCATTTTCAGGCCGTCAAACGGATTTTCCGTTACCTTAAAGGCACTGTGAACCTTGGTTTATGGTATCCGAAGGATACAGGCTTTCAATTAGTTGCATACTCGGATGTTGACCATGCTGGCTGTAAGTTGGACCGAAAGAGTACTTCGGGAAGTGTACAGTTTTTAGGGGATAGGTTAGTAAGTTGGTCCTCAAAGAAGCAGAATTGTGTATCTGCATCTACTGCAGAAGCTGAATATGTTGATGCAGCTAGCTGTTGTTCACAAGTTCTTTGGATGAAGGCACAATTAACTAACTATGGATTTCAGTTTGAAAGAATTCCCATCTACTGTTCCGTATTGCTATATCCTACAATCCGGTTCAGCATACAAAAACCAAGCACATAGATGTTCGGTATCATTTTATTAAAGATCATGTTGAGAAAGGTAACATCGAACTCTATTTTGTCCCCACTGACTACCAGTTGGCAGATCTTTTCACTAAACCACTGGATGAACAAATGTTCAATTTTCTGAAAACCAAACTTGGAATACTTGATTTACAAACTTAACTGTTTTCATGCTATGTATTCTATGTTCATTTTCTGTTTCAAACATTGATGTGTTTTACTTGTTATTACATGCAATATTTGAGGGGGAGAAAAAGGGTAGAATGCATGATTTTAGGGGGAGTTTGTAAATTAATTTTTCTCTTGTATGCTTAATTCGAGGGGGAGTATGCAAATGCATGTAAATATTTGTGTTTTTTTTATTATTATTTTTCATGTTGTGTTTATATTTTTCTACTATATGTGTGTTTGTTCTAAAATTGAAAAACCAAATGCAAAATTAGAAAAGATAAAAAGACAAAAGATTTTATTTTTATGTTTTTCATTTTACTTTTATTTTTATTTTTAATTTAGGTTTTTATTAATATTGAAAGCCCAAAATGAAAGCCCAACTTTCTAGTCCACTAAACTGGATCCGGGTTGACACGCGGGTCATACCCAGACCCGCGACCCAAACTTGATATTTAAAAGGAAAAAGGAAATGGGTGGGCCTCATTTATTTCATTTCAAATTCAAACCAAATACTTGTGTCTCTCTCTAAAACCGATCACATCATTCATTTTTTCATCATCCTGCTTCATTTGTTGGGTTGTAATTAAAGAATTTTTAGGTTAACCATCATACTTGTAATGTTTTCCATACCATTTTATCAATCAGATCATCCTTTGTAAGGTAATCATCTCGTTCTTGAGTTTGTATACCAACTGTTTGATTAAATGACTATATGAACTGATCATGTTTGATATGATTTTTGTGATGATTTGTTGTATAGTTTGATGTATTTAAATGCATGATTAGGGTGTCTAATTGATTGTCATGGGTGCAATTTCAGGTTTCATTATCTTGAAGCTCCTAAGATCTTGGACTCCCAAGATCTCAACATATTTGAATATTCTGATGACTTGTTAATATATTACTAACGATATGTTTCAAGTATAGTTTCCACGTGATATTAATATGCAGGTTTTGGAATATCCATAAGGAAAATATCTATAACGGTATGAAGAGATTCAACACATGTCTTATTTGATCAACACGCAAAGAAGAATAAGTCTGCCAATATAATCGGACTTCAAGTTGATTACTACACGAGGAGAATATCTTCAAACGGCTACAATATCAGTCAAGATATGCTCCAACGTTCACTTGAGGAAGACCAGGATGATCCTTGTATTTTCAGATAATTAGTTATTTGTTAGCTCTATATAAACGAGGACCTGATCGATCATAGGATGGACATTATTCACTCACTTATTTCTGCTCTCACTTGTAAACACATAACACACTTTACTTTACGTATTATTCACTTAGAAAGATCGATCAAGTCGCTCTATCATTGTAATCGATTTACACATCATTAATAAAAGAATAAGGCAAGGACGATTGCTTCCTCCCGGGGTTTTTATGCCGGCAATCCTCAAAGGATTAAGGGCTTTTCCTCGATAACAAATCTCGGTGTTCTTTGATCCTTTCTCTATTATTTACTGCATTTATTTACGATTATCATTATTTATTTTGTTTATTTTCATCATTGTTCATCATATATTTCATCATAATTCTGTTTGCGAATTCTTTTGACTACCTTCTTTTAAGTCAACATAATCTTGATTTATCATACTTATTTTATATGCATCTTTGAATCTAAACATATTTTACAAGCCCTTAACCTCACGAATGAAAGTTTGGTTACATAATGATTTAAGTCTTCAAGGTTGATTATCTTGGATAATTTTTGATCAAAACATTGATGTTTATCTGTTTTTGATGCTTTAGTTTGCTTGATGGGAATGTTCTGGAAATGGGTTTGATTCTGTTCTAAGTGTTGAGGTGTTTGTTCGGCAATCAATACAAATGTTAACGATCATCTTCAAATCTTCATACTTTTCTGGACTTACTTGTATATATCCATCTTTTAATAAAGGATGCCGAGGTGTTTACCCGGCAAACAATTGTTTTTCACAAAACTCATTCAAGTGTTTTCAATTATATGCAGAGCTTTGAACTCTGCATACTTCAGTCTTCATGAAAATCATTGTTTTTGTTGAAAATTTTGGCTGAGTCTTAATCATTATTATTTACAGAGCTCTTTGCTCGGTAAATAATACATTTTAGGAGAAAATTTTCTTCTAAGGCATACTTTAACTATTTGCAGAGCTTTGAGCTCGGCAAATAGTACAAGTTGATAAATTTTTACTTCAAAATGCTTTCTTTATCTATCGGCAGAGCATCTAACTTGGCAAACCATATACTTTGATGGAAAATCATTTCTAAAGGTTGTCTTTAACCATTTGCAGAGCATTAAGCTCAGACAAATCATTCAATTTTGTTAAAATTTTTCTAAGTCTTGTTTGTCAAATTGTACCATTTGCAGAGCATATTGCTCAGAAAATTTCCAAAGAGTTAAAATGATCACTCAATTATTGAAATAATCCTTTATCAATTGACAACATTCTTGTTGTTTAATCACAGGATTTTTCATATATTCAAAATGAAGTCTAATCAATTTGTTCTATACGCCGAGGTATTTGCTCGGCATATAATAGACTTCACTTACATTCACACTAGAATGGATTTCTTCTGTCTGCCGAAGTTTTTGCTCGGCAAATCATACAAGTTGCCCAAAATCTGTTCCAAAACCATTTTCCATACTTATAATGTTACTGGGCAAAAAAATTTTTTCTCTTATGCTATCTGCCAAGCAGTAAGCTCGGCAAATACATAAATTTGTCAATTTTTTTTTCTTTCTTGCTTTTAAATTTCTTGTCTTTGTCAAACTCTATTATGTCCAAATAAATGTGAATGTGTTCTAATTGTGTATCAATTTATAGTTTTCATAGGTATTAGGGTAAAAAGCAAGGTATCGAACGCCTTTGTGTACTACCTTTGTTGTCTTATCTTTCAATACTTATGTGATTATATAAATTATCATGTTTCTTATATATATTTGGGTGAGAAGCAAGGTATCGAACGCTTTTGTGTACTACCTTTGTTGTCTCACACTTAATCTATGTATGAAACATTGTTTTTTGTGAAAATAATGTGTCTAAGATGTTCTAATGTGTTTATTTCTTTGTGTGGTGTCTAAAGTTTTGTTTTCTGGTCAAATGTTGGTCAATTTTTTTTCTTTTAGATTACTCAAAATTCTAATAAGATGACAATGTTCGAAGAAGGTGCTTCAATGAAGATGCAAGCTAATCAAGCTTTACATATACCATTTGCATCTAAATTCCCGATCATAACTGAGATTCTTAATAATCATCCATTGATTATAGCTCTCACTAATGGTTCTATAGTTCCAGAGAAGTATGTCTTCGATTTGTGGGAATCTATTGAGTACATAAAAGCTGATAAGAGAAAGAAATCAGAAGATTTCTTTCATTATACTCTGGAATCAAAAGGAAAATTCTACTTGTGCAAGTTCAATTTGGAACAATTTAGAGCTATATTGGGATTCCCTGAGCATGAAGTATTTGAAGAACTACCTTCAGTAGAAGAAATGTTGACTGCAGTTCATGCATTGGGATATGAAGGAGAGTTGTCTTCATTGAGAAACTTCAAGAGGATGAATGTGGCTACATTGTGGCACACAATGTACAATGTACTGAATACTTGCTTGATGCCATCTCAGAAAGGGATTGATGCAATGACAAGACATTCTCTGTCATTTTACTATGTTGTCACTCACAATGTACAATATGATTATGCCAAGATAATCTGGGAGAAAAAGCTAAAGATGTGGAAGAAAGAAAGTACATCCCATACATTAGATTCTTCACTCTAATAATTGAAGATGTTTTTTATTCCACCAATGTCATTCCCAAATTAGACAATAGCTTCAAATGTGTCCTTGCAATGTACAAATAAAATCTTAGAGGCACATGTAGTGACGTTGCTAAACCTTTCCCAATTCCACCATTTTTGTTAAATCTTGTGCCGGCTAACAGTCCCCATCTTAGGACTTATAGAGAGTGGTTAGACACAGTTACGGGGTCTGAAAGTCGACAGACTCCTACCCAAACTATGCATAGGTCGCCAAGTGAGGGTCCTAGGAGTTCAAAAAGAAAAAGAGGGGATAGTGGAGAGGGGACTGTTGAGCCACAAAGAAGAAAATCAAAAAGAGTATCCTTTGAATCTCCAATCACACCTATTTTTTCATCTTCTCAAACAACACCACCACCATCACAATCAACACCATCAGTTCCATCAACACCTTCTTCACCACTTCCTTTTATTTCTTCTCTAATTCCACCAATTCTTTCTCCACCACAATTATCAACAATTCTTGAAACAACATCAAATATTCCTACTCCAATTCCTCGGAGAAGATTAAAAATGCAAGCTAGAAGAATTAAATCTAAATCTGGTTTGTTAAAGATCACAAAGAAGAAGCATAAAAAGAAACATTCTGCTTCATCTTCTAGCTTGCAGATAGAGGAGTCGGGTACAGTTGATATTGATCAAACTTTTGGTACCTCGACGGATTTTGATGATGAACATATCACACAAACCATTGAAAGTGTGATATCTGATGTTCATATTGAGGATCAGGGCACTGGAGATGATGTTGTGCCGGAGGAACAAAGAGGGAATGAGGGAGGAGTCGAAAATTTTAGAGAGGTTGAGAGGTCCGGGCTAGGACAAGGGCATAAAGAAAACGTTAGCCCTCCAATAGTTGAAACACATGAGTCTATCTGGGATGACAACCCTAGGGTAGAAGTCGAGAGCTCCCCATTCTTGCATGCACATTACTCTCCCAACCATTCTGACTTTTCACAACAGGAGTTAGTCTCACAAATGCACGGGGAACAACCACGTTCACCACACTCGCCTCATTTGGAGGATGAGTATTGAAATAAGAGAGGACCAACCCCACCTCTCGCCTTCAGTTCGTGCACTTGAGTCTAGACCTCCTAGGGACACGGACCTGCAAGCTCAGTTGAGTACTGATGCCAGAACAATTATGCCAGCTTTAGCCACAGGCAACGGTCCTCAAACAGAGACTGACAGATAGGATGAACGCCAAGGTGACACTGTTGTTTCTCAGGATCGACCTGAGACTGTATTAACGGGCATTCTTAGTGACCCCGGTGTTGTTAGTGGTGTTGCCCAACAACAAGTCCCGGGGGATGAAATAGGAAGAAGATTAGAGGAAGTATATACAATGGGAGAGATTGAAGGAGAGGAAGAAAAAGAGATTTTTGATGAAGATATTGTTGATGAGGCGTTAATTGAATTTGTTGAAGGAGAGGCAGACGCATAAGCAATTAAAGACAACATTGTGTTGAGTGTTCCGGAATTTGTAGAGACTCAAAGATCTACTGATGAACCAGTGTTTGAAGAATTTGATGATCTTGATCACTTTTACAACTGGTCCTTCATGTAGAAATGAAGCTGAAGAGTCAACAAATCCGTCTGTGTCAACTCCGAAGCTATGTATAAGTTTAAGGATCCAAAACAAGTTGAAGAATACAGATCTCTCCTTAAACTTACAGATAGCTACAATCTGAATATTCTTGAAGATCAGAGGAAGTTCAGGATTGTGGTGCTGATCAGAGTGATCTTGATAAGGAAAACTCACATCTCTATACCTTGTTTTCATGTAAAGAGAGAAAATCGCTTGATATATAGATTCAATGAAGCTCACTTCAAACTTTTGCCTGTTGATGACATAATTTTCCTCTACAACCACTATCTTAATGCCATTCAATGGTATCCTGAAAATCTTATTGCTTTTGATGCAGTGAAGAGATACATGTCCAGTGTTGTTTAACATGCATCATTGAAAGATTTTCAGATCGGATTTGAGTTGGTTAAGAGGAAGATTAATGTTCCGTATCCCGATCAAAGTCTTTATACAGAAGATATAGAAAGGCTGAATATTGGTCATATTCTTGAGAAACCAACACTTGGAGTAATTTTTCTTAACAGCAGAAAGAAAAAGATTTTTGTTAAAATGTGTGACCATGCTTCTTACTCTGATGGAACCCTAGAAATTTGCAAGAATATGCTATTATGCTTATCTGAAGATGAAGAATCTGATCAAAAGAAAGCACTGCTTGATAAGCTAATCAGCAAGATTGATAAGAGACTCGGTTTCAGAGAAAGTATCAGAATGATAAGGGAGGCAAAGAATGTTAAGAAGTCTAAGTATGTTAAGAAAAAGCAGCAAGTTTAGCATCATATTCAACCTTCTGACTTTGTACTTGCTCTTTCAAAGCTTCGACTTGAGGTGCATGCTCAAGATCTCTATCTCTCAACTCCAAAGCATTCAACACTCCCCTATCAATCATGTTAATCATATTACCTTCAGACCTCAAGATTTGTAATAGATGATTGCATGTGTTATCTTTTTCTTGTTGGTTAGAAGTTGATGAAGTTTGTTGGGGTGTTTGTGTTGTTTGAATTGGTGTTGGTGTTTGAGAAGATGGTGAAACCAACCCGAAGGTTGTTGGCACACTTGTGGTGTGACCTAAACCAGCTGAAGCTGTTTTAGGATTTCCTGCAGACCTTCGGGTTAGACCCTCACCAGCAGTTTCAGATTCAGTGGCTTCACAACCAGAATCGAGTTGTGTCCTAGACTGTGATAAATCAATGTCCGGGACTTGTTGTTGGGCAACACCACTAACAACACCGAGGTCACTAAGAATGCCCGTTAATACAGTCTCAGGTTGATCCTGAGAAACAACAGTGTCACCTTGGCGTTCATACTGTCTCTATTTGAGGACTGTTGCCTGCGGCTAAAGCTGGCATGATGTTAGCTCAGGCAGGACTTCCAAGCTGTCCTAGAGGGTCACACAAAGTGGGTCCCTCTCCGCTTGTTCCGGCATCAGTACTTAACTGAGCTTGCAGGTTCGTGTCCCTAGGAGATCTAGACTAAAGTGCACGAACTAAAGGCGAGATGTGGGGCTGGTCCTCTCTAGTTTCAACACTCTCATCCTCCAAATGAGGAGAGTGTGGTGAGCTTGGTTGTTCCCTGTACATTTGTGAGACTAACTCTTCTTGTGAGGAGTCAAAATGGTTGGGAGAGTTATGTGTATGCAAGCGTGGGGAGCTCTCGACTTCTATCCTACGGTTTTCATCCCGGCTAGACTCATGTGTTTCAACTATTGGAGGGCTAACGTTTTCTTTATGCCCTTGTCCTAGCCCGGACCTCTCAACCTCTCTGGTATTTTCGACTCCTCCCTCATTCCCTCCTTGTTCCTCCGGCATAATATCATCTTTAGTGCCTTGATCCTCAATACGAACATCAGATATCACATTTTCAATGGCTTGTATGATATGTTCATCATCAAAATCCGTCGAGGTACCAAAAGTTTGATCAATATCAACTGTACCCGACTCCTCTCTCTGCAAGCTAGAAGATGAAGCAGAATGTTTCTTTTTGTGCTTCTTCTTTGTGATCTTCAACAAACCAGATTTAGATTTAATCCTTCTAGCTTGCATTTTTAATCTTCTCCCAGGAATTGGAGTAGGAATATTTGATGTTCTTTCAAGAATTGTTGATAATTGTGGTGGAGAAAGAATTGGTGGAATTGGAGAAGAAATAGAAGGAAGTGGTGTAGAAGGTGTTGATGGAATTGATGGTGTTGATTGTGATGGTGGTGGTGGTGTTTGAGAAGATCGAATAATGGGTGTGATAGGAGATTCAAAAAAGATTATTTTTGATTTTCTTCTTTGTGGCTCAAAAGTCCCCTCTCCACTATCCCCTCCTTTTCTTTTTGAGCTCCTAGGACCCTCACTTGGCGACCTATGCACAGTTAGGGTAGGAGTCTGTCGGCTTTCAGACCCCATAGCTGTGTCTAGCCACTCCTTATATGTCCTAAGATGGGGATTGTTAGTCGGTACTAGATTGAGCAAAAATGGTGGAATAGGAAAGGGTTTAGCAATCTCACCGCCTGTGCCTCTGATGTTTGACTTGTACATGGCAATGACACATTTGAAGCTGTCATCAAGTTTTGGAATTACATCCGTGGAATCAAGAACATCTTCAATCAGCAACGTGAAGAATCTGATGTAAGGGATGTATTTCTTATCTTGTTTCTCTTTGGCTTTAACAACTTGAGCCATCTTCTCCCAGACAATCTTAGCATAGTATAATGACAAAGAATGTTTTGTCATAGCGTCAATTCCTTTTTGAGAAGGCATCAAGCATGTACTCAAGACATTATACATAGTATGCCATAAAGTAGCTACATTCATTCTCTTTAAATCTCTCAAAGATCCCAATTCTCCTTCATATCCCAGGGTTTGAACTGCAGCCAACATTTCATCTATAGATTGCAGTTCTTCATATTCTTCTCGTTCAGGGAACCCCAAGATAGATCTGAAGTGTTCCAAGTTAAACTTGCACATATAATACTTTCCGTCTGATTCTAAGGTGTAGTGAAAGTAGTCTTCAGATTTCTTTCTCTTATCAGCTTTTGTATATTCAATAGATTCCCACAAATCGAAGACATACTTTCCTGGAACTATAGCACCATTAGTGAGAACTAAATTCAACGGATGATTATTAAGAATCTCAGTTATGATCGGGAATTTAGATGCAAATGGTATATGTAAATCTTGATTAGCTTGCATCTTCATTGAAGCACCTTCTTCGAACATTGTCATCTTTTTAGAATTTTGAGTAATCTGGAAGAAAAAACAAATTGACCAACATTTGACTAGAAAACAAAACTTTAGACACCACACAAAGAAATAAACACATTAGAACATCTTAGTCACATTATTTTCACAAAAACAATGTTTCGTACATAGATTAAGTATGAGACAACAAAGGTAGTACACAAAGGTGTTCGATACCTTGCTTCTCACCCTAATATATATATATATATATATAAGAAACATGATAATTTATAGAATCACATAAGTATTGAAAAATAAGACAATAAAGGTAGTACACAAAGGCATTCAATACCTTGCTTCTTACCCTAATACCTATGAAAACTATAAATTGATACACAATTAGAACACATTCACATTTATTTGGACATAATAAAGTTTGATAAAGACAAGAAATTAAAAAAAAAAAACAAGAAAGAGAAGAAAAAAAATTGAAAAATTTATGTATTTGCCGAGCTTACTGCTCGGCAGATAGCATAAGAGAAAAAATTTTTTGCTAGTAACATTATAAGTATGGAAAATGGTTTTGGAACATATTTTGGGCAACTTGTATGATTTGCCGATTAGAAACTTCGGAAGACAAAAGAAATCCATTCCAGCGTGAATGTAAGTGAAGTCTATTATATGCCGAGCAAATACCTCGGCGTATAGAACATATTGATTAGACTTCATTTTGAATATATGAAAAATCCTTTGATTAAACAACAAGAATGTTGCCATTTGATAAATGATTATTTCAATAATTGAGTGATCCTTTTAACACTTTGGAAATTTGCCGAGCAAAATGCTCTGCAAATGGTACAATTTGACAAACAAGACTTATAAAAATTTTCAACAAAATGAATGATTTGTCCAAGCTTAATGCTCTGCAAATGGTTAAAGACAGCCTTTAGAAATGATTTTCCATCAAAGTGTATGGTTTTCCAAGTTAAATGCTCTGCAGATAGACAAAGAAAGCCTTTTTGAATGAAAAATTTATCAACTTGTATTATTTGCCGAGCTTAAAGCTCTGCAAATAGTTGAAGATGACTTTAGAAAAAATTCTATCCAACTTGTACTATTTTCCTAGCTCAAAGCTCTGCAAATAGTTAAAGTAGGTCTTAGAAGAAAATTTTCTCCCAAAGTGTATTATTTACTGAGCAAAGAGCTGTAAATAATAATGATTAAGACTCAGCCAAAATTTTCAACAAAAACCATGATTTTCATGAAAACTTAAGTATGCAGAGTTCAAAGCTCTGCATATAGTTGAAAACACTTGAATGAGTTTTGTGAAAAACAAATGCTTGCCGAGTAAACACCTCGACATCCTTTAATAAAAGATGGATATATACATGTAAGCCCAGAAAAGTATGAAGATTTGAAGATGATCGTTAACATTTGTTTTGATTGCCGAGCAAATACCTCGGCACTTAGAACAAAATCAAACCCATTTCCAGAAATCAGCCAACCCTTTAAATCAAACCCAGAAATCCAACTTGTACTATTTTCCTAGCTCAAAGCTCTGCAAATAGTTAAAGTAGGTCTTAGAAGAAAATTTTCTCCCAAAGTGTATTATTTACTGAGCAAAGAGCTGTAAATAATAATGATTAAGACTCAGCCAAAATTTTCAACAAAAACCATGATTTTCATGAAAACTTAAGTATGCAGAGTTCAAAGCTCTACATATAGTTGAAAACACTTGAATGAGTTTTGTGAAAAACAAATGCTTGCCGAGTAAACACCTTGACATCCTTTAATAAAAGATGGATATATACATGTAAGCCCAGAAAAGTATGAAGATTTGAAGATGATCGTTAACATTTGTTTTGATTGCCGAGCAAATACCTCGGCACTTAGAACAAAATCAAACCCATTTCCAGAAATCAGCCAACCCTTTAAATCAATTTCAAATGTTAGCTAGACAAGTGCAAAGTTGTAATGCACGATTGAAAAAGGTTGAAAGCACTCCACTTCATCCTAAACAAAATCCAAAACCTTTTTCAAAGCAGATTAAGCAAAACAAGCAAAAATCTGAGAATAAAAAGGTTGAAGAACCCATCAAACCAACTGTTTTTATCTCATCTGATATCATGACTGACATCCCCTTCGATCCTTCAGTTCCTTACATTCCAAAGAAATATGCGGCTGCTAAGAGAGAGCCAAGTAGACCCATCAAAAGATGGGTTCCCAAAAAGAACTAATCCTTGTGTGTGTGCAGGGAAACCGAAAGAAGTATATATGGTATCTGGACAGTGCTGCTGGCAGAACCATGACTGGTAATAAAACCCTACTGGAGGAATATAGGGTGCAAGAGGGGCCCTCAATTACTTTTGGAAATGATGGTAATGGAAAAACTGAGGGATATGGTGTTTTGAAAAATGGACAAGTAAAATATACAAAAGTTGCATATGTGAATGGTTTGAAATATAACCTGATCAGTGTCAGCCAACTTTGTGATGATGGCTTTAAGGTTTTATTTGATGTAAGTCAAGGCACCATATTCAACATAGATTGGAAGGTAGTATTGGTTGCACCAAGAAAAGGAAACATTTATGTCATTGATATGGAAAGTTCACCTAGTGAACAATGTTTCTATACACAAAGGCAGATGAATCCCGCTCCTGTTCTTCCTTCAAATATGCACTTTTTAATTTGATATCATCCAGAACATCAAGGCATTTAATAATTCTAGGGTCTTTCTTCATTTGTAAGTACATATCTAACTTCAGATTTAAGGCACCAACATTAGCACTGTCAAGTGTACCCATCTGTTTCATTTCTTCATGATGCTTGATCAGTGTCAGCCAACTTTGTGATGATGGCTTTAAGGTTTTATTTGATTTATCACAAAGCACCATATTCAACAGAGATTGGAAGGTAGTGATGATTGCTCCCAGGAAAGGAAACATTTACGTAGTAGACATGAATAGTGCTACTTCTGAACAATGTTTCTACACAAAGGCAGATGAGGACACCAACTGGTTATGGCACAAAAGGTTATCCCATCTCAATTTCAAAAATATAAATAAGTTGTCAAGAAAACAACTTGCTGATGGGATACCTCCAATGTCTTTCAATAAAGACAAGCGATGTCCAGGTTGTGAAATGGGAAAGAAGAAAAGAGCCTCATTCAAAACCAAGCAAAATTTTAGTATCACTGAACCACTTCATATGCTTCATATGGATCTTTTTGGTCCTGTGAACGTTCAGACAAGAGCTAGGAAGAAATACACCCTTGTGTGTCGATGAATACTCAAGATATTGTTGGGTGATCTTCCTCAGAACCAAAAGTGAAGTTGCTGCTGAAATTATTGCCCTCATCAAACAAATTAAACTCAAGTACAAGCGAAAAGTACGTCAGCTCAGAAGTGACAATGGCACTGAATTCAGAAATTCCACTCTAGAAACCTTCTACACTGACACTGGCATATCTCAGAACTTCTCCTCAGCTCACACACCAGAACAGAATGGTGTTGTTGAACAAAAGATTCATACGCTGATAGAAGCTGCCAGAAGTATGTTGAATGAATCAGGTCTTCCAAAATGTTTTTGGGCTGAAGCTATTGCAACTGCTTGCTACACTCAAAACAGATCAATTTATGTCAAGAGACACAAGAAGACTTGCCTATGAAGTGCTCAGAAAAAGAAAGCCTAATATTGGATAGTTCCATGTATTTGGATGTCCAGTATACATTCTGAATGATTCCAGCAAGTTGGGCAAATTTGATGCCAAGGCTGATGAAAGTTACTTCTTAGGATATTCAACAATTCGCAAAGCCTTTAGAGTCTATAACAAAAGACTTGAAAAGGTTGATGAGTCAATTTCATGTTACCTTTGATGAATCAAATTCTGCAATCTTTAATAAACTGATTTCTGAACCACCCTCAGAAAGTCCTATCATTTGGTGAATCTGATCACAATGTCCAATCTGATCAATCACCTGAACGTGTTTCTGATCATCCCAATTCAGAACAAAAAAATATTCAGCAAAGCAACACTCCATTTTATCCTTCAGTCACTTTCAAACTACCTACTGAAATGACTATTAGATCAGATGTGCATGCTGCTACTCCTCAGAATGAAGAATTTCATGATGCAAATCGTGATTTATAAGATCATGAAGATGATGAGACTGAAGTAGTCTTTTCTGAAGAATCTCCTGGAGTAAGTCAAAGGAGTTCTTGCACTGATATCATTGTTCATCCTGCTCATTACTCTAAGTGGACTCGATCACATCCAATTGATCAAGTGATTGGAGATCCAAATAGAGGGGTTCAGACCAGAAGAGCCACTAGCGATCAATGCTTAAATGTCAGCTTCTTATCACTGATAGAACCGAAGAAGATTGACGAGGCTATGAAAGATCCAAGTTGGGTTGAAGCCATGCAAGAAGAGCTTAACCAATTCGAAAGGAACAATGTATGGGAACTTGTTCCATGTCCCAGCAATCTGAAGAAAGAACCAATTGGGACAAGATGGGTCTTTCGAAACAAGGTGGATGAAGATGGCCATGTTATTAGAAACAAGGCAAGGCTAGTTGCCAAGGGCTATGCTCAAGAAGAAGCAGTTGATTTTGATGAGACTTTTGCACCAGTTGCTAGACTAGAAGCTATCAGAATATTCTTAGCTTTTGCAGCTCATCATGAGTTCAAAGTCTCAGATGGAAGTTAAAAGTGCCTTTCTGAATGGAGAATTGGAAGAAGTTGTCTATGTTTATCAACCACCAGGATTTGAAGGTAAAGAAAAACCTCACTGGGAGTATAGGCTGAACAAAGCATTATATGGTCTGAGACAAGTACCTAGAGCCTGGTATGATACTCTTACTAGACATCTTTTAGATAATGGTTTTAATCGAGGTGCAATAGATAACACTTTATTCATCTTGCATGATAAAGGTGATATATTACTTGTACAAGTTTATGTTGATGATATTGTGTTTTGTTCTACAAATGAAAAATTGTGTGACAAGTTTTCTAAAATTATGTCTTCTGAGTATGAAATGAGTATGATGGGTGAATTGACATATTTTTTTGGGTCTTTAAGTTAAACAAACCAAAGATGGTATTTTTATAAATCAAGAAAAAATATGTCAGAGATTTATTAAAGAAATATCAATTTGACTCAGTTTCATCCAAAGATACTCCAATTTCTGCACCATTAACTTTGGACTCAGATCCCAATGGAAAACCTGTTGATCCCACAAAATATCGTGGTATGGTGGGATCACTCATGTACTTAACTGCAAGTAGACCAGACATAATGTTTGCAACATGCCTTTGTGCAAGATTTCAATCTGATCCCAGGGAAGCACATCAGAATGCTGTGAAAAGAATTTTCAGATACCTTAAAGGTGTCCCCAGACTAGGTCTTTGGAATACCAAAGGCTCAAGTCTAGATCTCATGGGCTATTCAGATTCTGATCATGCAGGTTGTAAGATAGATAGGAAAAGTACCACAGGTGGTTGTCATTTCCTTGGTGGCAAATTAGTTAGTTGGACAAGCAAGAAACAGACTGCAGTCTCATTATCCACAACTAAGGCTGAATACATTTCTGTAGCAAGTTGTTGTGCTCAGATTTTATGGATGAAGAACCAACTAACTGATTATGGTGTTAAGTATACAAGAACTCCAATCTTTTGTGACAACACAAATACCATCGCAATATCTCACAATCCTGTCATGCACTCCAAAACCAAGCACATCGACCTCAGGTATCACTTCATTCGTGATCATATTATAAAAGGTGATATTGAAATTCATTTCATTCCCACTGATCAACCACTCGCTGATGTTTTTACAAAACCTTTGGATGTCAAAACTTTTAAACATCTCATCAGTGAATTAGGAATGCTAAATCTTGTGTAGCATTTCAGGAGGAATTGACAAAAATATTTTGCAAGTAAAGGAAACTTTTCTTTGAGGGGAAAACTTGGCCTCAGAAAATATTTTGTCTGAAATGGTTCAGAATTTGAGAAACTTCAGAATTTATGAATATGAGATGGCTCAGATTGCACTTCCTGACCATCCTCAGAATTTATTGAGTCAACATCTGAAGTCAATCAGAACCTTTTATTATTTAAAGATACTTGATTAGTGAGTGGACACGTGATGTTACTGTACAAAGATACATTTTTGCTGATGTGTCACACAAGTTGCGCCGTAAAGAAAAATGATCACTGTTTTTGTATTAAAAACGGTTGAATACCTTTGGAAAATGTGGGGTCATGGCCGTTGTTGTATTAAATGCGGACGTGTAACCAAAAATTATTTCGGATTTCAAAATTACCTTTTAAGAAAATATCATTTTATTTTATTGGGTTTGAATTTCAAAATTCTTTTTATTTTCTTTGGAAATCTCTTCGTATTCCCTTCGAAAATATAAATACTTTTTCCAAAATCATTCCTTCATTTACTTCATTTTTCATTTACTCCCAATCATTCATTCTCTCTCATTCTCTCATTTTTCCTTCTTCAAAATCAAAAACCCTAAATCACATTATTTTTTTTCATTCTCATCTTACCAAATCAATTCAAAATGGCAAGACAACCATCACAAGCAAAATCTCATTACATTAGAATACAATCCACCAAACCCCGTAGTCAAGGCAAGTTCTAACTGGCCAGAGAAATTTGAAGCCAAGGCCATTCGATTCAATATGAATAATTTTAATGCCGCCCTTAATGCCAAAAACAAAACGCTCATGGGTCGAATAAACAAATTTTTTGAGGAATGTCCTCTTTCTTTTGCCTTGACGGTAGATCCAGAAATTCTATACCATAGATATCTTTTGGAATTCTGGTATACTGCCGAAGTAAGCAAGGATGATAAATCCATTGCTTTCACTCTCAAGGATGGCACGAAAAAGTGTGTCATCACTTTGGATGGATACAGAGAGGCCCTCCATCTAAATTATTTACAAGAACCATCAACCTTTGCAAAAAGGTTAAAAGGTGTGAACTTCAGAGAAGTTTTAGTGGAGATGGGGCATGACAATATAGTTGATAGTGATTGAAATTTGAAAACCTCAGGGCATATTTTCATTTCGGGGTTTAGAAATTGTTGGAGGTTTTTCTGGACTCACATAGTTGAGTGCCTAGGTGGTAATTATGGTGGCTTGGACCAGATCTCTTTGGTCCAAGTGGAGATGGGTTATTATCTATGGAATGGGATCACTGTGGACTATGTTGAAATGCTTTTCTCTCAGTTGGTGGCTAAATTGAAAGGAAGAAGGAGTCCACATATCTCCTTTCCCAAATTTCTGAGCGTCTGCTTTATGCACATTCTGGGCGACGCATATTCTGAAGGGGGACCTGAGTAGTCAGCCATAGAGTTCTGCAAGGATCTATCCAGACTTTCAACTTCTGATCCAGAACCTGAACTATCTGCTGCCATGACTCAGGTAATTTCTAAAACTGACGCAGCAAGACCAGCTAGCTCAGAAAGGTCACTTGGCGGGTTGTAAAATAATGCGAGACCCACCAGTGCACCTAGTGACAAACTATTGAAGTTGTTCAAATCCAAAACAACTTCAACTTCCCAATCACAACTTTCCCCATCCGATGACCAACCTGAGGATCTTCCAAATGATCCCTCAGGATCTCCAAAGGGCTTATTGAAATGTCATAAATTTAAGAAGTCCTCACAGCCCAAGGACATTAGCACCAAAGCACACCCTTCTGGTACCTCCCAAAAGGAACCAGAAGAATCGAGTCAAAGGGAAAACCCACAAGCAACCATCTCCAAAATTTCTGTAGGAGGAGATGGTGAAGAAAATATAAGTGTGTCAGCGTAACACACAACAGAAGTTGAGTCTGCACATGCACCCCCTGAAACATCACAAATCTTACACTCTACTCTTGCACAAACTGTTGATGTTTCTCAGGTGATACCTAGAGAAACAAAGGTTTCAACTTCTGCGGCCAATGAAGGGATTCTTGGAGATAGCACAAGAATTATTGAGGCAACCCCGGTATCGACTATTGCAGGCGAAGATGCCACGGCGGAGCCTATCTCTAAAACTGGTAATGATGCATCTGCTTCTGAAGCAATTGTTGAACCAGTATCAGGTTCAGATACTAGTGATCTGAACCTGAGCATATATGATCAGAATGTTGCTTCGACTTCATTCTGGGATGACGATGAGCCACCTCAGGGGAATCTTGATTCCCTTACTGACTTCGAGTTTGATGAGGAACTCTTGGAGGAGAATCAGTCGTCTGATTCTGAGCTAACCTTCAACCTCGCAAACGTCCAACCTCCCCCGGAAAATCCAAATTTAATTGTTGAACAACCATACCGCCGACCACCAATATCACATGAACACCCACTCTTTCCTGAGGCTCAACACTTGCCTATGTTACAGCACCAACGTTTCACCCACAACTACATCTTCACCCTCAAATTCATCATGTTCCAAATCCCATCAATTATGATGAACCAGCTGAGAAACAGTTGGACTCTGAAACAAAATCTAAGAGTCCAACTGAAATGCAAATAGACAATGTTTTACATGGGCTTGGGAATATTACATTTGTTGCTTTTGCTTCTGCACAACCACCTCCTCCTTTGAGTGTAGAAGCACAGTGAGAGAAACAAAACACCGAAGTCCAAAACCTACTTCTTAAGGTCGAGGACTTATCTAAATCTCTAACTGCCAATACTAGGTCCCTCACTGATTTGAAGGGTGCTCAGATTTTTCTTGGAACTGAGCTAACCAAGGTTGCTAGAAATGAGGGACTAGTTAGTGGGAAGCTGAATGAATTGGTGATGGCTTGCAATAACATCAGCTCAGCCATCAGAGAAGCTTTTAAACTGACCAAGAGGGATGTGTAGAACTCAGTTGTTGCAAATCTGACATCCAGTGTCGAATTAATGAAAATAGAAGTCTTGGCAGTTGGAAAGGAGGTTAATGAGCTGGTTTAGAAGCCTGGTGTTGATGATGTAATAGAAAAGGTGCATTTGGAGTTGTCTCAGAATCTGGTGGCACAATTGACAACCGCCATTGCATCAAAGTTTGAAGATAGGGTTTAGGAGATGGTTGATGACTTGACAACCAAAGCAAATGCATGGGTGGACAAAGCTGTTGAAGACATAAAGAATTCTGTGTCCATACTTGACAAATATGTCAAGGACCAGTCTCAGAAGTTGGATGAAATTTTGGGTTTGCTGAAGAAAGCACCTGCAGTTGTTCCTCCTCCCTCTCCATCTTTTACAAAAAATGACAGGAAAATACATCAAGAAATGCTCGAACATGAGAAGCTGAACCTGAATCAAAGGGCTCAGTTTTCAACTATGTCTAAAGGGATTTCTGACAGTTTCCTGAATCAAAGTTGGGAACCTCTGAAGGGCATGCAATCTGCCATTGAATTATATTCAAAGATGCCTGAAGAGGTCCTCAAAGGGGGAAATGATGTACCTATTGGCTTGATTGCTAGTTCCCAAGAAATAATTAAAGCAACCAGAAAGCAATCTGAAGCTGGGGGGAACTGCAGAAGAAGAAACAAGCTGAACTACAACCTTCTGAGCCTGCAAAGAAAGACAAAGGTAAAGCTCAGATGGTTGATGAACCTAAGAAGAAAGGGTCCAATGATTCTGGTCTGGTGGTTGGTGAAAATGTTGATGAACATGGTTATCCATTGCCAGATTTGACTGCAGATGGAAACAAGCTTATGGCCCTTCAGAAATAACTTTCCAACTAGTTCATTTTATGGAGAGAAAATAAAGAAAAAGAAAGGGCACAACACTTGGCAATGGGTACCTTGGATCATGTGGATGCTGCAACTCTTGGACTTTCTTTGGAACGTTATTAGAAAATCAAAAACGATCCAAGAGTGCCGAAGGCATTAGAAGAAATGGGTGATCTAATCCTATTTTCGATTGAACTTAAGACAAGTATTGAAGCTGAGGCCAGAGCGAAAGAAATTAAGAAAATTCATGAACAGGTGAAGGCTAAAATTGAAAAGACTAATGAAGAATACAAGGCAAGAGAAACAAGTCCAGAAAACAACCTAGTTTTGCTCCAGGTGATCTTGTTTGGGTGCATCTGAGAAAAGAAAGATTTCCATCAAGACGGAAAAACAAGTTGTTGCCAAGAGCTGAAGGACCCTCAAAATTTTGGAGAAATTTGGTGAAAACGCTTATAAAGTTGAGTTACCTGGAGATATGGCAGTTTCAAGTACTTTTAATGTGGGTGATCTGATGCCGTACCTGGAAGATGAGTACCTCGAGGACTTGAGGACAAGTCCTTTTTTTGAGTAGGAGATTGATGCGGAAATGGCAAGGCTCAATGAACTGGTAGGCACCAGTGAACTGGAGAATAGAAATGAACTGAAGGAAAGTGAACTGGTGATGCCATCTGAACAAGCCATGTTGATTTAACCAGCAGTGGCTCATTTTAGACAAGTCTTCACTGAACCAGTCCAGTCGCCATTGATAACACTTCTCCAGTGGAAGGGAGTTCCAGTGACAATAAGCCGTGACGCGCCAGTAAAGTCCACTGAAGCACTCCAGTGGTACTGAAGCACTCAAGAAGAATGCTCCAGATTATATTCCAGTTTCCAAATAATAGAATGGTTCTGAAGTCACGTGTCTGGTGGACCCAATAAGAGAAGGTGGATGACAACTGTGATAAAGACAAAAAGAGGGGCATGTGACAACGTTATTCCTAACCGTTTGTGGGTCTAGCTGCAAAAGGAATATTTCTAGAAGCTTTATGTGTGCTCTTTCTATTGGTCCATTTTGTTAGTGGTTGTCCCCACCATGTGCCAGCCTTTTATTTATTTTTTCTTTCCTTATTATTTTTAATATAATTTCGATGATTCCTAGGCAGGTAGTTATCTATAGATAGGGGCTCATTTTCCTTGTAAGAAGTTAAATTATGTTGAGTTGAATGAAATTAATAGAGTAGCCTCTATTTCTTAAAAATCTTCATTTACCTTTATAGATCTTTGATCTTGGTGGTTTGGAGTGATCCCTTTATCTATAATTGTGGTAGTTCGTCCTTTATCAATTATAGTGGTGAGATCCAAAATCTTTGATTCCTTTATCTGTGTTTGTGATGGCTAGACCTTTATCAAACATAGTGGTGGGTTGGAGTGTTTCCTTTATCCTTGGTTCTGGTGGCTTGGCCTTTACGAATCTTGGTGGTGGATTCTTTTATCTATCATTTTATTTATCGTCTTGTTTTGTTGTTTATTTCATAAAATCCAGAAAATACCAAAAATAGTTGTTCTAAAATTCCGCTGTGCTTAGTTTTTCGCGTGATTTACGCATCACTACCCTACTCGTTTATTCGCTGTTCTATAAGAACGTAGTTGATTTCTCTTAGAAAGTAGATTCTATTCTGACTCTATCTCTCGTGCAATAGGAACTCTTTATTTAAACAATACAAACATAAATAAAAAAATACACACATTTTACGAGACACATAACACACACACACACACACACAAACATAAACGACTAACATAGTTACAAGAGCTAAAGTACTATATTGATTAGATCAGCTTAGCATGTTACATAAGCCCACATGAGAAATACTTCTCTTAGTATTAGTTATGAATAGTGATCAATGACGATTACCAATATATTTGTCCTCTTAAACACTCGGTACTTCCAGTTTCCTTTTGGTTTGTGACACTTTTGACATACCCTGGCCTAGGACAGTCACCATGTAACCCGAGTAACCTAATATGCCACTTAATCAAGTTTGCAAACTTAGGTGACCCACATTCATATATACTCCCACAATCGACACAAGCACTAAGATTAAGACATTTGGAAACTAAAGGGAGACAATCTTTAAGAATCAAGTCAGTGGTGACAGGTCGGTGATTCCTCACACGCAAAGCGACATAACTTGCGTAATGCTAAGTACTTGCATATTTGTGACATAACTTTAAAGCACTTATGAAAACCCGTGACTTTCTATGAGACCTGTGTAGCGAACTTTCTGACAACCTATCCTAAGTTGGAAGCTTTAGGTAGGCTAGGTATACAAAGACACCCCAAGGACTTACTTGTCCGAATCTCAAAGGCCACATTAGCTCCATAATTTTTAAAAGATTAATTAGATATATGCATATCTTGCACACGTATACATCCTAAAAAGCAATACACACGAATGTATGTGCCCGAGACCTTCTATTTAAATACGAAATATACAAATTTACAATGCTAGATCTTTCGTAAGATTTAAGGAACATAGTCTAAAAACAGAGCAGGCATTCTCAGCCATAGATCTGAATATGTTTCCCATAAGAACATTGTATATATTTAAGTTCAGATTATAAGGAAAGCTTGGTACTTTGTGCCTATCGATACATCATATAATGAAGTCACTGAACAAAGAAGTTTTAAAGTACAATTAAGTAGGCTTAAAAGCTAAAGTATCGTCACGTCTAATCGTCTTCACACAGTGACCTTACTCCTTTTTATTATTTTTTTTTCTTTTCTGATTTTTTTTTATGACTCTATATGACACACAATACGACACGACACATTTTACAAAGTTCCTATTGAGAGACACTGTCACTATAGATTTCTCATTCCAATTAGTTGGACTAGCAACTCGAAACGAGTTCGGTCGAAAGCCTTAGTGAACTTATCAATTAAATTAAAGTCACTCTCTGTTAGAATAAGAAGTTTAAACACATGACTTTAATTTCTCTTCAGCACAAAATTCTAAATAGATAAAACTTTAAGTCAATTGTGCTTAACAGGAATAGATATGGTGGATAAAGTGTCCTTCTTTATGAAAGTATAAAAGGAATTTCTAACCGTAATTCTCTGAGCCTGTGATCAAGCATTCACTTGCTGTAATGTATTCCAAGGTCTCTCCTAAGATTGACATCCACTCATGCCTCTTTCTTCAACAACACCAGTTTCTTCATCCCTGTGATTAAACTACTACAATTTTGGAACAGACATAAAACATATCTAACAACAGAAAGTCATAACAAGATAAAATATGTACTATAGATCATAATCTAGAAATGATCTTCTATAGTAAATTATCTATGACAAACTTTAGAAAACATAACAAATAATAAAACTAATTAGAACATGTTTTCTTGAAGCAATGATGATCAGTTTTACGGAGTTTTCTCTTTCGTCCATCTAACTGATCTTCAAAGTCCTTCATAGTTTGTTCATGAGATCTGCATATCTCTTCTTGTTCAGGAGTTAACACGAGAGGCACAACTCTAGTATGAACACGATTGCGATCCTCCTTGCTAACTTCAACACTCCACACTTTATCAATCAAAACCCAAGGAAAACAGTCTTTTGAAAATTCTCTCTTGGTAAAAACCCAATCACCACCCTTTAGTGTATAATGCGTAAGATAGAAATTTTCCTTTTCTAGGTCCTTCTCTGACATCCGTGTACTTGGTAAAGAGTCTTGATCCTGTTTTTCAACAAAATTAACATGGTCAATTAAAATACTTCCTTTGATAACACTTCCAATCCCTGAAATATTTTCGCCTTTGAAATCAACAAAACAGACATATGATCCTTTTACAAGAGTAAATTCTGTCACTAGACCCATGTCTTCCATAATGTGCCTGGAGCCTCCGCTATTGACACACCATAAACCTGCGGTCCTCCTTAGCAGCTCCTGCACATTCACAAACATGTTAGTTTCTCAAGGGACCCCTAGCCTTGTTGGATTTGGGTCTTTCATTTTCCTTATCAGAGACCATATCAGCCCAGTAACCACCACTAGGGACCCATGCTTTAATTAGTTTAGCAGTTGAACTGCTGGAGGGTCCTTTTCTGGGAGAAGTCCGTGAACTTCTTCTTTCACTGGGTTGACGACTAGGGGAACCACTAGGTCTCCTAGTATTAGGCAACCTCTGGTCATTATCCCTCAAATCCTTTTGAAGTCTAGACATTCTCTCAGGAGACGATGAGGATAATCTCCTAGGACTATGTCTTTGAAAACGGTCAACTGGATTAGACTGTACATTTGAGATAATCCTGTCATAATAAGCAAGGTCTGACATTGTTTTTGGTGGAGACTTAGATCTCCAGTTACTTGATTGACTCGACCCACTAGAACCTTCTCTAAAAGAGACACTTCTAGGCTTATTATCCTTAGTTTCACAGTCCTTTTCTAATTTTTTAAAGCTTTTATAATTCTGCACTGCTAAACTATTAGGATTTCTCTTTATATACTCTTCATAATATTTATCTTTATAATCTTTCATTGAAATGCCCTTCGATGAACTAGACTTTTCACTGGACTCCATACTGCCTCTAGATTTTTCTGGTGATATCCTAAACTTATTCTTCTTATAAGGACAACAACTTGACACGTGACCTATCTCACGACATTTAAAACATGACCTTTTAGAAGTCTTCTTTGATGTATCACCATGAACAATCTCAGGTACAGGAACCCCATGACCCCTTAATTCATCAATATATTCAAGAGTAGTATATGCTTCTTCCCAAGTATTAGGATCTTTAATAGGATCATCATTTCTTTTCACAGTCTGAATCTCGGGACCACGACCAACAGATAACATTTCTTTAAGTTTTCATTCATCAAATTGTTCTGGTGTTTCAGATTGTACACTTTGACCTTCTGGGTCCATTGTGGAAGTTTGAACAAAACCCTTTTTGAAAATTTTATCTTTAAACTCTTTACATGGTTTTGGCAAGTTATCAGATTTTATTGGTTCTTCAAGACTCCAAATTTGTTCAATGTTTTTCGGATATTTACCATTTAAATCTGATTCCTTTGCTGAGAACACTTTGCCATTACCTTTTAAAGTATAATAGACAATAGTTTCAATTCAACTTCCTTTTCAACACCTTTTAATTTGTTATCTGTTGTTGATTTGACTTCACTTGGGTCTGAGTGAGCCTTAGGTGCACTAGTCTTGTTCTTAGATTCCTCTGACTTACATGTCTCAGGAATAGGAACATCACTACATTTAGTCTCAGAAGGGGTAGTCTTGGGCACATTTTCAGATTTAGTTTTATTTGATTCTTCTAAGGTCAGGTTCTGAAAACTGTCGTAATTGTGACTAAATGGTGGAGGCACATCATTGTATCTCTGGACAAAACTAGGTTGTTCACCTTTAGACTTAGCATCTCTAAGGTGACCCATCATGGTTCCTATGTCTCTCATTTGATTTAATTTCCCACTTAGTTCAACAATTTGTACCCTAGAATCTGCTAATTCCTTGTCCTTATTAGCACTTTCTTTAACTACCCATTCAAAATTAGCATTCAGCACCTGCTTTCTGCCTAGTAACTGTGCCGTCAATTACCTTCCTTCCAGTTCTATCAGTGAAACGCTGAACTCTCAATGTCAACATAGCCAATTACCAGTTCGGGTCCATTTCTTCCAGATCGTCTGGATCAACTTGCTTGTAATCCTCCCTAACCAGTTCAGGATCAGCCAGTTTTCCTCCAATTAGCTTTTCATGAGCCGACACAAAAGAAGCGACCATGCCCAGATGTCCCTCTGAAGATGTTATGCTCATCGGCATACCTGTTAAACCCAAGCTTGGAGAACTACTATTCTAATTTACCATTATGCACACAAATCGCTGATTCCGGAGAACTTACATACAACAAGTTGTCAGAATCCATTGTCCTTTTCATTTTCTCATCATCTCCACTGTAGAAGGTTGTAATCCATCCACTTGAAGATCTTGAGGAAGGAATGCTTGCCTTGCTATGATAGAGTTCAGGACGCTGAACAAAATCACTGCTGCCTGCTTCCTTCGACTTTCTTTTCATATTTTGGCTTCTCAACTTTCGAATAATCTGTTCCAGAGTCCACTTACTGAAGTCGGGATTTTGTTGGATATAAGTGATAAATCTTTCCCATTTGATAGGAAGTGCTTCCAACAACTTCTCGATCACGTCTCTAGAATCCGGATTGTACCCAAAGTAGGCAAGCTCAACCAGCAGATAACTGTAACGAACCAGTGTCTCATCAAGAGTTTCATCTTTGAAGCTAGTCAACACATAATACTGCTTCTTCAACAAGTCTTTCCTACTCTTCTTGAGATCGTCGTCACCTTCACAATGCTCTTTGAGTGCATCCCATAAGCCTTTTGTTGTATCATACTTTTCAAACAGATGCAGAACTTCCCCTTGGAGAGACATTCGAAGCGAGCCCAATGCCTTTCTTTCGGCTTCATAGTCTTTCTTCTTATCGACGTCCATTTGCTCATATGAAGCAAGCCTAGCACTGCTCGAACTTGAAGTATCACCTGGTACTGTTGGAGGAGTATAACCCTTAGTAATACACAACCACATCCTCACATCCATCAGCCTACAGTATGCCTCGAATCTGCCATTCCAGTTGAAGTATCTGTCAAGGCTCATCAACTTTGGTGGTGAATTGGCCTTTCCGGTTTCATGATCCATTAGAATCATTTGATTTAGCAATGTCTGATAATTTGCGGGTAACTGTGACATCATTTTCCTAAAGCTAGTAAAGTTCACGAACTGCTTAAAAATAAACGAGGTCGTAAAGTTCACGAGGTCCAAGAATACAAGGTCGCAATTAGAACTTGAGGTCGTAATTGAACTATGAGGTCGTAATTGAGCTCACGAGGTCGCAAATGAAATACGAGCTCGCAATTGAGCTGGCGAGGTCGTAATTGAACAGCGAGGTCGCAATTAGCTACCCAAGTCGAAATACGAGTTGGATGAGGTAATACAAGCCCGCGAGGTCATAAACGATGCTGATCCGATGATTCTCTTGAATTCGAAACCCTAAAAGCCAAAAACACTCTTTCGACGTTTGCAAACACCAAGATATACCTCAAACAAGATTTCCGGTCGTAAACTCGTGAAAGAATCACGTCTAAACGACCCTAAATCGATGTTGTCTATCACCAACAAACTATAACCTTCCGGTATGAAACCAAGAGGCTCTGATACCACTTGTAAGTCCCCTTGACGCGGATCATTAATAGTTTGATCCCGTTATCCAGAGGTGCAGAATCCCTCTCTATAACGTGGTAATTCACAACAAAAGCCCCTAGATCACCTGCTGCCTAGCAGGTCTTCTTCGGGCTAGCGGAACGACCTTTGACCTATTAACCTGCACAAATATGCTTGATAATTCGACAAATATTCGACCCTAATCTCTGTTAGGGTTCTGGTATTTATAGGAATCACCCAAAAGGCTTCAGCATGTCGGGGTCGTATTTCGAAGCCCAACTCGACTCAATTACAACCTCGTAAATCCAGCCCAGCCTGTCACTAATACGAGGTCGTATTCCTATTGTCCACCTCCTATTTGACCCTGAAAATATGAGGTCGTATTTCACATAGCAAAATATTATTACACATTTAATACTCAAACTTAATCTAGTATTCTATGCATAATACAAAGTTCATTAATGACAATCACATGATAAAGACATATTACAATATAAGCCCAAACAATCTAGACTGCTATTGACATAGACGTGTACTTACAAAGTTTTTGGGTCATGTAGTTAATAAGAATGGAATAAAGGTTGATCCCAGCAAGATAGAAGCGGTGGAGAATTGGAGAAGGCCAGAGACACAAACAGAGATCCGACAGTTCCTCGGATTAGCAGGCTACTACCGACAATTCATCGAAAACTTCTCAAAGATCGTACAACTCTTAACGTTGTTGACGCATAAGGATAGAAGTTTTGATTGAGGCGAGAAACAAGAAGAAGCCTTCAAACTATTAAAGGAGAAGTTATGTGATGCGCCGATCTTAATTCTTCCCGACGGGTCCGATGACTTTATCATTTATTGTGACGCATCAGGACCAGGCTTAGGATGTGTGTCGATGCATCGAGGAAAAGTTTTTGCATATGCTTCTTGACAGCTGAAAATCCATGAGAAGAATTACACAACTCACGACTTAGAGTTAGGAGCTATCGTTTTCGCGCTGAAGTGTTGGAGACATTCCCTATATGGGATGAAGAGTGTGATACACACAGATCATAAGAGCCTTCAACATATCTTTTATCAAAAAGATCTTAATATGCGCCAGAGATGATGGTTGTAGTTGTTTAGCGACTATGACTGCGAGATCCGTTATCATCCAGGGAAGGCAAACGTGGTAGCTAATGCCTTAAGTAGGAAGGAAAGAGTTAGACCAAGACGAATTAGAGTTATGAGCATTACCGTACACAACAGTCTGAAGGATAGAGTGATTGGGGCACAAGTAGAAGCAAACAAGAAAGAAAATATTGATAAAGAAGGGTTAGGAGGTATGGTAGAACAATTTGCTCAAAAAGAAAATGGAGGGTTGTATTTTTGCGATCGATTGTGGATACTAATGTATGGTGGATTAAGAAAGCTAATAATGGATGAATCACACCAAACAAGATATTCTATTCATCCAGGGATAGATAAGATGTATCAAGATTTACGAGACCTGTTTTTTGTGGCCAGGAATGAAAAATGATGTGGCGGTTTATGTGAGCAAGTGTTTAACATGTCTGAAGGTTTAAAGCAGAACACAAGAAACCGGGAGGTCTGCTGAAGCAACCAGAGATTCCTGAATGGAAGTGGGAAAGTATTACCATGGACTTTGTTACTACATTACCAAGAACTAGTAGTGGGAAAGATGCGATATGGATTGTTGTAGACCGACTGACCAAGTCAACACATTTTATACCCATCCGAGAAGATTATGAGATGGTACAGTATGTGCGACTGTATCTGAAAGACATTGTAGCTAAGCACGACATTCCAGTATCGATCATATGTGACAGAGATAGCCGATTTACATCACAATTTTGGAAATCAATGCAACGAGCTTTCGGAATGCGAGTAGATATGATTACAACTTATCATCCACAAATAGACGGCCAGAGCGAGAGAACGATTCAGACTCTAGAAGACATGCTAAGAGCGTGTGTTATCGACTTTGGAGGAAGTTGGGATACTCACCTTGTAAGTCCCCTTGACGCGGATCGTTAATAGTTTGATCCCGTTATCCAGAGGTGCAGAATCCCTCTCTATAATGTGGTGATTCACAACGAAAGCCCCAAGATCACCAACTATCTCGCAGATCTTCTTCGGGTTAGCGGAACGACCTTTGACCTATTAACCTGCACAAATATGCTTGATAATTCGACAAATGTTCGACCCTAATCTCTGTTAGGGTTTTGGTATTTATAGGAAACACCCAAAAGGCTTCAGCACGTCGGGGTCGTATTTCAGAGCCCAGCTCGACTCAATTACCACCTCGTAATTGTGCTCTAGCCTCGTATTTGAGCCTGCAAATACGGGGTCGTATTTCCATATGCTACCTCGTAATTGACCTTTCAATTACGAGGTTGTATATTTCCTTAGCAGAATATCATTATACATTCAACACTCAAAGTTAATTTAGTATTCTATGCATAATACAAAGTTCATTAATGACAATCACATGACAAAGACATATTAGAATATAAGCTTAATCAAAGTAGACTGCTATTGACATAGACATGCACTTACAGACTCCCTCTTGGCAATAGCTTCTAGACGTTAAAAAAAAAGTCTTTGTCTTGTCTTTGTCATCAATCTACTTCTTCTGCTAATTTAGCTATAAGAGTAATAACATCAAATTGTACGACCAAATCAATACCCTGGTTAAATCAATCAACAACTTGGATAAATGATTTGAGGTGCCTCAAGCTCAACTACTATTTTAGCTCTGTAGACATCTGTTCTTGAGCTTGTAGAGTCTATGAAGTAGCCTTGCCAGCAAGATGGGGCTGGCTAGACTTTCCCTGAGTCTCTGTTCCGAATATGAAACTCCTCCTAACTCTTGAGTAGCTCTGGCAACACCTGGATCTTCATTCTGATCATCCTTATTTCCTGCCTTAGCCTGCTCATCACCCTTACAACCTGAGTTTTTCCTCTCAACTAACCATTTGACATAGTTGTCATATAGCTCATGCAACTTCTCCTCAGGAACCTTAACTCCCTGCTTGAGTCCATCTGCTAGCTTGACAACCTTGCCTTCAACTTCCAGAGACTTATCAGACATCTTGGACACTACCTCCTCGATCTTGCCCAACCTATCTTCAAGAATTCTATTCTTGTCGGTCACAACTTTCATATCATCAACCATATCTCTGATCAGGCTTCTCATTTCATTAATAGCCTTATCATGCTGTTCTTTCTGCGCAGACATCTGTTTCTGCAAATCAGCAAGGCTTAGACTAGCCTCTTCAGATCTTTGTGGCTGAGATTGTAAAGTCTCTGGTAAGTTCACATGACCTCCAGCAGTAGCACGTCTACTTCTCTTTCTCAATGACTGCTCTGGTTCAGACTCTGCATCAGTCTCTTTTGTCCTTCTTCTTCCTTGAGTGTCAGCCGGAGATCTGGGAATTATCTCAGTAAGTACAAAAGGCTTACTATCTTGTTCTATAACAATACATAGTCATCAATGTCTTGGTCAGAGTCGGTATCTTCTGGGTCTTGAGCATGTGCATGATACCTCTGCACAATATCACCCTTTGGATCAACCATTTGTTCCAGAATATCATCAACAATCTTTGGATTGGCTCCAGCTTGGTCAACCACATCATTTGCAGCTTGTATCACCACTTCAGGCTCTTCTGGTGCGTCTGCCTGCACTACAACATCATGAAGTTGCTCTGGAAGCTCAACATTCCTTGCAACTTCAACATCCTCTGTCTAAAGCCCTTCATAAGCTGATATGACCTCATCAGCCGGTGCAACGTAGTTAGCATTGATAACAGCACCAAATAATGCTACATCCTGAGCATTTGGATCATTCGGGTATCTCTACAGAAACTCATCATAACCGCGTCTGATGATCATGCTTACATGCTTCACCTCCCTTACTGCAGGTAGATTTGGAAGTCTAGCATTTATGATCATCATCACAAATTAAGGAAATAGTAGAAACCTCCTTTTGCCCGTGGCAGTGATCTGTTTCCTCATTTCATTGAAGAAGAATTTAGAGAAGCCATATGGCTTGTTAAAAACTAAGCCAACCATCTGTCTGGGCTTCCTGGTTCAACGTATCAAAACCAGATTTCTTGTTGCTCAAACTCACATTAATCACGTGAGCCAGATACCTCCACCTGTCGTAAAAACCCTTCTTAAACAGAGTTCTACTACCCAAGTCACCTGCAAACCCCATCCTTTGAAAAGCACCCTGTATCAAGTCATGACGATAACCTGGTGAGACTTGTAGCACCACCTTCCTACTCAACTGTGCCCAAATGAAGTATATCAATGAGATCTGCAGCAGTGAACTGTATCTGCTGCCCGACAACAATGGTATAAAATATATGTTTGTCTCTAGCACGAACAACATTAGCATTTGCCCAAAAATCTCTCAAATAATCGAGATATACCACTGGAGAATGAGTCAGTGCATGATGAACTCGTGATCTTCGGAAGACAGCAAATATCTCGTGATAATACTTTGTGCCTTCCTGATTATCATTGAAGTTCATCACGTAATTATGCGCACCTATGAAATTTCTTGCCATTTCTGTAATTAATAACAAACCATTAATTACCCAAAATGACATCAAAATTTACATGCATAACATAAACAACTAAGATTATCTCTGTAATCTAGTCAAAACATATAAATTATCCCTATAATTTATAATACATACAATTAACATAAATTATCTCTGTAATTTAGTTAAGATCATTAACTATAATTATCTCTGTAATTAAGTTAACCAATCATAAATTATCTCTGTAATTTACAATTAAAAACATATAAGTAAATTATCCCGGTAATTTAGTTACACAAAATTAACTCATTTTCAAAATTTATTAACATAAACTTTTGAAAATCTGTTAACAATAACTTAAATTATCCCTTTAATTAAGTTAAAATAATAAATAACCAATTTTCAAATATTTTATAAAAATAAAACTTTTGAAAATCTGTTAAGTCAAATACAAGGTCGTATCTCTGTACGTGGCCGTATTTCATGGTCAAAATACAATCAACCAAACTCTAAAATACGAGGTCGTATTTTCTAATTTGGCCACGTATTTGTCCAGGTCGTAAATCGGCATCGTATTCTGGAAGTCAACATAAGTCAAAATCAATTGACATTTGCGAGGTAGTATTTCCGGGCTAGCAAACCCCTAAATACGAGGTCGTCGCACTGCTCATCTTCCCCAACTCGAAAACACGATTTACCCAATCAAAACTTGTAAAAATTGTATCTATACGTTCGTATTCAAGTGATAAACATACCCCAACCCTTAGTTTTACTCAGAAAACATCAAAATCAAAGAACTTAGGAAAAACTTGTTCGAAAATTTCGAACCCTATTTTCTTGATTTTTTTGTTGCATGGTTAACTATTGGACGATTAGATTATATACCTAGATTCAGTATTTCACAAGGATGACAAATATATCACTAAAAAACACTCGATCTAATTGTATCTATCAAATCTCAAACGGGGTAGCAAAGTGGTATTATTGGGGTCGTAATGCTCTAAAATTGATATTTAATATGTGAGGTCGTGTTTGGGTAAATTGGTTTATATACCCACTTGACCCGAATGGGTCTGGGTCAACCCGGCCCACCAATTACGAGGTCGTATTGATGCAATGCCCAATCGACCAATTGTGAGGTCGTATTCTGCCTTCTTCAATTACGAGGTCGTAATCTCACCTCCTGCACACTTTAAACTTCAATTTTCGTCAAAGTTTCTGAATAATTGATCAACGTTTATTACGAACTTCCTAAAAACATGAAAAATTAAAATGACCAAACCTGTAGTCATCAAATATTCATCTTTTCCCTGATCTTCGTCTTAAACTTGAAAAGTTAATAAACTTAAACAAAATTCTTTAACTTTTCCACGATCAATCTTTCTTAAACAATCTCGAAACGAGCTTTCCCTTACTATACCACATGCAAATAATCTACTTGCAAAATTAATCAGTACCACTTGTGACATAACAAACGTATTCATACAATTTCACAAAATATTCATAGTTATAAAATTGATTCTTCATTCTTACACTCCCCCTCAATCTTATGACTGAGAGTATAACTATGATCAATCAATATAACTACCATCATTCTTATGTACTCCCCCTCAATTTATGACTGAGATACATAACTATGCTGTTATATAGAACAATTAATCATTCTTATGTACCCCCCTCAATACATAACTATGATTAATTATCAAAGCAATATTCCTTTATGAAACGTAAATTCTTATAATATAAAATCTCTTTATATTATACAAATTTCAAACAGTATTGATTACCTGATGCGAAAATGGCAAGGCTCAATGAACTGGTAGGCACCAGTGAACTGGAGAATAGAAATGAACTGAAGGAAAATGAACTGGTGATGCCATCTGAACAAGCCATGTTGATTCTACCAGTAGTGGCTCATTTTAGACAAGTCTTCACTATACCAGTCCAGTCGCCAGTGATAACACTTCTCCAGTGCAAGGGAGTTCCAATGACAATAAGTCGTGACGCGCCAGTAAAGTCCATTGAAGCACTCCAGTGGTACTGAAGCACTCCAGATGAATGCTCCAAATTTATATTCCAGTTTCCAAATAATAGAATGGTTCTGAAGTCACGTGTCTGGTAGACCCAATAAGAGAAGGTGGATGACAGCTGTGATAAAGACAAAAAGAGGGGCGTGTGATAACGTTATTCCTAACGGTTTGTGGGCCCGGCTGCAAAAGGAATATTTCTAGAAGCTTTATGTGAGCTCTTTCTATTGGTCCATTTTGTTAGTGGTTGTCCCCACCATGTGCCAGCCTTTTATTTACTTTACTTTCTTATTATTTTTATTATAATTTCGATGATTCCTAGGCAGGTAGTTATCTATAAATAGGGGCTCATTTTCCTTGTAAGAACTTAAGTTATATTGAGTTGAATGAAATTAATAGAGCAGCCTCTATTTCTTAAAAATCTTCATTTACATTTATAGATCTTTGATCTTGGTGGTTTGGAGTGATCCATTTATCTATAATTGTGGTGGTTCGTCCTTTATCAATTATAGTGGTGAGATCGAAAAATCTTCAATTCCTTTATCTGTGTTTGCGGTGGCTAGACCTTTATCAAACATAGTGGTGGGTTGGAGTGTTTCCTTTATCCATGGTTCCGGTGGCTTGGCCTTTATGAATCTTGGTGGTGGATTCTTTTATCTATCATTTTATTTATCGTCTTGTTTTGTTGTTTATTTCATAAAATCCAAAAATACCAAAAATAGTTTTAAAATTCCGTTGTGCTTAGTTTTTCGCGTGATTTACGCATCAAATTGGTATCAGAGCCAGGTTTGAAAAAAAGTTTCTTAATCTTTTTGCCCGTGGGTTTTGTTGTTTGGTTGTCTGTTGTTTAGATCTGTTATTGTTGAGTTTGATTGTTAAGTATTAAGGGCTTATAGAAAAAATGTGACATTAGAAGAAGCTCATAATGCTAGGAGAGATAGGCAGATTGAAGATCTACAAGAAACAATTGGTAGGGTTGTTAATCTGTTAGAAGATGGTGGTTTAAGGTTCAATAGGGAACGTGTTGTAGGTGAAAGGGATGATGAATCTCCAGATCCTAGTGATAGATCTGATAGTATTCATAGATCCTCTAGTGATTCTGATGATGGGTCTAATCAGTCTAGAAGAAGGCATAGGAGACATAAGGATGATACTAAAGATATTAAAATAGATCACCAGATTTTATTGGTTTATCAAATCCTGAAGATTATTTTGAATGGGTTCAGGTGATGGATAGAATAATGGAGATAAAAGGGTATGATGATAAGAAAAGTTTTAAGGTTTCCATTATTAGGTTGAAAAAGTATGCTTCATCCTGGTATGATAATATGAAAGATGAAAGAAATTATAAAGGGAAAAGCAGAATCAAGACCTGGTCCAAACTAAAGGAAGTTATGCAGAAGAGATTTGTTCCTCAGTCGTACAAGCAAGATCAATATCTTCAGATGAACAATCTGAAGCAAGGCTCAAAAGAAGTTGTGGAGTATATCAGGGAATTCGAGCAACTGAAGACTCGAACTGGTGTGAAAGAAGCTAAAGAACATACTATTGCCAGATTCCTTGGTGGGTTGAATGCATCTATTACTGAGAAGATAGAATTGCAGCCCATCTGGACATATGAAGGTGCTTGCAAATTGGCTCTCTAGATTGAGAAGCAACTGAAGAAGAAGGTCCAGTACAAGCCATTTACTAAGACTTCTTCCAGTTCTAGTCAACCAGTTAGTCAACCAGTTCTGAAGCCCAGTACAACTGGTCAACAGTCCTTCAGAGGCAAAGAAAAGGAAACGGGAGGATTCAAGGAGCCAGTTGGAAAAAACATGTTTTAAGTGTCATGGTTTTGGTCACTTCCAGGCACAGTGTCCTAACCAGCGAGCACTCACTGCTAAAGAGATTAAAAGCTTACCAGATGTTGGCACTGAAGTAGAAGAGACATGCATAGGTGCAGATGTTGGAGAGATGCTAGTGGTAAGAAGGGTAATGCATACTGATGAAGTTGTAGCTGACACTGCCCAGAGAGAAAATATTTTCCATTCCAGATGTACTGTTAAAGGCAAGGTGTGTAGTTTGATCATTGACGGTGGGAGTTGTGCTAATGCTGCTTCAACTTATATGGTGGAAAAACTGGAATTGCCTACAGTTAAGCATCCCCGTCCTTACAAGTTGCAATGGCTTAGTGAAGGATCTGAGGTAAAAGTTAATCGACAAGTTACTATTCCTTTTTCCATTGGATCTATTTATCAAGATAAAGTTGTTTGTGATGTTGTTCCTATGGATGCTTGTCATATTTTGTTGGGTAGACCATGGTTGTTTGATAATTATGTGTTTCATAATGGTCGCATGAATTCTTATTCATTATTTGTAAGTGGTAAGAAAATCACTTTGACTTCTCTGAAACCCAATGAGTTATTAAAACTTAATAAGACGGACCAACCCATTATGTCTTTATTTATGTCACAAACTGAAGTTGAAGAAGAACTCACTGGAGGTACTTCAGTCATGATGTTACTGGTGCTTGAGCGTACTGAAGACAAGGAGTTCACTGGAGTCCCCAGTCTCCTGAAGTCTCTACTGAAAGAATTCACTGATGTCTTTCCGGAAGACCTACCTAAAGGTTTACCACCAGTAAGAGGTATTGAACACCAGATTGACCTGGTTCCTGGTCCAGTCCTCCCAAATAAAGCTGCTTACAGATGTTCACCAACTGAAGCAAAGGAGTTGCAAAGTCAGGTAGATGAGTTGGTTGTTAAAGGGTATGTCAGAGCAAGCATGAGTCCTTGTTCAGTCCCAGCTCTTCTGGTTCCCAAGAAAGATGGTTCGATGAGAATGTGTGTTGATAGCAGGGCCATAAATAATATAAGAATTAAGTATAGATATCCCATTCACAAATACACTGAAAAGCATAATTTTGAGACAACAAAATTAATTGCCATACCCGAAACTTGATATCCTAAAACTTCAGATTTAAACAACAAACTTCAAACTTTCTGTATCGTCATAACAATCAACTAATCCACCAAAGCTTGTTGTAGTCCTCCCCCTCAACGATAAATCTCTCCGTATTAAGCATATCCCGAGTCCTTGCTCGCCTTGCATAACCGGCATGTGATAGAGGAGTTGAATTTCCATCAATCAATCCTGTACTAGTTGAATATCATGGAAACCAGAAACTTTGAGATTTGAAGCTCAAACTTCAGGAACATGGATCTTCCTGTTTCAAAGCAATTCTTATTCTCTTAGTCTTCATTCTTGAATGTTTCTTCTGATTACTATCAAAGTCTTCAGATAAAACATATATACAGCTTCTTGTGCTATACCTTCACATATAAGCTTAAAATACAAAAGAAAGAGACAAAAATACTAATGTTATTCTTTATTATTTCATTACCATAATAGAGAATAGTAACGACTTAATCTAGAACTACATTTTTCATTTTCTTCTCCAAATGTTGTTATTCTTTACTATTATTAGTCATAGATCCTTATGACCTTATCTTAGTGTAGAACTACAAAATAATACTTAATGCGACTTAAACCTATTGTTATCGTCGACTTTGGTGTCAAGAACCTTAAAATCCCTGTTTTATCGTTCTAAGGGATTGACCTATAGATATCTAATCTATTCGTCAAATCATCAAGAAAACAAGAATCTTAAGATCTCGGTCTTATCATTCTAAGGATATTTATCAACAATCTTGAATCTTAAGAACTCTATCTTACTATTCTATTGATACTTATCAGAGAGTTAGAATCTTAAGAGCTCTGTTTTATTATTCTATGTTAACAATGAATAACCTACCTTGAGGTCTTTCACTTATATCTATGGATAACCTACCCTGAGGTCCTCCAGTTAAAATCTATGGATAACCTACCCTGAGGTCTTTCATTTATATCATGCAAATCTATATTGATTACTCTTTCAAAAGTTACTTGATTTTAACTCAGTAAAATCATCTAATTGAAACTATAATCACTTATACTTTTGCATCAGAAAAAATCGATAATTTTGCCACTAAGGTATGTTCTCATGAAACTTTGAGTTCCATGTAAACTTTGGATATCATGATCGTAAGAAAATTTTGATAATTCCTAAATTTTTTCGCCAAATCTTCATTGACCTAAAATATTTCGAATGCTATCAAACATCAAATCTTCATGCTTTATCCCATTTTAAGATCTTGGGCAAAAAATAAAAATCACACGCTATATGTAATACATGATTACCTTATCATAAGAGTATTACATCTTGGCTAAATTTATTAACAATAATAAATACCTCTATGATTGCCTCATCATACTAGTATTTATCTTTGTTGAAAATATGACCTATACATCTCTGTGTATTCGTCTTTCTTGTTCCATGCTAAGTACTTGCTTGACAACCTACAAAATTAAACATCTGTTTGCTGTCCTGCACATCTCAACAAACAGTCATGATATCTTCTTAAAGTAATAACATACAATATGAAGAAATGAATAATTCAGCAAGATAAAATAAATAAATCTGCTTAACAATCTATTATTAACCTAGGTCACTTTAAGGTGTATAATTCACCGTCAAGCATGTTTAGATTAAGTCAAAATCATTTGATATCTCTATATCAAATCTTTTTGATTTAACACCAATCTTTTCAAGGATAATTCTTAAACTATTAATTTTATCCTCTTTAATTCTTTGAGAATCTTCCATCTAAAGATCAAATCAGTTCTTATAAAGAACAAATTCAAAACTATGAACAACTCAGTGTTCATTCTAAAGAAAATCTTCTTTCTAAGAATAAAAATATTTCTTTCAAAGATAAAATTCAAAACTATGAACATCTCAGTGTTCATTCTTAAGAAAATCTTCTTTCTAAGAAATTTACATTAACTTAATATTTCTTTATTGAAATTAACAACGCTGTGTTCTTTTCCTTAAACCTATATCTTGTTAATTAACCAACTTTCTTTTAGCTTTTGATCCTTTCACTATCGCTTAACTACCCTACTCGTTTATTCGCTGTTCTATAAGAACGTAGTTAAGTCCTCTTGGAAACTAGATTCTATTCTGACTCTGTCTCTTGTGCAATAGGAACTTTTATTTAAACAATACAAACATAAATAAAAATTAAACACATTTTACGAGACATAACACAAACACACACACACACAAACATAAAACATAAACGAATAACATAGTTACAAGAGCTAAAGTATTGTATTGATTAGATCAGCTTACCATGTTACATAAGCCCACATGAGAAATAATTCTCTTATTATTAGTTATGAACAGTGATCCAAGACGATTACCAACATATTTGTTCTCTTAAACCCTCGGTACTTCCAGTTTCCTTTTGGTTTGTGGCACTTTTGACATACCCTGGCCAAGGACAATCACCATGTAACCCGAGTAGCCTAATATGCCACTTAATCAAGTTTGCGAACTTAAGTGACCCACATTCAAATATACTCTCACAATCGACACAAGCATTACATAATGCTAAGTACTTGTATATTTGTGACATTATTTTAAAATGCTTATGGAAACCCGTGACTTTCGATGAGACACGTGTAGCGAACTTTCTGACAACCTATCCCAAGTTGGAAGCTTTAGGTAGGCTAGGTATACAAAGACACCCCAAGGACTTACTTGTCCGAATCTCAAAGGACACATTAGCTCCATAATTTTCAAAAGATTTATAAGATATTTGCATATCTTGTCACAAGTATACATCCGAAAAAGCAATACATACACATGTATGTACCCGAGACCTTCTATATAACAACCAAATATACACAATTACAATGCTAGATCTTTCGTAAGATTTAAGGACCATACTCTACATACAGAGCAGACATTCTCAGCCATAAATCTGAATATGTTTCCCATAAGAACATTGTATACATTTATGTTCAGATTATAATGAAACTTTGGTACTTTGTGCCTATCGATACATCAAATAATAGAGTTACTGAACACAACAATTTTACCGTACAACTAAGTAGGCTTAAAATCTAAAGTATCGTCACGTCTAATCATCTTCACACAGTGACCTTACTCCTTTTATTACTTTCTTTTTCTTTTCTGATTCTTTTGATTTTTATTTTGTTTTTATGACTCTATTTGACACACAATACGACAAAACACATTTTACAAAGTTCTCGTTGAGAGACACTATCACTATAGATTTCTCATTCCAATCAATTGGACTAGCAACTCGAAACGAGTTCGGTCGAAAGCCTTAGTGAACAGATCAACCAAATTAAAGTCACTCGGCACCTTTTCTAGGACTATTAATTTCTTTTTAGCACAATCACGAATAAAATGAAACCTTATGTCTATGTGCTTAGTCCTACTGTGCTTAACAGGATTATTGGTAATGGATATGGTGGATTTAGTGTCCTTCTTTATAAGAGCATAAAGGAATATCTAACCTTAAGCATCTGAGCCTGTGAACAAGCATTCACTTGCTGAAAAGTATTCCCATATCTCCTCGAAGATTGAAATCCATGACTGTCTCCTTCCTTATGTAATGTATGTAATTGAGCTTTACTTTGTGTTTTAGTGTGTTAATGGAGGTAATGTGTGTGTTAGTGTGTGTATGTGCCAAGAGAGAAAAGTAAGAGTGGAAAGATTGAATAGCATGGAATGTGATCAAAGTTACAATTCAAAGTTATGGAGGGGGCTTTATATAGTTTCTATACAATTTACACTAGTCCCCCTTCCATACTTATGAGAAATACAAATAAGTACAAAACATTATAAACATACAAATCAACTACTAGAAATTATATTTCTAACAATCTCCCCCTTAGTAGTGATTTGTCAAAAATGTATCCCAGATTCAATAGTCTTTAAGCTCGATTCCTTGGTCTTTTCTCATGTGGATGCCAGAACCAGTTTTCACCTTCAGGTTTATCTTCCGGGACCACCATGTTTGCTTCATAGTCTCTAAGAGGAATGTTGTGTGGTCCCAAAACATTACTAGGTTCATACTTGATCCAACATCCTCCTCTTCTCCTCTCGATTTACTTGGATTTCTTAACATTCTTTGCTTCCCTTAACATTCTAATACTCTCTCTGAAACCCAGCCTTTTATCAATCTTGCTGATTACTTTATCGAGTAGAGCTTTCTTCTGATCTGACTCTTTGTCTTCGGATAAGCAAAATAGCACATTCTTACAGAATTCAAGGGTTCCATCTGAGTAAGAAGCAAGGTTGCACGTTTTAAGAAAGATCTTCTTCTTCCTACTATTAAGAAATACTACACCAAGTGTTGGTTTTTTTGAGAACATGACCAATATTCAATCTTTCTATGTCTTCTGTGTAAAGACTTTGATCTGGATACGGGACATTAATTTTCCTCTTAACCAACTCAAACCCAATCTAAAAATCTTCCAATGATGCATGTTGAATGACGCTGGGCATGTACCTCTTCACTGCATCAAAGGCAATTAGATCTTCTGTAACACCCCACACTTGACAGAAACATGAGGTGTCATGAAAAGTACAACACGACATGGAATTATATAGATACTGTTATATGAAATAGAATATAATGAATATATTCCCAAAACATGAGTTCAAAGTCATGACAATGCTAGGAAAGCTATATTACAAGTACATCCATAAAAGGAATAAACCAAGGCATGCAGCCTTAAAGTCTGACATAATTAAAAGAGCTCTAGTCTCCAAAGTCCAGTCCTAGCATGAAAGTCGTTATCCCTGATTAGCCTGAGTACCTGAAAAGTATAATAAAACGTGTCAACACAAAGGTTGGTGAGTTCGTAGGTTTTATATCAAAAGTCTAGTCGAAGAAATAAGTCTTTTGTTGATTCTTTAAGTCTAACAGGTAACAGTTCAATATATAACGAGCAGAGTTACGCCATAATAAGTCCAAAAATCTCAAGTCTTAATGTCTCAAAGTCCATCCTTACGGTACCTGCCTTAGTCCAAAGTCTCAAGTCTCCAATACACACAAAAGCACGTCATATAAGCATGTCAATAAACACAACAACAAAAACAAAATCACACACATACAACAAGACAGAAGCACGTCAAATGGCACAAGTAACTCTATACGCACAGGCTCAATATTGAACATAAAGTAGAAATTGACCAAACTGTTTGAAAAATAAGTATACTTTCTACCCCAAAACTTGTAAAAATAGGGGCTACGAAACTCACCTGAAAGGTGTTATGAAAGTATAACGAACGAGCACAACAAGCACAATCAAAGTCCACGACAATCAACACCTATCAATAATACATGGCAAGTCACAATGAAAGTCTTTTGTCTTAAGTCCTAGCCTATTAGAAATGCCTTTAAGTCCATATGTCTTTATTTAACCTTTAAAACGACGTTTAATAAACCGAACAAGAGACTGGATTTGACAATAAAGTCCTTTATTAAGTTCAAACACATTATTATATCAATACAACCTCATTTGAAATCATTTTATAGTTCAAAACAAGTTTTACTCAAATTTATTGAAAACAAGACAAAACCGGAGATTTTAACCCAAAAGCTTACGAAACCGAGATGAATAAAGGGTTGAGTTCAACCTGGTTGAACTTGATCAACAAGAGCCCAAAATGTTATTTTAAAACCATTTGATCATACGTTAACCCATTGGACCAAAACTATTATATGAGTAGGGAAGTGGTCAAACTCAACCATGACAGGTGTATTTCGACCTGAATAGAGGTCAAAATGATTTTATCCCAAGTCTTAAAGGTCCGAGAGTTAAAGCAAGTCATTTCGGGTCAAACTAGGAACCTTACGAGCCGTTAGACCACCAGAGGTCGAGCTAGACCAGGTAGAGGTCGAGCTAGACCAGGTAGAGGTCGAGCTAGACCTGCCTAGGTCGAGCTAGACCTGGCCGTGGTAGGATTCATACCCGATTTGAGCAAAAACGAACGACTTTGACGCAATTTTGTTAAAATAACGAGATCTAAGGCTAGCCAATTCTTACCCATGAGTCTTGATTGCACAAAAGTGTCACAAATCAGTACAAAAAGGGTGAAGTTTGACCGATTTCATACATCATGTGATCGACAATTGCACAAACCTTAATCTTGGATACATAATCGAGTAGTTTTAGAGTCTTTTAGCCAAGTAAAGGATATCTTCTATTTTTGTAGTTGCACAAAATCCAAATTATATGAGTGCATAATGTATCAAATCAAAGCCTTAATCAAGGTTCAATTCGTTTCTTACACACAATTGTAACCGAAATTGCACAATCAACAATCAAAGACATGATTCACTTAGCTTTTGATAAGAACCGAAAGAGTAAACATATATATACATATAAAAACAAATTTGCACAATTAACAATCAAAGACATGATTCACTTAGGAACAGAACTTACACAAGTTTTTGATGAAGAGAATGATAATACTCACTTGTTTCTTTGATCAAAGATTGAAGCCTTGATTGATTGAAAGCGTTTAGAACTGTAATCGAGAGAATGATTTAAGAGAGGATTTGAAAGAAAAACTCTTTATGAAATCTGGATTTTTGTGATGAAAAAGTGTTTTTCAAAGATAACCTTAGAGAGAAATCTTATCTGTGTAAAACCTTTTTGATGGAATGAAAGAACAAACTCTATATAGGCATGAATATGGTTGAATTCAACCATGGTCGAACTCAACCAGGTCTAACTCGACCAAGTCGACCTCAACCAGGTCAAACTCGACCCATATCTGTAAAGTAGACTCTTTTACGAAATTGTGGCAGCTTGAATAGTCAAAAACGGAGTTACGGTTAAAAAGTTATGACCAAAACAAAATCAGTACGTTTTTCAGTTGCCGACTTGTTTAATTAACTACATATACCATTTTTTGTAGAAACAACACCATTTAAGGCATGGTAAATGATATCCATTGATCCCCTTAATATTTTAAAAGTTTATTTTAGCTTTATTTGGCATTTTTATTAGGCAACTAGTCTTCCTCAAACCTTTTTTTTTTCCAAGTCTTAAAAAGTCGAGAACACCCATACACAATAAACATGTCTTGTCTTATTCATACTCTAACTCACACAACCACACGTCTAATGACTTAAATTGACAACCATTGATCATATACGAACAGAAAATTATAGTCCGACGAAGCGCTCAGGTGAAGGTTGTTACATCTTCATGATATCTTTGAACAGCATTCACGTAGTGGTTGTAAAGGAAATTCAAGTCATCCACTGGCAGTAGTTTGAAATGAGCTTTAGTGAATCTATAAATCAAGCCATTCTCTCTTTTGACATGAAAACAAGGTATTGAGATATGAGTCTTCCTTATCAAGATCACTCTGGTTAGCACCACTATCCTATACTTTCTCTGATCTTCAAGAATACTTGGATTGTAGCTATCGGCAAATTTAAGGAGAGATCTGTATTTTTCAACTTGTTTTGGATCCTTAAACTTGTACATAGCAGCAAATTCTGGTCTTCCTACTTTGACAACTTTAGTGGCTCCGCAGAAGATTGGAAATGCTCTTTCTTCCAAGAATCTTGATTTGATTGCAGCTTGCTTTTCCTTAATACCAAGCGCAACCATTCTAGCTTGATCTCTGAGGAAGTACCCCCTATTCACGAAGTTCCATTGTTCTTCTGTTAGTTCTGTAGGGAAGTAGTCGGGAAGTGGTTCTTCTTCAGAAATGATGGCTTCTCTTAACACTTGTTTAAATTTAGACTTTTTGAAATCTTGAGAGATAGCATCTGGAGTTTTTCTTAGCTCATCAAACCCTTCAAAATCATTGAAAGAGTATTGCTTAGGAGTAGACACAGATGGAATTGTAGACTCTTCAGCTTCATTTCTTCCTGAAGTACCAGTGGTAAAATAATCAAGATCAGCAAATTCTTCAAACACTGGTTCTTTAGTTGATTTTTCAGTCTCCACAAATTCCGGAACATTCAACACTATGTTGTATTTAATAACTTCTGCGTCAGCCTCTCTTTCAGCAAATTCTATTATAGCCTCATCATTTACATCTTCATCAACAAACTCATTATCTTCCTCCTCTCCTTCTATCTCTCCCATTCCAAACACCTCTTCCAACCTCTTCCTTATTTTTTCCCTTTGTTCAGCATTTTCTATTTCCTCAACATTCAACCCAAGTCCTTTCCACATTTCATCAGATCTAGCCCTACACTCGGCTAATCTATCTATCTCAGCTTGATCATCCTCAACTACATCAACATTTCCACCTTCAACCCTTTCCCCCATCTCCACATCTACATTCGTTTCTTCAACTCTTGCCTCTACAGCAGTTTGACCATCTCCTTGGTTCTCCCCCTTGGGGTGATCATCGGAATCAGGATCATTCCGTCTGGAAGAAATCGAGGCTGGTCGGCAAGATTCAAGAGCAATTAACCTGAGCTCGATAGCAGCAAGTTTGGCATCATATTCAGCCTTTTGAGATTGTACTTGCTCTTTCAAAGCTTCAACTTGATTTGCATGCTCTATTTCTCTTTCTCTCAACTCCAGAGCATTCAACACCCCCTATCAATCATAGTGATGCTTTCACCTTCATCCCTCAAAATATATAGTAAATGTTTGCATGTGTTATCTTTGTCTTGTTGTTTGGATGTTGATGAAGTTTGTTGGGGTGTTGTTGTTGTATGAAGTGGTGTTGGTGTTTGTATAGATGGTGGAACCAACCCGGAGGTTGTTGGCACCCTGGTGGTATGACCTAATCCAGCCGAAGCTATTTCAGGATTTCCTGCAGATCCTTGGGGTAAACCCTCACCAGCAGTTGGAGATTCAATGGCTTCACAACCAGAATCAAGGTGTGTCCTAGACTGTGATAAATCACTGCCCGAGACTTGTTGTTCGGTAACACCTCTAACAACATCGGGGTCACTGAGAATGCCCGTTAATACAGTCTCAGGTTGATCGCGAGAAACAACAGTGTCACCTTGGCATTCATACTGTCTCTCAGTCTCATTGTGAGAAATGTTGCCTGCGGCTAAAGCTTGCATAATGTTAGCTAAGGCAGGACTTCCAAGCTGTCCTAGAGGGTCACACACAGTGGGTCCCTCTCCGCTTGTTCCGGCATCAGTACAAAACTGAGCTTGCTGGTTCGTGTCCCTAGGAGAATTAGACTCTAGTGCACGAAATGAAGGCGAGAGGTAGGGCTGGTCCTCTCTTATTTCAACACTCTCATCCTCCAAGTGAGGAGAGTGTGGTGAACGTGGTTGTTCCCCGTGCATATCTGAGACTAACTCCTGTTGTGAGGAGTCAGAATGGCTGGGAGATGTTTGTGCAAGCAAGAGTGGGGAGCTCACGACTTCTACCCTAGGGTTGTCATCCTGGCTAGACTCATTGGTTTCATCTATTAGAGGGCAAACGTTTTCTTTACGCCCTTGTCCTAGCTCGGACCTCTCAACCTCTCTTGTATTTTCAACCCCTCCCTCATTCCTTCCTTGTACCTCTGGCACAACCTCGTCTCCAGTGCTCAGATCCTCAGAAATAACATCAGATATCACACTTGCAATAGTTTATGTGATATGATCATCATCAAAGTCTGTCGAGGTACCAAAAGATTGATCAACATTGGGTGTACCCGACTCATCTCCCTGTAAGCTTGAAGATGAAGCAGAGTGTCTCTTCTTGTGCTTCTTCTTTGTAAGTATCAACAAACCAGACTTAGATTTAATCCTTCGAGCTTGCATTTTTAATCTTCTCCCAGGGATGGGAGCGGGAATGGTTGATGTGGTTTCAAGAATTGTAGATAATTGTGGTGGAGAAAGAATTGGTTGAATCAGAGAAAAAATAGAAGGAAGTGGTGTAGAAGGTTTTGTAGGAATAGATGGTGTTGATTGTGATGGTGTTGTAGGAATGGTTGATGTGGTTTCAACATTGAGTGTACCCGTACGGTTGCTCAACAGTCCCCTCACCTCTATCTCCTCTTTTCCTTTTAGTTAACCTAGGACCCTCACTAGGTGACCTATGCACAGTTGGGGTAGGAGTCTGTCGGCTTTCAGACCCCAGAACTGTGTCTAACCACTCTCTATATGTCCTAAGATGGGGACTGTCAGCTGGTACAAGATTAAGCAGAAATGGTGGAATTGGGAAAGGTTTTGCAAGCTCACTTCCTATGCCCCTTAGATTGGACTTATACATGGCAATGACACATTTGAACGAGTAATCTAACTTGGGGATCACATCAGTAGAATCAAGAACATCTTCAATCAACAACGTGAAGAATCTGATGTATGGGATATATTTTCTTTCTTGCCCATCTTTGTCGTTCACTACTTGAGCCATTTTCTCCCAGATTATCTTTGCATAATCACATTGAACGTTATGAGTGACAGCATAATAAAGTGACAGAGAGTGTCGTGTCATTGCATCAATTCCTTTCTGGGAGGGCATCAAGCATGTACATAAAACATTATACATGGTGTGCCAGAGAGTAGCAACATTCATTCTCTTAAAGTCTCTCAAAGATCCCAACTCCCCTTCATATCCAAGGGCTTGAACTGCAGCCAACATTTTTTCAACAGATGGCAGTTCTTCATATTCTTGTTCGGGAAACCCTAGGATTGATCTGAACTGATCCAGATTAAATTTACAAAGATAATACTTTCCTTCAGATTCCAATGTATATTGGAAGTAGTCTTCAGACTTCTTTCTTTTGTCTGCCTTTGTGTACACGTACACTATAGATTCCCATAAGTCGAAGACATACTTCTCTGGAACTATAGCTCCATTAGTGAGAGCTATATTAAGTGGATGGTGATTCAAAATTTCAGTTATGATCAGGAACTTTGATGCAAATGGGATGTGCAAAGCTTGATTAGCTTGCATCTTCATAAAGGCCTTTCTTTAAATATAGACATCTTTTTATGAAATTTTAAGAAGAACCTGAAATGAAACCACTTTGACCAAAATTTTGACCAGAAAAGCAACTTTAGACATCACATAAAGAAATATACACATGATAACAAATTAGACACACTATTTTCACAAACACAATGATTCGTACATATATTAAGTGTGAGACAACAGAGGTAGTACACAAAGGCGTTCAATACCGTGCTTCTCACCCTAATATATATATAAAATCATTATAATTTATAGAATCACATAAGTATTTAATGATAAGATAACAAAGGTAGTACACAAAGGCATTCAATACCTTGCTTCTTACCCTAATACTCATGAAAACCATAAATGGACTCACATATAGCACATGTACATTTAACAAGACATAGACAAGAATTTTGGACAATAAAGCAAATTTGACAAAAATGAGGTGTTTGCCGAGCTTACTGCTCGGCAGATAGTATAAAAGAAAAGTTTTGTCCAGAAACATTACAAGTATGGAAAATGGAGTTGAAACAACTTTTGTTCAACTTGTAACATTTGCCGAGCTTAAACTTCGGTAAATGGAAGAAATGTATGTGAAGTCTATGATATGCCGAGCAAATACCTCGGCGTATAGAACAAATAGATTGGACTTCACTTTGAATATATATATGAAAAATCCTTTGATTAAACAACAAGAATGTTGCCAATTGATAAAGGATCAATTCAAGTAAAAATTAGTTTCAATTCATTTAGAAGAGATTTTAGCTGTTTGCCGAGCAAAATGCTCTGCAAATAGTATAAATTGAAAAATGTGACTTAGAGACTTTTTCAAAAGAAATTGTGATTTGCCGAGCTTATATCTCTGCAAATGGTTCAAAATGACTTAGAAAAATTTTCATGTGAAATGTGTTGTTTGCCGAGCTTAAAGCTCTGCAAACAGCTTTATTCAAGAAAAACTTATGAAAATTATTTCAAGAAAATCTCATGAAAGAATTCAAGTACAAAGTTCTATAAACAATGTATTTTGACAAAGATTTATATTGATTTGCCGAGCTAAATGCTCTGCAAATGAGAACTTTTGGTACTCTAGAAAAATTTTCATGAAACACTTGGAAGGAGTCCAGGTCAAAGCTCTGCAATCATTTAAAATCCTTTGAATGGGTTGTGAGAAATCAATGGTTTGCCTAGCAAACACCTCGGCAAATGGCAATTATGCTATTCATTCCTTGTGAAAGTTTGAGGGTCAGGTTTAACACTTTTAAAGTATGCCGAGTAAAGAGCTCTGCATATAGTTGAAGAACACTTGAAAGAAGTTTTTAAAAACACTTGTTTGCCGAGCAAATACCTCGGCATACTTTAGAAAAGATAGATAATTTCAAGCCCAGAAATCATGAAGGTTTGAAGATGACTGTTGAGACTTGTATTAAATGCCGAGCAAACACCTCGGCACTTAGAACAAAATCAAAGCATTTTTCCAGTTATTACCCAAACCATCAAATCCAACCCAGAAACTTTGTTCTGTTGAAAAACAGAGCATATTAAGGTGACAAACAGCACTTATACATCCTAAACATGTAACTAACTTCATCAAACAACACATCAAAACATCACATAACTCATATCAAACATGATCAGTTCATTCATTCATTTAATCAAACAGTTTGTAAGCAAATAAGAATCAAGGATTTCTACCTTTAAATCTCGATGATTTGATGATGAAAGAAGATGGAATGGACTTAGTAATACTCTGAAAACACAACCCTTTCAAGATATAACCTAAACGAATCAACAAAGTGATGAAGAAATTCGTGTGAAAGTGATCAGATGAGAGAAAACAAGCAAGTTTTGAAAATTTTGAAAAACAATAAATGATCTCCCCCGCCCATTCCTTTTCCTTTTAAATTCAAACTCGGGTCACGGGTGTGGATCGACCTACGTGACAACCCGAGTTCATTTTAGTGGGCCTGACAAGTTAGGCTTGTGTAGAAAAACACATTTGGGCTCATCCTTTTTTGGGTATTTAACAATCAACAAAAATTTTGAGCTTTTAACAAAACAGATAAAAAAATATAAAATTAAAAAAAATCTTTTTGTCTTTTTATCTTTTCTAATTTTGTATTTGGTTTTCCAATTTTAGAACAAACTCACAAATAGTAGAAAAATATAAACACAACATGACAAATAATAATAACAAACTAATATTTACATGCATTTGCATACTCCCCCTCGAATTAAGCATACAACAGAAAAATTAATTTACAAACTCCCTCTAAAATCATGCATTCTACCCTTTTTCTCCCCCTCAAACATTGCATGTAATAACAAGAAAAACACATCAATGTTTGAAACAGAGTATGAACATAGAATACATACCATTAAAGCAATTAAGTTTGCAAATCTAGAATGCCAAGTTTGGTTTTGAGAAAGTTGAACCTTTGTTCATCCAGTGGTTTAGTGAAAAGGTCAGCCAACTGGTAGTCAGTGGGAACAAAATAGAGTTCGATGTTACCTTTCTCAACATGATCTTTAATAAAATGGTACCGGACATCTATATGCTTAGTTTTAGTATGTTGTACTGGATTACATAATATAGCAATGGCACTCTTGGAGTCATAGTAGATGGGAATTCTTTCAAACTGAAATCCATAATCAGTTAATTGTGTCTTCATCCATAGAACTTGTGAACAACAGCTAGCTACAGCAACATATTCAGCTTCTGCAGTAGATGTAGATACACAATTCTGCTTCTTTGAAGACCAACTTACCAACCTATCCCCTAAAAACTGTACACTTCCCGAAGTGCTCTTTCTATCCAACTTAAAACCTGCATGGTCAGCATCTGAGTATGCAACTAATTGAAAGTCGGTATCCATTGGATACCACAAACCAAGGTTCACTGTGCCTTTAAGGTAACGGAAAATCCGTTTGACGGCCTGAAAATGACTTTCTTAGGGATTGGCCTGGTACCTTGCACACATACATGTGGAAAACATAATATCCGGGCGACTGGCAGTCAAATACATGAGTGGCCCTATCATACTACGATATTTCTTTTGATCAAAAGATTTACCATTTAAATCAGCATGAATTTTTGTTCGAGTTTCCATGGGTGTTCCAATTGGATGACAATTTATCATATCAAACTTTTTCAACATATGAAGAATATACTTATGATGCGTAAAACATGCGAAAAACTAAGCATAGCGGAAATTGAACAAATTGGAATTAGATTTTTTTGGTATTTTCTGGATTTTATTAAATAAACAACAAAACAAGACGATAAATAAAATGATAGATAAAGAATCCACCACCAAGATTCGTAAGGCCAAGCCACCGGAACCAAGGATAAAGGAAACACTCCAACCCACCACTATGTTTGATAAAGGTCTAGCCACCACAAACACGGATAAAGGAATCGAAGATTTTGGATCTCACCACTATAATTGATAAAGAACGAACCAGCACAATTATAGATAAAGGGATCACTCCAAACCACCAAGATCAAAGATCTATAAAGGTAATTGAAGATTTTGGATAAGAAATAGAGGCTGCTCTATTAATTTCATTCAACAACATCATAATCTCCTTACAATGAGAAATGAGCCTCTATTTATAACCACTAATGTTATTTTCTAGAAATAAAGAAATACAATGTTAGTATGCAATGGGATGTGAATCCTGATGTTGATATGCTATGTCCTTTTTGTAAACTTCAACCGGATTCACATTCCCATCTCTTCTTTGAATGTGATTATTCTATGCAGGTGTGGAAAAGTGTTTATATGAAAGCGGGGTTGCAACAACGATCCTCGGATTGGAATGTGATTATACAACAACTTCTTCCAAAAGCTCGTAGGAAATCTATGCAAAATGTACTTGATAAGCTTCTTCTTGCTGCATCAGTTTATTTTATTTGGCAAGAGAGAAATGCACGACTCTTCATGCAAGGATCAAGAAATGTGAATGGGGTGGCGGAACAAATATTGTCAACAATTCGGCTAAAGCTTTTAACTTTCAGATACAAGAGGAGTGCCCATGTGGAAAGACTTCTAGCTGCATGGGACCTTCCGGTGTTATTATTAGATTCTAATTAATCATGTATTTGAAATGTCTTTAGTCTAGTACGTGATAGGATTTGGCAGTTTTATGTGTTTCATTGTATTGCACATAGGTACATGGATGTTTTGTAAGCCAACTAGCATTCTGCTATGTTGCCTGTTTTTCAGTTTATATAAAACAATCGAACCAGGGTAATCCCTTTTACCCAAAAAAAGAAATAAAAGGCTGTCACAAATAACAAGGACCACCACTACTTTAGACAACCAATAGCAAAAGGCATGTGCAGCTTTTAGAATTATTCTCTTAGAAATGGTCCCCACAATTGGCACATGTAACCCTTAAGGAATGTGTAACATATAGGTGTCCATTCTTATCCATAACTCCTTGAAATATTCTTAAAGACATTCATGAAGACTACGTATGAGGAATCCTTCATTTGGACCAGAATCAAAGTGAAATAATGACAGAAACACATAAGTGAAACTGGTGACATTAGTGTTATCCAACTGGAGACTGGAAACTGGAGACTGCAACTGGAGAAGTGATATGGAGAAACTTCACTGGAAAAGTGATCTGGAGGATCTTCACTGGAGCAGTGATCTGGAGGATCTTCACTAGAGAAGTGATTCGGAGAAACTTCACTGGAGGATGTCAACTGGAGAATAGATCTGGAGGATCTCAACTGGAGAACGTATCTGGAGGATGTCATCTGGAGAACGGATCTGGAGGATGTCAACTGGAGAACGTATATGGAGGATGTCACTGGTGAATTTTGAGACCACCAACTTTTGTCTTGGTTGCAAAACTCCAATACTTGACTTAGTATCAAAATCAACATATACCAGTATTATATTGCCAATAAAGGATATCCAAGTGTTATTTGTTGTTTGCTGAACTTCATTTAACAAATACATGAACCAAGTTTTTATGTGGAAATGGCTCGGTGTCATTTCCGCATCAACTTATTTTGACAAATAAATGTACCATTTGACAATTGTTTGACTTGAAGACCAAGGAAAAAGTTTAATTCACTCATCATACTCATTTCAAATTTGCTAATCATTAATGCAGAAAAATTCTTGCAGTACTTAGGGTTAGTCGACCCAAAAATTATGTCATCAACATATATCTGGATTAGAATAATGTCACTACCTTGTCTTCATTAAATCCAGATTTCAAGAGAAAAGCAGTGAGAGCGTCATACCATGCATGAGGAGCTTGTTTCAAACCATACAAGGCTTTATCTAACCTATAGACATAATCTGGATGTTCAGAGTTCACAGAACCTTCAGGTTGTTCAACATAGACCTCTTCGTTGAGAACTCCATTCAAAAATGTTGTTTTGACATCCATCTGATATACAGTAAAGTTATTGTAAGCAGCATAGGCAAGAAACATCCATATTGCTTCAATTCGTGCAACAGGTGCAAACGTCTCATCATAGTCGATTCCATCTTGTTGACAATACCCCTTTGCAACAAAACATGCTTTGTTGCGGACAACAACTCCGTTTTCATCTTTTTTGTTCTTGAAGATCCACTTTGTTTTGATTGGTTCTTTGTTCTTGTAAGGATTCGGAACCAATCTCCACACTTGAAGCCTCTCAAATTGATTGAGTTCTTCCTGCATAGCCTTCACCCAATCTGGACTACCGAGTGCTTCATTCACTGTTTTTGGCTCAACTATACTCAGGAAATTCACAAACATGCATTCATTCACTGATGTAGATCTTGTCTGTATTCCTGAGTCTGGATTGCCAATGATCTGAGAAATCGGATGAGATCTAGTCCATTTGGTTGAATGAGGAAGAGGTTCATGTGGATCATTTAATTCTTCAGTATCAATGAACGTCGAAGTATGTTGTGCAATTATTTGCTCAAATGAAGTTGCCAGTGGTTCAACAAAATCTTGAGTAGCATAAACTTCTGGGTTAGTTGCAGGACTTGTCACTTGTGAAATATGAGTATGTGGACCTTGTGACTCAGAAGTGGAAGTATGAAGATGAGATTCAGATGATGGTGAAGATATATCTGAATTGAGTGATGGTGATGACTTACCGTCTCCATTTGGTGCTGAAGAAGATTCATGGTACTGGAAACTGCACTTGTATCTAAACCGGGTTCAGACATTCTTGGATGATCATGGTAGAACTCTTCAAACAAAATATCCAATTCCTCTGTGGTTGGAGTACTGAATTGAGATTTGACATTGGAAGCGGCTATTGTGGCGGAAGCTTGTGGTCGATTAAATTCGGGTCTTGAACTGTTTTATTCAAGAACCATGCCAGATAGTTCATCAAATCGAACATTCATACTCTTAACTATCTTCTTCATTCGACGATTATAGACATGATATGCAATCGATTCTCTTGAATAACAAATAAAATATGCCTCATCACCTTTTGGTTCAAATTTACCCAAATTATCTCTATCATTGAGAACATAACAAACACATTCAAAAATGTGTAAGAAGTTCACATTGGGTTTCCTCTTATTGATCACCTCATATGGAGTTTTATCAAATTTTTTGTTGATAATGGACCTATTCTGTGTAAAATAAGCAGTAGCTACAACTTCAGCCCAAAGATTTGGAGGTAGCTTTGAATAGGCAAGCATTGTTCTTGCTGCTTCAACAAGAGTGCGATTTCGACGTTCAACTACTCCATTTTGTTGAGGTGTTCTTGTGGCAGAAAATTGATGAGTAATGCCTTGTGATTTAATGAAAGAATCAATTGATGCATTCTTGAATTCTGTGCCATTGTCAGAACGAACAATTCGAACTGATGATTGAAGATTGACTTGGGTTTGTTTGATGAAATCAATAATTTCCTTTGGAGCATCACTTTTGGCATGAAGAAAGAAAACCCAAGTGTAACGAGAAAAATCATCAACAATCACAAGAATGTATCTCTTTCAATGAAGGCTTCTGACTTTCATTGGTCTACACAAATCCATATGTAAAAGATGCAAAGGACCTTCGGTACTCAGATGATTCTTAGGTTTGTGAGATGCCTTCTTCATCTTGCCAATAGCACAAGCTGGACAAACATGTTCGGATTCGTACTTGTAATCAGGAAGACCTTCAACAAGTTGTTTGTCTACTAAAGCATTAATAGTTTGAAAGTTAAGATGAGACAAACGACGATGCCATAACCATGAATTTGGTGCAGAGGCTTTTGAGAGAAAGCAAATACAAATTATTGTCCCTTGTTCCAGTGAGAATATCTACCCCGTCTGCGGTTTGAACTTTACATTCATATCTCTTGAAAAGCACTTAAAGATCATTGTCACGGAATTGTCCAACACTAAAAAGATTGTGACCTAATCCTTCAATATAGGAAACTCTCTTTATGGTTATTCCATTCTTGACAATGTCCCCATAACCAAGAATAGGGGCAACATGATCATTTCCAAATCTGACAGTTTTCATGAACTTCTCAATAAAATTAGAAAGTAGAGACTTGTTTCCAGTCATGTGACGAGAACATCCCGAGTCAACCATACACAAATCAGATATTCCTGCAGAAACAAGTTATGATGTTAAGGTCCCCACATATACTGGGTCCTTGCGGGTGAGAGAGGGACACAATATGCAAATACACATATATACAAACAAGATCACACATACATGAATTTATTCAAATTTAACAAGTAAACATTACTTGTTCAAATTGGACATACGAATTACAGAAACAGACAAAGTTTAAACACAAGTTTTGATACAAGCAGGAGTAGTTCTAGATGTATTGGCCCTATCTAATGAATTTGATCTACGAACAATCCACACTTGTTTGATTTGAGTAGAAATGCCATCAAGCTTGATTTTTCTAGAAGCATGTAAAAATCTATCTTTTGGAATCCATTTACTGCTACTAGTTAAGCACACGTCACCTAAAACATGAACATTCTTTAAATTAGAAAACGAGTTTTTCTTTGAGTTCTTGCCAGGATTCTTCTTGATGGTTTCATTGCTCACTTGACCTTTCTTAATCTTATTAGGTGACAACCAACTATACTGATCTTTATATTTAGTAATCCCTGAAGTTTTGTCTCTAACTACCTTCAAAGTGGACTTAAAGGGTGTTTGAGGCTTCTAGGAGTACTAGATATTTTCCTAGTCTTTGGTTGTGTGTTACCTAATAATTTATTCTTCACCGTCTTTGAACACTTGTGAGTTTTCACATCTCTTGATGACTTAGTTTCATTTTTGACTTTTGTTGATTTTGAGTCATCAGGGGTCTTTACAACTTGAAAAACTTTTGTTGCTTTTGTTGGTTTTGAGGCATCAGGGGTCTTGACAACTTGAAAAACTTTTGAGACTTTTGTTGATTTTGTCTTCTTACCTTGTTGGGTGTGTATTGACGAGTATGAATTTGGATTCTTTATCTCAGCAAAGGTGGGTTTGTTTTCCTTTTTCTAAAAGAATTTTTCACAAGCAGGGTTAAATTTATGATATCCATCCATAAAATCATTGAATTGCTGAGATTTTGTTTCCAATTTCACACTTGTTTCAGTCAAATTTGTCGGACTTGAACTTTGTTTAATGATTGTGATGCTTTTTCTTTGTCCAAAAATGATTGAAGTTTCATGTTTGTCAAAGTTAGCTCCACTTTGACTTTGTTGAGTTCCTCAACCACTTTTATTCGTTGATCCTTTTCTTTTTCAAACTTTTTGATCACATCATTAAATTCATTAAAATAAGTTTGAGTGTCCTCAGAAAACTTAGGGATTGATGTATCAAAATAAATATCATTTGCATCAATAGAAACAACATCACATTCATTTTGAGCACAATCAGTTTGAACAAAAACATTTACAACTTCAAGATCAGTTTGAACAGATGCATTCAAAATTTCACAGATAGAACAAGTAGACTGATTTGAAGTTTTCATGTTTTCAGAATTGTTTTGCTCAGTTTCATTCATGATTTCACAAACAGAACATCCAGGTTGGTCACAGAGTATTTGTCTTTAATGGGTTTCTTTTGTTGTCACAGTGATTTTGAGTCTTCAGATTTTCTATGAGAGCATGTTTTTCACTAAGAGACTTCTTCAAATCATCAATTTCTTTTTCCAAAACACTTTGTGGTATATAAGGTCTGACAATTTTAGGTTTTGGAAATGAAGGTGAGTCATCCAAAGGTTTTTCCTTAAAACACTCAAGTATTTCAGGAACCTCCACCTCATGATTATTCTTATTACTTTGACACACCGGGCGAGTTAAAAAATCAAATGACTCATCAATTAATTCATAATTGAAGTAAACATTTGCACCCTTCTTTAGAAAATCATCTTCCTCAATATCACCATGACTTGGTCTCAAAAATTGGTCAGTCATCCCACTTTTCATATGAGATTCTTTATACAGTGAAGGAACCTCTTCTTGTGCTTTGAGCAAATGTTCTGGATTGACATACCCTAACCCGGAGTTGAGTTGAGTTTTTGAATTTCTTGGCCTATTCAAATAGATTTGTTGATAAGTTCGATTTATCTTGTACAACTTTTCTTGATAAAAATTGATTTCAGTTTTGAGTTCTTCATTTGTCTTTTCAAGTTGTTGGTAAAGAGAATCTTTTATACAACAATCATATTTTAGGTTAGAAATTTGATCTTCCAATTCTCTCACCTCAGGGGTAGACTCATTCAGTTTGACATTTAATGACGCTGTGTCCTCTGCCAAAGCATTTTCCCGAAGCATCTCATTGGTCTTTTCAACTTCCAATTGTGTCATGATCTTGTTTATTTCAAGAAGTTTGGTCTCAAGTTCTTGTTTCTCAAGATGAAGCTTGAAATTTAGAGTAAAAGTGACTGCAACTTTTTCGGATTTCAAATTGTCAAATTCTTTTTGAAGAAGATCAAACTTATCTTGAAAATTGAGCAAAATTTGGTTTTTTTTTCAAATCATTGTTTATTTTTGAAATCTCTTTGTTTTTCTTTTTCCCTTCTAGAATAGCTGCTTCACTTTTATCCATATAAAACCTAACAGTTTCTTGGGAATTGTGATTACCTCATCATCTTCTTCAGTAGAATCTGCAGCTTCATCATTTAGCTCCTTTGACTTCTTGATCTTTGTCTTGAAGCACACATTCGCTGCCAATTCATCAGTCTCATCATCAGTGAGGTGAAGCCACTTGTCATCTTCAGCCAAAAGGGCAATTCCACTCTCTTCATGCTTTGCCAACATGAGTTTGTACTTGTAGTACTCTGAATTCTTCTTTCTGTGTTTGGTGCAATCTGTGGTAATGTGACCAAGAATTCCACAATTATAGCATTTTCTCTCTCCATTCTTTTTCTCCAAGACTTTCCTCTCAAACCTTTTCTCACTGTCAAACTTCTTTTCTCCAACTGGTTCCTTGAAAGTCTCAAATTTAGGAGCACTTGAATGCTTGGCATATGATGAAATTGAGGAAGACCGAAGCTGATTGTTGGTAGGTTTCTTTTTGAAGAATTTCTTCTTGAAAGCTTTGGTGAAGTAAGCCAACTCTTTATACATCTCAAGATCCTTTTCATCTAGTTCTGGATCACTTACATCACTCACCTCCGAATCAGTTTCAAGTTCAATTCTGCATTTCCTTGAACCTTTAGAAGACATCGTCTTAGCAACAAAAGCTAGTGGATCAGAATGAACAGCTTCCTCTTTCATCTTTTGTGTCTTTAGAACTTGATCATTGTTCAATGTGAGTTTCTCAAACAAAGTATGAATTGTCAAGTTTCCAACGTCTGCTTGTTGGTTCAGCTGATGAGTTCCATACACTTGCCACTCTTCTTCAAGATTCTTGATGAACTTGATATTCAGCTCCATGTTTGTCTTTTTTACATCATTTTTCCTCGGTTCATTGTTGATATTGCAAAATCTGATGTAGACATCATTGAGAGGTTCTCCTTTTTGCTGTTTGAAGGTTTCATACATGTTCAGAACAATTGACAGCCTTATAGTGTTAGAAACATCAGAACCTTCCATTTGTTTCTCAACCTCATCCCAAATCTCCTTTCCAGTCTCATATGAGTCTACATTGCAATATATATCATCTGGGAGTGCTTGATAGAGATAAGCAATAGACATTTGATCAGCTTCAACATGATTTTTCTACTCAGCATTCGAGCTTTCTCCTGGAAGAGGTTCATTGTTCACAGGGTTCTTGGGAATTTCAAGACCTTCTTTCAAAGACTTTCTGATGTTCTTGGCATTCTTTTGGCAATCAATCCAATTCAGAAATCTTTTCTTCCATAGAGGATAAGATCCCCTCTAAATAATACTGGAGGTATTCCATCTGAACCAAGAGCCAAAGCCTCTCTTGCAGCCATAGAAAAGAATTGAAAATAAAAAAAGAAGCTTAAGTTTTGAAACTGGATTTCTGAAGAATGCCGAGCTTAGACTTCGGCAAATAGAAGAAGTAGAAGAAGTTGTCTTTAACACAAGTTGAGTTGTGAAGGATGCCGAGCAAATATCTCAGTATATAGACTAAGTGTGTTGATCAGTGTCAGCTTTAACTAAGTACCAAAGTTGTGCTTCGGCAACTAGTACAATCACTAACAGATCACCAACACTTAACCAGATTTCTCAACTTTACTTGTTTGCCGAGATAATATCTCTGCAAACTGAACAATTTCTTCCAACACTTAACCAAGAAATCCAAGATGTATAATCTCAATTATTTGCCGAGTTAACAACTCTGCAAATAAAGCAATATCTCCATTCTTTGTTTTATGCTTAAACTTGTCGAGCAAGAAGCTTTGCAAAGAGAACAAATCAAGATCAATAACCTCTGCAAACACCAAATTTCACAAAACGACAAAATAGTCGAATTTCAGTCGTCTTCTTCATCTAGCAACCCTTAAAATGCCAAGCTAACTGTAAATCTCCATTTTCTTCTTCAATACTGGGAATTAAAACTCCAAATTTGTACCAAAATGATCAGAATCTAAGTGCGAACAAATCCTTAAACAAATTAAACTCTAAAATCAACCAAAATTCAAACCCACTGATCTATGCTTTTGCCGAGCTTAGATCAAATCTTACTTTCTGATTGAATTAAACTCTAATTTTGATACAGAAATGATGCTAATCAAAATCCTAGATGATCGGTGAACAAACTTGGAAGAAAAACACACTAATTTTGCTAAAATTGATCAAACAGTAAGCTCGGTAAAACAGCAAGTACATGAATAGCTTAAAAACACCAAAGTCAAGAACAAATTCAGCTTATATTTCAATACTGGATTGTCTAGATTGACTGATTTTGCTCTGATACCAAATGTAATGTATGTAATTGAGCTTTACTTTGTGTTTTAGTGTGTGTTAATGGAGGTAATGTGTGTGTTAGTGTGTGTATGTGCCGAGAGATAAAAGTAAGAGTGTGGAAAGATTGGATAGCATGGAATGTGATCAAAGTTACAATTCAAAGCTATGGAGGGGCTTTATATACTTTCTATATAATTTACACTAGTCCCCCTTCCATACTTATGAGAAATACAAATAAGTACAAAACATTATAAACATACAAATCAACTACTAGAAATTATATTTCTACACCTTAAGAACACCAATTTCTTCATCCCTGTGATTAAACTAGTGCAATTCTGGAATAGACATTTAACATATCCAATAACGAACAGACATAACAAGATAAAATATGTACTATAGATCATCATCTAGAAATGATCTTCTATAGTAAATTATCTATCACAAACTTTAGAAAACATGCATGTTTTCTTAAAGCAATGATCATCAGTTTCACGGAGTTTGCTCTTTCGTCCATCTAACCGATCTTCAAAGTCCTTCACAGTTTGTTCATGAGATCTGCATATCTCTTATTGTTCATGAGTTAACACAAGAGGTACAATTCTAGGATAAGCACGATTGCAATCCTCTTTGCTAACCTTAACACTCCACACTTTGTCAATCAAAACCCGAGGAAAACAGTATTTTAAAAATTCTCTCTCGGTAAAAACCCGATCAACACCCTTTTGTGTATAATGCGTAAGATAGACTTTTTCCTTTTCTAAGTCCTTCTCTGACATCTGTACACCTGGTAAAGAGTCTTGATCCTGTTTTTCAACAAAATTAACGTGGTCAATTAAAATACTTCCTTTGATAACTCTTCCAACCCCGGGAATATTTCCGCCTTTGGAATCTACAAAACATACATATCGGCAGGGAACCATGTCTGGTTGGCTTCTTGGCTTTGGGTCTTTCATTTTCTTCATTAGAAACCATAACGGCAGGCAACCATGCCTTCACAGTTTTAGGTTTATCATTTTCATTAACTACAAGGTTAGTCCAATAGCCTTCCTGTGATATGCTTGTTTTATGTAAGAACTTAGACAGATATCCTTCCTTAGGTTGACTCGAAGATTTTACATTTAGTCCAGCTAACCAGTTCAGTTTATCAAGAGTTTCTTTTTGGCTATAGATATATTCAAAGAATCTCGCATATTTGTTCAGGTTACAGATTTTTTTCTTCAACAAACCAAATCTTATCAATTCGAGACTAGAGTAGAATGCCTATTCCGGCTACATCCAATAATGAGAAGATATTGTCATTACCGAAAAGTGTAAAGTAGATAACTTGGACAGAATCCTTTTTGAGGCGAGTATTAAAGTCATTTTCTTTATCAATGTATTTGGAACTAACAACATCATTTAAGCAGACCTTTGTGAAGTCAATTTCCCTTTTAAGCGCTGTATTTTCACCTGACAAATCTATGTTATGCTTACATATGGATATGAGAGTGTGTAAAGATAGACTTACCTGCTGTCCTGGTGCTTCAAGATTAGCTACAAAGTTCACTAGCTCTTCTGTGCTCGGATTATCAGGTATCTCAATCTTCACATCTTCGTTTTCTTTCTCATCTTCCATAGGGGGATAATCTTCAGTGGATATATCTACTAAACTTGCACTGTCTATATTGATCTTCCCATTAATGACTTTCCCAATTCTAGAAATATTGCCACCCTTGGGACTAGCAAAACTGACATACGAACCTCTAACAGGAGTGAATTTAGTTAACAATCTCTTATCTCCTGTCATATGTCTTGAACATCCACTATCGACAAACCACATCCCTGTAGCTTTCCTTAGTGGTTCCGGTTGTTCAATGACTTCCAAGTGTGCCATGAACCCTATCTCAGCAGCACTATTACTTGCTCTTACTGATTCTAATGTTTCCGGTTCCTCTTCTACCTTCTGACGAAAACTATCATGATCATCCGTGCTGGCATACAATGTATAGTCGAATGAATTATCAACAAGATCTTTCATCCCTCCATCAAAGTCTTGAATTTCTGCCATGAATGCATGATTATGATCATCGGCACTAGTCGAACCCCAATTATATGTACCATTAGACTGAACCACCAATGCTCTTGAGTTGTCAACTTCTCCTGAGCTGCGGTTCCCAGTATTAGCATATGGACGCCCTGTTAGAAATATTATTTCCAGTAGTTGATTTGTATTTCATCATACTTTATACTTGTTTGTAATTTTCATAAGTATGGAAGGGGGACTAGTGTAAATTGTATAGAAGTATATAAAGCCCCCTCCATAGTTTAGTATTGTAACCTTTACACATTTCAAGCAATCCAATCTTTCAACACACACACTCTTTCTCTCTCGGCATTTTACACACATTTACACACACACGACCTCCATTAACACACTCTAAAACATGTACTTAAGCTCAAATATAATCATTACATTTGGTATCAGGGCAAAATCAGTCAGTCTGAACGATCCAGAATCAAAATTGAAGGTGAATTTGTTCTTAATTTTGATGTTTTTGAGCTGTTCATACATATATCCATTTGCCGAGATTACTGTGCAATCAATTACAGCATAATTTTGTGTGTTTTTCTTCAAAATTTGTTCACCGGTCGTCTAGGATTTTGATAATAATCATTCTGTATCAAAATTAGAGTTCAATTCCATCAAAAGGTTCGATTTCATCTAAGCTCGGCAAAAGCATAGATCAGTGGGTTTGAATTCTGTTTGATGTTTGCTATTACTTTGTTTGAGGATTTGTTCGCAATTGTATACTGAACAAATTGGTATAAGTTTGGAGTTTTAATTCACAAAATTGAAGAAGAAAATGGAGATTTTCAGTGAGCTCGGCATTTAAGGGTTGTTGGACGAAGAAGACGACTGCAAATCGACTATTTTGTCGTTTTGTGATCTCTAGTGTTTGCAGAGGTTGTTGATTTAGATTTGTTCTATTTTCAGAGCTCCTTGCTCGGCAATTTTAACTCGGCAAATAAAACAATTTCTCCACTCTTTGTTTATCTTCTGTAAAACAATTGAGTTTATATCTCTTTGATTTCTTGGTTACGTGTTGAAACGACTTGTTCAGTTTGCAGAGATATAATCTCGGCAAACAAGAGAAGTTGAATACATTGGTTAAGTATTGGTGATCTGTGTTAGTGATTGTACTATTTGCCGAAGTATAAGCTTGGTACTTAGTTAAAATTAACATTGTTCAAAATACTAAAAAGATACTTTGTTTGTATACCGAGATATTTGCTCGGCATCCTTCACAAATCAAATCTTGTCAGGAACAACTTGTTCTATTTGCCGAAGTTTGAGCTCGACATTCTTCAGAAATCCAGTTCCAAAATCTTCTAATTTTACAATAATTTTTCAAATCTTCTACCATGTCTTCAAGAGAGGCTTTGGCTCTAGGCTCGGATGGAAAACCTCCTGTGTTGTTTAGAGGATCTTACCCTCTATGGAAGAAAAGATTTCTGAATTGGATTGATCGACAAAAGAATACAAAGAACATCAGAAAGTCTTTGAAAGATAGTCCTGAAATTCCCAAAAACCCAGTGAATAATGAACCTCTACCAGAAGAAAGCTGAAATGCTGAACAGAAAAATCATGTGGAGGCTGACCAAATGTCCATTGCTTATCTCTATCAAGCACTTCCAGATGATATATATTGCAATGTTGACTCATATGAAACTGGAAAGGATATTTGGGATGAGGTTGAAAAACAAATGGAAGGTTCTGATGTTTGAAACACCATAAGGTTGTCAACTGTTTTGAACATGTATGAGACATTCAAACAGCAAAAAGGAGAACCTCTCAATGATGTCTACATCAGATTTTGCAATATCATCAATGAATTGAGGAAGAATGATGTCAAAAGAACAGATATGGAGTTGAACATCAAGTTCATCAAAAACCTTGAAGAAGAGTGGCAAGTTTATGGGACTCAGCTGAACCAACAAACAGACTTTGGGAACTTGACAATTCACACTTTGTTTGAAAAATTAACATTGAACACTGATCAAGTTATGAAGACTCAAAAGATGAAAGAGAAAAGTGTTTATTCTGATCCACTAGCTCTTGTTGTTGAAAAGAAGTCTTCAAGAGCTTCAAGGAAAAGCAGAGTTGAACTTGAAACTGATTCAGAGGTAAGTGATGTAAGTGATCTTGAACTAGATGAAAAGGACCTTGAGATGTATAAATAGTTAGCTTACTTCACAAAAGCTTTCAAGAAGAAATTCTTCAAGAAGAAACCTACCAACAATCTGTTTCGGTCTTCCTCAGTTTCATCATATGCCAAGAATGCAAGTGTTCCTAAGTTTGAGACCTACAAGGAACCAGTTGTGGAAAAGAAGTTTGATAGTGAGAAAAAGTTTGAAAGGAAAGTCTTGAAAAAGAAGAATGGGGTTCGAAAGTGCTATAATTGTGGGATTCCTGGTCATATTGCCATTGATTGCACCAAACCTCGTCAGAAAAATTCAGAGTACTACAAGTACAAGCTCATGTTGGCAAAACAAGAAGAAAGTGAGATTGCTCTTCTAGCCGAGGATGATAAATTGCTTCATCTCACTTATGAAGAGACTGATGAACTTGCAACAAATGTGTGCTTCATGACAAAGATCAATAAATCAAAGGAGCTTGATGATGAAGCTGCAGATTCTACTGAAGAGGATGATGAGGTAATCACAATTCCCAAGAAACTTTTAGGTTTTTACATGGATAAAAGTGAAGCAGCTATTCAAGAAGGTAAAAAGAAAAGCAAAGAGATTTCAAAAATAAACAATGATTTGAAAGAAAAAGACCAAATTTTACTCAATTTTCAAGTTAAGTTTGATCTTCTTCAAAAAGAATTTGACAATTTGAAATCTGAAAAAGCTGCAGTCACTTTTACTCCAAATTTCAAGCTTCATTTGGATAAACAAGAACTTGAGACCAAAGTTCTTGAATTAAACAAGATCATGAAACAATTGGAAGTTGAGAAAACAAATGAGATGCTTCGAGAAAATGCTTTGCTTGAGGACATAGAGTCATTAAATGTCAAATTGAATGAGTCTATCACTGGTTTGAAAGAAATGGAAGATAAAATTTCTAACCTAAAATATGATTATTGTATAAAAGATTCTCTTTATCAACAACTTGAAAAGAAAAATGAGGAACTCAAAACTGAAATAGATTTTTATCAAGAAAAGTTGTACAACATAAATCAAACTTATCAACAAATCTATTTGAATAGGCCAAGAAATTCAAAAACTCAATTCAACTCAGGGTTAGGTTATGTCAATCCAAAACATTTGCTCAAAGCCCAAGAAGAGGTTGCTTCACTCTATAAAGAATCTCATATGAAAAGTTGGATGACTGAACAATTTGTGAGACCAAGTCATGGTGATGTTGAGGCAGATGATTTTCTAAAGAATGGTGCAAATGTGTACTTCAGTTATGAATTAATTGATGAGTCATTTGATTTTTTAACTCGCCCGGTGTGTCAAAGTAATAAGAATAATCATGAGGTGGAGGTTCCTGAAATACTTGAGTGTTTTAAGGAAAAACCTTTGGATGACTCAACTTCATTTCCAAAACCTGAAATTGTCAGACCTTATATACCACAAAGTGTTTTGGAAAAAGAAATTGATGATTTGAAGAAGTCTCTTAGTGAAAAACATGCTCTCATAGAAAATCTGAAGACTTAAAATCACTTGATAACAAAAGAAACCCATCCAAGACAAATACCTCAATTTGTGACCAACCGGGGTGCTCTATATATGAAATTGTGAATGAAACTGAGCAAACCAATTCTGAAAACATTAAAACTTCAAATCAGTCTACTTGTTCAATCTGTGAAATTTTGAATGCATCTGTACAAACTGATCTTGAAGTTGTGCATGTTTCTGTTCAAACTAACTGTACTCAAGATGAATATGATGATGTTTTTGTTAATCCAAATGTTATTTATTTTGATACATCAATTCCTAAGTTTTAAGAAGGTACTCAAACTTACTTGAATGAATTTGATGATGCAATCAAAAAGTTTGAAAAGGAAAAGGATCAACGAATAAAAGTGGTTGAGGACAAGTCAAATAAGTAAATACAATGCAACAAAGTAAGGTACAAATAAGTAAATTGATGAGACAATATGTATTTTTCAAGTGTATTTTTTTATGATTGTTTAAATAAAATACAAGGTTGTTGCGGAATCAAGATAATACAAAGATGTAAATATCCTAAGAACCTATGAAATACAATTGATCTAGACTTGGAAATTCTCTTAACAATCGAAACACTTAGAGTTGTGAAATGTTCCTTTTTGCGATTGAGAGAATATTGAACAAGTTCATCAAAAATATTGCAGAATGTATGTGTTTGCAAAACTGTTGAATTGCTTGGGCAAGGATCTCTATTTATAGTCGAAGGTTGAGCATTGGGATCTCAACTTCGACGTACAAATATGGTTGACAGCACACAAAAGTATTAGTAAATAATTCTTTGTGTGTGTGCTAAATAAAATAAGACAAAAGGTTACTTTATTCAACCACTCTACATCTTTGCACTTTTATCCACAGACAAGATTATTATCCGGGTAAAAGGATGTAGTGAAAAAGGTCCTCGTAATCAGTGTAAAGCTTTGTAAAGGCATTTACACTAGAGGATCTCCAGTTAAATTAATCTGGTAGAAAGTCAACTGGGCTTAGCTGCCATTGCCTTTCTCTTTCTTCCACTTGTTGTCTTTGACTTCAACTGGAATGTCTTCAGATTGTTGTTCTTCAGATCTCAACTGGAGGAAGTCGTCAGTTGCATAAACTGTACATAGCAACTGGACTTCGAATATTTCGGAAAATTCTTCATGTTCTCCAGATGCAACAGGAGAGATCTAGTTTTCAACAAAACTGGACCTAACAAATTCCCCTTAATTGTCCTGAAATATTGCCAAGTATTTTCAAACTTGTAACTATACAAGTGTAGGTTTGAAATACTTGTGTTTGATAAAACCTATTAATTTTTCAAGGAATTTTTATAGATCATCAAATGCCTTGGGTTCAGTTTAATTGTTTGTAGATCTTATCAGTTATCTAACTTGTGGGTTACATTCTGGCAACTTGTATATACATAATTTTACAATGAAGTTACAAGAAAGTAAATAAAATTACAAGCAGATAGATAGAAGGAAAACTTATACAGATGGCCCTTTGCCAGTTTTGCTTCTCTTGGCAACAGATGAAATTGGCTGCTTATCTTCCCGATCAAAGTTCAGTCTTTCTTCAACATTTTCCTTGAACTTGATAAGGTTCTGCAATACATATTCCCAGCCTTTTTCTGCCTTGTTCTTTTGTTGCCTTTTCTCCAACAAATTCAACATCTCCTCATGCTCTGAATGGCCATACTGATGGACATCGGGATTCTCAGTTGTTCTTATTGGCCCTCTAAAGTATTGAACCTTAATCACAAAGCATTTGGCACCAGGTTTGATTGACACTTGCACATCTTGGATCTTGCCTTTATTGTGCCTTCGACGCAGTACATCTGACAAATAGGTGCGAGCCTCAGATTCATTAGTCAATTTAATCTGGCTCGTGCTCAGTTTATGAGTAGTTGCTCGAATGTCTTCATTTGTTGGTTCAGATGGTTCTACCCAAGTCCGCAGATTTTCATCTCCGGGCAAGACTTTTTGTTTCTTACCCTTAGACTTGGGTGGAGTTAATACTTGTTTGACCACTTTCTTCACTTGTTCAATACGTTTGAGAATCCCTTCTGACCTTATCTCTTTCGCCTTCTCCACTGATACATTCAGACACTTGGCATCAAGACCAGCTTCATCGTCTTGATAGTGTTTGTCCAGTTCTACCTCCAGCATTTCCTTCACAACATTCACAATTTTTGGATCTTCTTTAAATTTTCTTGTACTCCAGCAGTTGCAAGCCAAGAAGTTGTGCATCAGTTGCATCAACAAGAGTGGGAGGGGGAATCTTTCTTGATTCAAACTGGTTAACTTTCATTTGTTTCTTTCTCTCCTTAACAACATACCCAAGTCTTGCTAGCTTCTGACTTTCACTTTAAGTAACTGGAGGCAGCTGGTCAACATTGCCAGTTTCTAACATAGCTGCATCAGTGGCCAGCTTCTCAGAATCGTTAGTTGCAATGGCCTTTCCCTTGTCCACATTCCCCCTTACATCAACATCATCAAACTGTTCAATCACCTGGCCACCAGCTTCAGTACTGGCAGCAACAACAACCTGACTAGCTTCAGTACTAGTCCCAACAACAACTACTAACTCTTTCCCAGTGGACTTGGGGATTTCAACAGCAGTAATAGAGGTATGCATTGACCTTTCCCCCTTGGCAGCATCGAGACCCAAACAAACATTTTCAAAGTCTTGATGACTTGAAGGTAAATTAGCGAGAGGCTGCCACGACTGCATATCCTCCCACTGCTTGAAAGTCCCAGAAACCAATCTCAAGGTTCTTCAAAGATGAATCACTTCCTTAGACTGAGTCATTACATTTTCAAAAGTTTTCACCTGACTAGTCTGGATTTCAGTTAAGAGAGTGGAGAGACCAGAGGGAACCATCTCTTGAACCACTTCCTTTAAAATAGTCCTCAAAGCCTCATTCTTGTCTTCACCAGCTTCAGTTGTCAGATTGTTTATTGCAGTTGAATGTTAAGATACCTTGCTGGCTAGAGTATCTAGACTGCACCTCAACCGATCGATCTCAGATGTGATGGGAGTGAGATCAACCTGGGGCGCTGCAGTCTTGGTGATCTCAGATATCACCTTTTCCAGAAAATACTTGTTCTCTAGCAGCCAAGGTTTCTTCTATCTTGTGACCAACTAAAGAGGCCAACTGGTTACCAAGCTTTGTCATATCTAGACCAGGTTTTTCAAACAACAGCTTCACCTATCTTTCAAGTTCCTTTACATCCACCTCTAAAGATCTGACAGTTGTATTCAGCAGAGTGGTGATTGAAGATATGACCCCAGTTTGAGTAAGTGCAAACGCCTCCCTTAAAGATGTTGCCAATTGGAGGAGTTCACCAACTCATAGAGCTTTCCAAATACCAAGTCCTCATTAGCAGAGAACTTATTAATCCCCAAGTCAACCACTTTAACATTTGTAACTAGAACAATACACGGTCGTTGACCGGGTTTACAGAATTGACATAAACTTAAAAGTACACGACACATGTTCAACGTTATATATACGGTTAACTAACAAAAGTGCAAATAACTAACTTTTATTAATATTGTATAACATAACACATTGCAAATCCAAACATAAGATCGTTGAAAAACAATTAAATTCTAGATGTTCAAACAAATAAATTGACGTTGCAAGAAGTTCATGATAAAGATATATAATTATATGCTTTCAAGCATACCCTTAGATCCGTTCAACTTCTTTGTCATCTATATAGTAACTTCAACCTTAAATTAACAGAGTTATCAACTATATTATCTTTATTTTTCGTTGTAGTTTCAACTTTTAAATCAACGTCATTAATTATTTTGTTCTCATCTTGCATTGTAGCTGCAACATTTGAATTGTCATCCTTCATAGTAGCATCATTGATACTTATAACCGACATGAATGGCAAGAAACAATCAAAATATCTACTATTTTACTTATTTATAATCTATATATTTATACTATTATATAAATGTGACAACCGTCATCAGAGCGTATTTTCCGAGACACTTTTCCGGTCATTTTTAGTTTGTTTTGTTTATATACGTAGTTAGACTTTAAGACTTTATAAGGGAATAAATGGTTTTGTGTTTATTTCGGGCTTTAGAGCATTTAGACTTTAGAAAAAAATTACACTTAGACTCGAGAATAAGAGGAATACTAGTTGTCATATGGAAATGCCAAATTAAGTAAAATACTTAAAAATTAAATCAACTAAATATTTAATAATTAAATATAGACATGTTTATATCCGTTGGAAAACAATTGAAAAGTTAAATTTAACTATGTCGACAAAATAAATTTATGAGTCACGAGTCTTCTTAAATTGTCAAGTCAAATGAGATTTTAAAGAGTCAAAGGTGGTCAAATTCGGTCAAAGGAAGAGAAAGAACAAACAAAAACCCTATTTTTCCCTAACCCTAATCCTCATACCCTCATTTTCCTCACACACTCTTCACCCCTCTCTTTGTTTTCTCTCCATCCGTCCTCACCCCTTACTACCTCTTTCTGAAAATCGGTTTTCAACAATCCACCACCAATTCACCACCGAACCACCATCAATCATCTCCTTCTTCTTATTTTCTTTGAGTTTGTGGTAAGATTTGCATAGATACGTGTATTGAATCGGTTGTTCTTCATCAAAAATCGAGATTTCTCTTATATACATCTATATACATCACGGCTATATATATATATCCGAAAATTTCAACTTTGAATATGTATAAATCGACTTTTTCTATAAGAAAATATAGATGTGGATCCGAAATTTTTCATACATATATATGTATATTTGGTCGTATATGTATGTATGTATATTTATATCTAAAATTCCTGATAAAAATGCTTATATTTTCGATGGTTTGGTGTTCTTGGCTGTGAACATACCTGAAAACCTATAGATCTGATATCTATAGGTCCGGAAAGCTTTAAATCCGAAAAGATATATCCGAAATCTTCTTGAATCTGAAATTTCTATACTTTTATCTATACTTTTCGGTTATATATAAGTATATCTTATTATACATTTGAAAACATTGATTTAAAACCCTTGGAATCCGAAATCTTGTTAAATTCAAAAATATATGAGTTGTCTTGGATGTTTTCGATCAGCCCTAGCTTAGATCCGTGGCATATTAGCGATTTTTGGCCTTGAAATTGTGTTATGGTTCATCCTTGTGACTTGATTTAGCCTTGTTCTTGATTTTCACAGCGGTCAACGCCGGTCAAACTGGCCGGAAAATGCTTTTGGTCCAAAAATTAGGGTTTGGATATTGTTTTGGTATTTTAGTCAAAATTAAAGTTTTTTAAATAAAGTTAAATCATAGACTTTAATTAAATTTATTCATGTTTAAAGTTAAATCCCAATTTTCATAAATAATGAAATTAATATAGAATTATATATATATAAAGACTAAATTAATTAGTCATATATATATATACAAGTATTGATATGGACATATGTATATATCATACAAGGATTTATTTAATATGGACTTATGACTATATATATATATCCAAGGACTTTATAAAGACAATACAAATCATACGACTTTTCGAACTTGACAAATTATATCGTGATGTTCCAAATGAATACTTGACGAGATATAAACATGAGACATGACATTATTATTGGACAATTTATTAGGACAACAAGACTATTATATATATTAAGACATTGACGAGACATAATGGCATTTCCTAAGACACTAGTATAAGACATAAACGTGTACAAACATAAACGTGTACAATCAAATTTAAGTACTTACTGGGTGACTTGTGGGCAATGTAGGACTTTTGGACAGATAGTGAGCTTGTTTCAGGTGTATCTGAGTGTTCGTGTTCTTGTTCGTTGATCTATGATATTTATACTTGTGCTGCTTTCAGGTGAGTTTCATAGCCCCCTTTTTATTACAAGTTTTGGAGTGGAAAGTATACTTATTTTTCAAACAATTTTGTCGATTTCTGCTTTATGTTCAATATTGAGCCTGTGCGTAGAGAGTTACTGATGCCATGTGACGTGCTTGTTCTTGTCTGTATGTGTGTGATTATGTGCTTAATGATTGTGCTTATTGTGACGTACTTGTTGTGTGCATTAGAGACTTATACTAAGGCAAGTACTGTAAGACTAGACTTGAGACTTAAGGCAGGTTGTTTAACTGTAAGGCCACGTATCATTACCAAAGGCAGGTTGTTGAGCCGTAAGGCTACACTTTGAGTAGTTGGACTATGGCGTAGCTCTGCTCACTATATATTGAACATCAATTTATCTTGTTCCTAAAGAATCGACATAAGACTTATATATTACTCTACTTTTTAACTAAACCCTACGAACTCACCAACCTTTGTGTTGACACGTTTTAGTATACTTTTCAGGTACTTAGACTAATCAGGGATAAAGACTGATATGCTAGGCCTGGACTTTAGAGATTAGTGCTTCTTTATTTATTGTCAGACTTTAAGGCTACATGCCTTGGATTATTTTTCTTTCTGAACTTGGTTGTAATAAGCTATATTAGCACTAATATGACTTGAACTCATGTTTTTGGGAATATATTTATTATATTCTATTTCATTTAGCAATATCTATGTAATTCCATGTCGTGCTGTACTTTTCAGGACACCTCATATTTCCGCCAATGGTGGGGTGTTACAATAAAGCATTAACCTCTTCTCACTTTCTCAAATTACAACTTTGAATTATCCAAAATAGTCCTCTTCTTTATTTAATTTAAACATTCATACCTAACATACATAGGATAGCCTCAATTAAATAATTTGCAACATAAACCCTTCAACCCCTAAAATAACTACACTACCACTTTAACATCAGTTACTTTAACATTCACCATCATTTCCACCCCACCACCCGTCACCGCCACTTCTTTCGACACCACCGCCGCCACCACAATCGCCGCCTGTCGTCGCCATTACAATCATCGTCGCATTGCGCGAGCATATGACTTGTACATAATAAAGCATCGACCCCTTTTTTGAAATCTCAATTAAGTAATCGAATTACCTATAATATCTCTCTTTATTATTCATTAATATAAACATCTTTACCTAATATACCTATAATACCTTTAATAAAATAACTTACAACATAAATCCCTCAATCCTTAAATAACTACACCACCTGCTATAACATCAATTACTTTTAAATTCACCACCATTGCCGCCCTCACCACCTGTTGCCGCTACCCATCGCCGCCACCGCCTCCACCACCACGCCACGCCACGCCAATACCACAACTGATGTCGCATTGCGCGAGCATATGACTCTTTAATATTAATACGATTACATAAATAAGGGTAACTCCCCCGACCGACCCCCCTTCCCTCTTTACAATAATAAAAGATAAATAATCTTACTAATCTACCCCTTAACAATTAACCCCTTAACAATTAATTATATTTTTCCATCTCTACGTAAGAAAATAAAATTACTTTTTTGAAAGACATCAATGAGAACTTGGTCAATTGTGTTATCGAAATTTAGATGTTATTTCTCAGGAAAAGTTTTTTTTTAAAGAAATTCTGCTACACCATTCAATTTTGATATAATTTAGCATTCAATATTAAGATTTGAATATCTCAAACATTTTTAAGTGTATTTACATTTAATGTATAAGTATTTTTTTTTTGGTTCTATATATTCATAAACAATCCGTGTATTTGAAACGGGTCTAAAATCTAGTATAATACTATTAATAAGATAATATACAACATAAAACTCTCAATTCATAACATAACTACAGTAACCCCTTTTTACATCAATAACCACGCCACCACTTTCGCAGCCAACACCTCCATCGCCGTTATCACCTGCCGTCGTCACCACCACACTGTTGTTGTTATGTCTATTTCTGCCACATTATGTGAGCATACATCAAGTATATATAAATGTTTTATTATCCACTGATTTACTTATATTTATATATATATAAATCGTAAGCAACAATCAATCTATGTTATTTTTTCCTCTATCGGTGTAGGTTTAGTTAACTTTTACTAAAAGCAAATGAATCTGATGAGCACATCTCACATTTTAGTGTTTCCATGGACTACGTTCTCATTTTCTATAAATATCTACATATACTAAATCCATTGCAATTCATTGTTGACAAAATAGAAATATGCCTTATGAGACTAAAATGTTGCCATATATAGATCAAACTGTGTTTGACTTTTTACTCTAAGAGTTTATTCTTTTATTTGTTGTGTTTTTTAAATAAAATTATGTTATTACACAAATTGTAGTATGTATTTAAAGACTTACCATATATATATAGTTTGACTTTTTATTTAAATGGCTAGGATTAGTTTGTTATTTATTTTTAAAGGCTTAGATCAAAACTTAAAAATATTTTTTTCTCTTAGCTTTACCAACAATATATATATATAATGCGCTCCTTTTGGTACCTGGAGAGGGACTTAGCATTTTTATCGAGTGTCTTTTGAATCTCCTCCACCCTCGTAAGAAGGTTTGAGAGATCGGTTTGAAAAGACACGAACTGGCTATCCAGTGACGGAGGGGAAGGTGTCACTGGACCAGCTCTAAAAGCTACAGGTACAACTGGAGAAGGTAGTACAAGTGTTGGTTCTCCAGTTGTAGTAGCACCAGATGAGACAAGAGTTGTTGAAGAAAGAAGGGGAAGAGATTCAAGTTGTCGTTCATGCTGAGAATGCTCAGGTGTGAACGACGGTGACGGTGGGGTTAGAATGTGTCTATTTATAGGCACATTCACAGAGGAAAGTAACTGGCGAGAGATGAATTTTGGAATTTCTTGTAGATGGGAGAAGTCAAAAGATGAAACTGAAACTTGTTGATCTAGGGGTTGACCAGAAAAGGAAAGGAGCTGATCATGTACAGATGCATCAGCCATTTCCTGGTCAGATTCTGTCTCAGATGAGTCCGAAGACTCAAGCTGAAACTCACTCTCATTTATGCCTAGATCCATAAATGTTGGGGTGGCTGAACAAGTTGTTTAGACTCCTGATGACCAGTTTGAGTTTCCTCATTGGTTTCATCAGTTCTAGGATCCGTTGCCGAAGCATCTTCTCCCTGGAAAAAAGTCACTGGTGCGTCAACTACAATTGCTCTTTCCTCAGTTGCAATATCATGGGCTGCAGATTCTGGGACCACGTTCACTGGCTGTGACTGGCCAGATGTAGCAAGTTCTGATCTGTTCCTTCGACTTTTGATAGACCTTCTTGCCTTTGGAACAACCTGGATACCTGTTGGGAGATCTCCAGATTCGGCAACAGTCACAATACCTGCAGACGAACTGGTGGGTCCCTCATTATTTTGAGGCCCGCCCAGTAGTTTTTCTAACTCACCTGGTGGTGGTGCATCAGTTTTAGAGAATGCTAGCAAAATTCTCGAAGGAATCTGGATCTCACTAGTTGTGGACACAAGGTTGTCCAGATTCCTCAACAATTCTGACACAGAGTATAAAGATTGTGTATTTTTGTATTCTTCTCTGCCCAGAATTAACTTAAAACAAGGAGATAGAAATCGCGAAAAGGGTATGCAAGGACCCTTGTTACCTTTCAACTTGAAGACAAGGCTTCTGAACAATATGTTCGCGAAATCTACCCTCAGTCCATTCCACAAGCAGTATGCCATCTCTACTTGAAAGGAGTTGATCAGGTCCAAACCACCAGAACTCTCACCCAAACTTTCAACCAAGTGGACCATGAAGTACTTCCAGGATGGAGAGAGACCTTTCATAGTCATGGGTCCCTTGGTTCGTAAAACTCCCTTCTCCGGTACTTCCTCGTTGCCCATATCAAGAAGCACCTGGCGAAAATTGATGTTCTGGGAGCTTACAACTGGAGATTCAACTTGTCTCCAGTAGTTGAGGTTAAGGGCATCCCTCATCGTATCAGTATAGATGGTACACAGGACTGACCCTTCCTTTAAGGTGAAGGAAATGGATGAGCAGTCATCAGAAATGGTGGCCGTATACCAGAACTCACATAAGTAGTCATGATATAACTTATGTGGGTTCAAAGAAAAACAATCGCCAAGGGGAGAATCACGAAGAAAGGATTGGATTCTCCCAATGAGTGAATTGGCTGATTGTTGCCCTTTCAAGGAAGCCAATGGGTTGTTAGGATTTAATTTAATCAATTTAGGATTTGGGCAACCCACGGCTGGATGAATGTTCCCAGATGGAACATACTCAACTGTGAGCAAGTTAACATCACGAGAACGAGAAGAAGATGAAGATTTAGGAGCCATTTGATTTGATTGAAAACTGAAAATGAGAATTTTAGAATTATGGTTCTTGATTTATTGAGAAGAGAGAGAAAGGAAGCGATTTTGATGATTAAAGAGTAAATGAAGGAATTTTTGTGCGAAGTGAATGGTAAATGATTTTGGTGGGGGTATATAGGCAATAAAATATTACCAATATATATACGAAAAGATATTTTAATCCCCAAATTTTCAAAATCGTTTATAAATTTGATTTTTAGAAAATTTGAAATTCAAAAACATTTAATACCTTCCATCAAGCATTTAATGCTATGACGACTGGTATTCCCACACGCCCATTATCTTCAACAAGCCCCATAAAAAGTGCATTCTTTTTCAACAAAAAGTCTTGACACGTCAGACACGTCAGGTGACGGTTGTGAGTGCGTTACAAACACTCGAGTACCATCACGTGTCACAAGTATTGACCAAGTAAAACATAATGTTATGAAATCTGGTTGACCACCAGTTTAAGACAAGACCAAACTAGCATACTGGGAAGATTTTCCAGATGCCAGTTTCAACTGAGAGGTTCTCCAGTTGCATTTTCCAAAATAAAAAGAATTTTAATTGGAAAAATATTTTGAGTCTTTCCCCCTAAAAATGTGATCCATTTGATCAAGGACTGGTCTTTGAGTACATCAAGGCGTTCAATCTCCAACCAATCAAGGATCACCTGGACCATCCTCAACTGAAGGGCCTCTCCAGTTTAATAAGGATTTAACATACCCAGTTCACTGATGAGATGTTTAAAAGTTTTCTCATCAAGAGGCTTCGTAAAAACATCAGCTAACTGTTTATCAGTGGGGATGAAATGAATTTCAATGTCTCATTTCATAACATGATCACGAATGAAGTGATACCTGATGTCAATGTGCTTTGTCTTTGAGTGCATCACCGGGTTGTGAGATATAGCAATTGCACTGGTGTTGTCACAAAAGATTGGGGTTCTTGTATATTTCATACCATAATCAAGTAACTGGTTTTTGATCCAAAGAATCTGGGCACAACAACTGGCCGTAGAAATGTACTCTGCCTCAGCAGTTGACATTGAGACCGAAGTCTGCTTTTTACTGCATAATCTGAATCTGAATAACCCATTAGATCTAACCCTGAGCCTTTGGGATACCAAAGACCAAGGCTAGGGCACCCTTTCAGGTACCTGAAAATGCGCTTTACAGCGTGGAAATGTGATTCTTTTGGGTTAGCCTGAAATCTGGCACATAAACATGTTGCAAACGTTATATCTGGTAGACATGCGGTTAAATACACCAGTGAACCAACCATTCCACGGTATTCCTTTTGGTCCACTGGTTTTCCATTTGGGTCAGAATCCAAATTTAAAGGAGCTGCAATAAGTGTGTTTTTTGATGGGACTGAATCAAATTTGTATTTTTCTTAACAAATCTCTGACATATTTTTCTTGGTTAATAAAAATGCCATCCATGGTTTGTTTAGTTGGTAAACCTAAGAAAAATGTTAATTCATCCATTAAACTCATTTGATACTCAGTTGACATGATTTTAGAAAACTTTTCACAGATTACATCATCAGTTGACCCAAATATAATATCATCAACATAAATTTGTACCACCAAGATATAACCTTTTTCTTTCATGATAAACAAGGTATTATCTATTCACCTTGTTCAAAACCATTTTTAAGAAGATGTTTAGTTAAAGTGTCACACTAGGCTCTTGGGGGTTGACAAAGACCATACAGAGCTTTGTTCAGTCTGTATACCCAGTGAGGATGCTTCTCATTAAGAAAACCGGTGTTTGCTTAACATACACTTCTTCTTCCAATGTTCCATTTAGGAAGGCACTTTTGACATCCATCTGGAAGACTTTAAATTGCAAATGAGCAGCATAAGCCAAGAATATTCTAATGGCTTCAAGTCTTGCAACTGGAGCAAAAGTTTCATCAAAATCAACACCCTCTGCTTGATAATAAACCTTGGCAACCAATCTAGCGTTATTTCTAACAACGTTGCCATCTTCATCCATCTTGTTTCGGTAGACCCACCTCGTACCAATGGGTTCTTTCTTTAACCCTGGAGGACAAGAAACAAGTTCCCAAACATTGTTTCTTTCGAACTGGTTGAGCTCTTCTTGCATAGCCTCAACCTAACTTGGATCTGCCAAAGCCTCGTCAATCTTCTTCGGTTCAATCAATGATAAGAAGGTGACGTTCAAGCATTGTTCACTTGTGGCTCTTCTAGTCTGAACCCCACTATCTGGATTTCCAATAATTTGCTCAATTGGATGAGCTACAGTCCATTTAGTGTATTGACTAGGTTGATATAGCACAACATCAGTGCAAGTCACCTAACGATCATCAATAGTTGTAGCAACTGGAGAGGGATCAGCCCAAACTACTTCAACTTCATCATCAGTGTCAACTGGAGTGTTAACATGATTATCTTCAAACAAAGGTATATCTTATGGAACTGGAGAGGTTTGAGCTGGTTCTGATGTTGTTATGGCACGTACATCTGATCCAATTACCAGTTTATGTGGTAAATTAAAACTGATGGAGGGATAGAATGAAGTGTCACTGGAGCTTTTCTTCTGTGCAACTGGTTCCAAGTCTTGGTGACTGGAAACATCTTTTGGTGTAGAAACTGATTGATGAACTTGATCAGATACACCAAAATCAACTGGGACAACTGGAGATAAATCAAGGCTTGGTTTATTGATTGCTTCATTTGATTCATCAAATGTGACATGAATTGTCTCATGTACCTTTTGGAGTCTATAATTATAAACTCTATAGGCCTTTCTTATATCTGAATAACCCACAAAGACACCCTCGTCAGCTTTTGCATCAAACTTTCCCAACTGACTGGAATCGTTAAGAATATAAACTGGACAACCAAATACATGGAAATAACCAATATTTGGTTTACGATTCTTGAGGACTTCATAGGCAGTCTTCCTATGTCTCTTGACATAAACTGACCGATTCTGGGTGTGACAGGCAGTTGCCACAGCTTCAGCCCAAAAACTGGTGGGAAGACCTGATTCAGATAACATACTTCTTGCAGCTTCAATCAATGTGCGATTCTTTCTTTCAACCACACCATTTTGCTCTGGAGAACGAGCTGAAGAGAAGTTTTGAGAAATGCCAGTGTCATTGCAGAATGATTTCAATTCTTTATTTATAAATTCTGTACCATTATCACTTCGCAACTGACACACTTTTGTTGGTATACTTGAGCTCAATTCTTTTGATGAGAGAGATGATTTCACCAGGTGCATTACTTTTTGATCTGATGAATACCACCCAACAGTATCTGGTGTATTCATCAACCACAACTAAAGTGTTCCGTGATCTGATGAATACCACCCCAGTTTGCACGCGAAGATTTGGACAGAGATATTTGGCTGCGACGCAGTGGAGGTCATCACAAGCCCACTGCGCCGCAGTGAGAGGCTGGTCAAAGAAAGTCAACAGCCGACTTAAAGCTTAATTTTTCAAGGGGTATAAATATAAACCCTAGGCACGAATTTCAAGGCATTCAAACTCTTTCTACGAGCTGCTCTATCGGGATTCTTCCTTCTCCAATCAAGTGTTTCACTTAGGCGGACTCATCGAAGATATTACGGGCACCCATCTAGATCGTATCTACATTATTGTCTTGCAATTAATTTTCTTCAAACAATTGGTACTTCATGTTTCTTTTCCATTTCATTGATTATTGTGAATTGATCATGAGTGGCTAACTGTTTAATCATCTACCTTGAGGAAACGAGACGGATAATGTGATTGCTATATTTTTAATTCAAAAGGGTTTGTTTAATTACCGTTGTTCCGTGATCTTGATGATATTAATTCTTTTCATTAATTAATTTCGATATTGGTTGCATACGATTCTTCGTTGGTGGTACCAGTTGAATGTGTATGTGATTTTAAAACGGTTACTTGTCTATAAGTAATTATCACTAGTTCATGGTATGATAGTGAATATCATTTTAAGAAAAGATTAAATTTGTCAACGTGATTAATATCGGTTGGTGGTACCACGTTATTGTCACATAGGTTCAATTGATAATTTGATAGTCAATAAAACTGATTGTTAGGAGAATTGTCTTGGTCTTGGTGGTACCGGCTTGGGTAATTCAACTAGTAGTTAGGTGATTCGATAATTTGTTCACGGTTGGTGGTACCACGTGAGTAGTATAATCTTGTCACGACTATCTTTTAAATTCTAGAGAATTTGTTCCTCATCAAATGCAATCACATTTGAAGTCAAGGGAAGTCAAGGTGGATGACTTTTAACTATATTGTCTGAACTTGTCTTTTAAATTTATGCAATCATTTTGCAAATCAATTTATTTAATTGTCAAAGGGGAATTTCGAAGCAACACCTGTTTTCCAAACCATTTAACAAGCAACTAATCATTTCACAGTCCCTGAGAACGAACTCAGACTTACCTCTTAACTATATTACAAACGATCGGGTCCACTGCCCGTGAGTGCGTAGTAGTGAGTTCTTTGGTAGTTTTAGTTTATAAATTTAAAGCTCGATTTTGCACATCAAGTTTTTGGCGCTGGTGCCGGGGATTGTGTGCCTAATTAGTTGTTTATTTAGTGGTTTGATCCTTCCTCACGCGTGAGGAAGTTAATTGCTTTATTAGTTTAGATTTATTTTATTAAATTATCACAGGTGCATTTGACGCGTGGTGTTAGTTGTGTTTTTCAGGATATTGAAATAGTTGATGATTTTGCGTTCTTCAGGGAGACCTCTTTTTAGTCCACTAAAAACTCCACCTAGACGTAGGATCAACTACACGGCACCACCGGATTGGGACGAAGAAGGCTTCTTTCTTGAGGAATTCTTTGACCTTGCACTTGTAAAAGAGAAGATGGGTGACAATCCACCAAGAGATCCGAATGATATCAAGTATGGAGACCGAGCCCGCAATATCCCTTCGGCTCGTGGTTCCGCCATTAGAACACCGACAGTAGATCAAAACTTTAATTTGAAACCGAATCATTTAAAGAGCATCGAAGAGCAAAAGTTTGATGGAAAGAAGAAGTGGGATCCATATAAGCACTTGGAGAGGTTTGAGAAGTTGGCACGGCTCTACCAATATGGACAAAACCAAATGAATGCCGTGAAACTTGAAATTTTTCCTATCACTCTTACCGGGGAAGCCGAGGATTGGTTTAATGATCTTCCCGAGAAATCAATTACAACTTGGGATCAACTCAAGGAAGCTTTTATCGGAGAGTTTTACTCGGTTAGAATTCAAAGGCAATTGGAGAACTTGATTAGGTCTTTCATGCAAGAAGATGGGGAAGAGTGGTAGATGCATGGATCCGCTTTAAAGAGATGTTGAGGAATTGTCCGGGTCATGATTTGACCAAGGAGAAATATGTTGAGTTGTTCTTTGATGGATTGACCAAGGCCTCAAAAAGAGAGATGGGATATGCTTTTGGTGGGAGTTTTAGCAAGATCACTCCAAATGAAGGTTTTGACATTTTGGAGAGGATGGTGAAGGATAATGCGGCCATGGATGATAAGAGGTTTATGAAGAATGAGAGCCGATTCAAGCAAAACAAGGTTGCAAGGGCCGATGGAAGCAATAGTTCTAGTGTTATTGATGCGATTCAAGCTTTATCGGCAAGGATGGATAAAGGTTTTGCTAACCAAGAAGCGAGGTTTGGATATCTAGAGCGAGATGTGAAGGTGCTAGCTGATGGATGTGACCATTGTGGAGACATACACTATTCCGAAGAGTGTCCCAACCGGGGACCTGGAGATGTCAACTTTGTTCAGAATCAGCAAGGAGGTTTTCAGAGAAACACCGGTTTTCAGAATCGGTCATCAGGTAACAATCCTTATAACTCTTCTTTTCCTGCTAATACTTCTCGTTTTTCTGGTAACAGGTGGCAAAAGAGCAACTATCAAGGTCAGCCACAACAGCAGGAGACTAAGCAAAGCCAAGGATCGGGTTCTTCCTCTTCTATTACCGATCCTAATGCCGAGCTGAGAGAGATGATGAAGCAGATGATGAGTAATCAGATTGAGACAAACACAAGTATCCAGAACATAAGGGAGGATACTCGGGAGTTGAGTGAGAGGCTAGACAGGATTAATGGCAAGGTGGAGATGAATGCCAAAAATCAGGATATTAACTTTAAGGATCTTGAAAGCAGGATGGCTGCTCTATCTAGGCCCAGGGTGCTTTGCCTAGTAACACTCAGCAGAATCTAAAGAAGAATCAAGGATCCAACAGTGGTCAGAGGTACACTCCACCGCCTGTTCATCAGGAGCAGGCATCACTACTCGTACAGGTAGATCCTATGCCCCTCCTCCTAATCCTAATGTTGTTGTTTCAGATGTGCAGGATACAGGAAATGAAGAAGTTGAAGATGTTGATGAAGAGATTATGATGGAAGATCAACCGACTGTGAAGACTCCGGTTACCCCACCGGAACCGGCGGTGACACCCGAGGCTAAGCCATATAAGCCTAAGGTTCCATTTCCACAGCGGTTCAGGAAGGCCAAATTGAAGGAACAATATGATAAATTTGTTAACATGATTAAAAATGTTCATATTAATGTGCCTTTAGTTGATTTGATACAGAGAATGCCCAACTATGCGAAATTCATCATATTGGATGAGGTGAAGGCGACATATCTCAATGCTGAGTGTTCTGCTATCTTGCAAAATCAACTTCCGCCTAAGGTTGAGGATCCAGGGAGTTTTCTTATAACTTGTTCCATTTGTACTTTGACTTGTAAGGCTTTAGCAGATTTAGGTGCAAGTATTAATTTGATGCCTTACTCGGTTTGGAGTAAGTTGGCTTCCGGTATCTTGAGATCCACTCGTATGAGTATAAGACTAGCTGACCACTCTTTTCAGTATCCCATTGGGCATTGGGATTGCTGAGAACATGACTGTCCAAGTAGGTCATATAGTCTTTCTTGTTGATTTTGTGATCCTGGAAATGGAAGAAGACACTAAGGTACCCTTGATTTTAGGTAGACCATTCCTTAACACCGCGGATGCTATCATCCGGGTGAAAGATAAGGAAATTTCGTTGGGTGTGGGTACGGATAGAGTAGTGTTTAATGTTGAACGATCTATTAAGCATTCTTACTCGACTGATGAATCTTGTTTCAGGATTGACGTCATTGATGATACTTTGGATCAAGAGTTTCAGGAATTCATGGAGACAGAAGTTGATGAGGAGCTCGTTTGCTTGGGAGCTGGAGACATTGGTGATGATGATTTGTTTGCAGAGGTGACGGCGCTTGATATGGATGAGACACCTCCAGAAAATGAGAGCTTTGAAAAGGTTGTTGCTGATGGAAGCTCAAGGGTGCCAAACTCGGTTGATGTACCCCCTACTGATCTGGAGCTCAAGCCATTGCCTGCCCACTTGGAGGATGCTTACTTAGCAGGTAAATCCTCTTTACCCGTTGTCATCTCGTCCGCACTTTCGAGTGACGAGAAGAATCTTCTTTTAGCCGTGCTTGGAGCTCATAAGCGGGCTTTTGCTTGGAAAACCACCGACATTCCAGGTATTAGTCCTGACTTTTGCATGCATAAGATAGATTTTGTTGATGATGCTAAGCCCGTTGTCCAGAGACAAAGGAGGCTTAATCCGAATATGAAGGAGGTGGTTAAGAAAGAAGTGATTAAGCTTTTAGATGCAGGGATAATTTTTCCTATAGCTGATAGTTCTTGGGTAAGTCCTGTCCACTGTGTTCCCAAAAAGGGGGGCATGACGGTCATTGAAAATGAAAATAATGAACTTTTGGCCACTAGGACTGTCACGGGTTGGCGGGTTTGCATAGATTACCGTAAGTTGAACGATGCCACCCGTAAGGATCATTTTCCCCTCCCATTTGATGATCAAATGTTGGAAAGACTTGTCGGAAATGCATACTTTTGTTTCTTGGATGGGTTCTCCGGGTATTTTAAAATACCCATCGACCCGAAAGACCAAGAAAAGACCACTTTTACATATGCCCATTTGGTATCTTTGCTTACCGGTGAATGCCGTTTGGTTTGTGTAATGCCCCGGGTACCTCCCAAAGGTGCATGATAGCCATTTTCTAGGACATGCTTGAAACCTCAATGGAGGTTTTCATGGATGATTTCTCGGTTTTTGGGGATTCCTTTAGGTCTTGTTTGCATAACCTAGATAAGATGTTGACTAGGTGTGAAAAGGCTCGTCTAGTTTTGAATTGGGAGAAGTGTCACTTCATGGTAACCGAGGGAATTGTTCTAGGTCATAAGGTGTCTAGGGCCGGAATAGAAGTGGATAGGGCTAAGATTGATGTGATAGCCAAGTTACCCCCGCCTTCAAATGTGAAAGGGGTACGTAGTTTCCATGGCCATACCGGTTTCTATCGGAGATTCATTAAAGATTTCTCTAAGATCACTCGTTCGATGACCCACTTGTTGGAGAAGGACGTTCCTTTTGTTTTTGATGAATCTTGTTTAAGTGCTTTTCAGGTATTGAAGGATAAGTTGACCAATTCTCCCATTATGGTGGGACCGGATTGGAATTTACCGTTTGAGCTGATGTGTGACGCTAGTGACTATGCTGTAGGAGCGGTGCTTGGGCAAAGGGATGATAAGCATTTCAAGCCGATTTACTATGCTAGTAAAACTTTGAATCCCGCCCAGCAAAACTACACCACTACAGAGAAGGAGTTACTCGCAGTAGTCTTTGCATTTGATAAGTTTCGGTCATATCTTGTACTGAGTAAAACTGTTGTTTTCACTGACCACTCTGCTATGAAGTATTTGTTTTCTAAGCAAGATGCAAAGCCTAGACTGATTCAATGGATTCTATTGTTGCAAGAATTTGATATCGAAATCAAGGATAAGAAAGGTGCTGAAAACTTAGCAGCTGATCATTTGAGCCGGTTGGAGGACCCGAACCGGGAGGAGCTTCAGGATGGGGAAATTAAGGATCACTTCCCCGATGAATATTTGAATGTCATTTCTAGTTCTGATGAAGGTCCTTGGTTTGCTGACATTGCTAATTATTTGGTTGCAGGTGAAATACCAAGTGATTTCTCGGGTCAACAGAAGAAGAAGCTCATATCGGATGCTAAGCATTATTACTTGGATAACCCATATCTGTTTAGAATTTGTGCAGATGGTATGGTCAGGAGATGTGTTGCGGGAGCTGAGACTAGAGAGATTTTGGATGCTTGCCATTACGGGCCAACCGGAGGTCACTATGGTCCGTCAGTTACAGGTAGAAAGGTTTTTGATGCAGGTTTCTACTGGCCGACAATCTTCAAAGAGGCCCAAACGTTGGTTGAAACCTGTGACATTTGCCAACGCCAAGGAAGTATCACAAAACGGGATGAAATGCTACAGCAAGGGATTCAGGTATGTGAGGTTTTCGATATTTGGGGCATAGACTTCATGGGACCATTCCCACCGTCTAACAAGTCTCAGTACATCCTAGTTGCTGTTGACTACGTGTCTAAGTGGGCCGAAGCCAAGGCTTTGCCTACAAACGACGCGAGAGTAGTCATTGATTTCTTGAAACAGTTGTTCAGTAGGTTTGGTTGCCCTAGAGCCTTAATTAGTGATCGTGGAACACCTTTTGCTAATCATCAACTAGATAAGGTTCTTAAGAAATATGGTATTCATCATTATTTTTTGACTTCCTATCATCCACAGACCAGTGGTCAAGTGGAAAACACCAACAGGGCTTTGAAAAGAATTTTGGAAAAAACGGTCGGGGATAACCCCAAGGTTTGGTAAAAAAGTTAGATGACGCCTTGTGGGCATTTAGGACCGCTTTTAAGATGCCTATTGGCACGACGCCATATAAGTTGCTCTACGGTAAGAATTGTCATTTGCCAATTGAATTAGAGCATAAGGCGTATTGGGCTTTGAGAAATTTGAACCTAGACATGATGGAGGCCGGTGAACTTAGGTTGTTGCAACTCCATGAGCTCGATGAGCTTAGATTGGGAGCTTATGAGAATTCCCGGCTTTACAAAGAAAAGACCAAAATTTACCATGATAAAAGGATCCGTAGGAAGGAATTTAAGGTTGGTGCAAAAGTGTTGTTGTTTTTGTCAAAGTTTAAAATTAAACAACCGAAATTGACTTCTAGGTGGATAGGTCCTTTTGTGATTAAACATGTGTATCCGTCCGGTTATGTCGAATTGTTTAAAAGGGATGGGAATGGATCTTTTATTGTGAATGGTTATCGTTTGAAATTGTATGTGGAAAAAGAACGGGAGGAAGGGACGATTGAGGAGGTCCCCATTTTTGAATCGGAAACTTAGAAGTTGGTCGAGTCTAGCTCTAGACTCGTGAATAAATTAAGCGCTTCTCGGTAGGCAACCCGTGTTTGACTTCGTTTCATTTTCAAATTTTTTTAGTTGGTTTTAACTTGTTTTGTCAAGAAAAGTGCAGGTGCAAAATTTGAGGTGAAACTGATGAAGGTAAGTAAGTTAGAACAAATTTTGTAAGTGAAAAGGTTGGTTTCGGAACAGTAATATTTGGCTGCGCCGCAGTGGTCAAGGTAACTAGGCCACTGCGCCGCAGTCATACCAATCGTATTGGGATTTTTGCCAAAACCCTCACTGCGCCGCAGTCCCCACCTTTTGTCTGAAATGTTTTGTGACCCACTGCGGCTATGGCCGAAGCCCACTGTGCCTCAGTGGGCATGTTTGACTGGTCAAGGGGCTGGGTAATAAAGTAAGGTAAGAGGATAAGTTTTTTTATTTACCACAAAATTTCAAAACTTTCCCTTTCTCTTAAACAATAGAAACGAACGGGTATATAGTAAAACCCTAAAAAGCTTCCGAAAAACCCTCTAATCGACCCTCAAATATGTTAGTTTGATTCCTCATCTCTTAGATTATCATACATTCTCATCTATAATGGCAAGAGAGGTAAGATTTCTTGACTTTTCGTTTTCTTTTCTTTTATTTTCGTTTTTATTAAGTTTTAGGTTTGTAATTGTAAATTTAATTGATGGGTTTTGTTAGTTTGATGTTAGTAAAGCCAATGGGATGGTTAATCTCTCATTAAAAACACTTGTTGTTCCAGATTTGATTTTAAATTAAAAACTAGGGTTTTGAAAATTTGGGGATTTTTGATAAACAAGTGTGGGGGAGGATTAATAACTGAATAAGTGTTTTGGTAAAGGCTTAATGATACTGGAAAAATAATAGATTACCCGGGAAAATTGATTTTGTCTCGTTTGAATGTCGAATTTGCCCTGAACATCCACACCACTGCGCCGCAGTGGTGGGTGTGCATAAACCACTGCGCCGCAGTGGTTGCTTTTTTGACTTGCATGTATTTTAGACCCTACTGCGCCGCAGTGAGGGGTGATGTAAGCCCACTGCGCCGCAGTGGGATGAAATTGTTCGTAATTATTAGTTTTTTCGGTTTTGTTGAAATATGGTCTTGCATTGCACTTCTCTTATGTTTCTTTGTTTAATTGGTATATTTGCAGACCGCCGAAGAACGCCGTCAAGCACAAGAAGGTCAAGGGAGCTGTCCCGCTCCTAAGAGATCTCGAAAGCAAGTTCAAACGTCGGCTTTGCTTTGTTTTGACAAGATAATTGAAAGGCATGCATACTTGAACTTCGAGCAAATGCCTCAGCCCCACAAGAACAATTACTTGAACAAGTTGTACAAGATCTTTAGGCACAAAGTGTGCCCACCAAGGTTTTTGCCTCAATTTTACATTCAATACTTTGGGCTCGCGGATGATTATAAGGAGTGGTTTTCGCTTGGAATGCGAGTAGGTAACAGAATTGTCAACTGTAATATTTGGGATAATGTTTTCTTGAATCGAGAGCCGGTTTATCGGGAACTTTGCTTGGAGTTTTATTCCACGTTGAGATTGACTAAAGAGTTAAGTAAAGTTAAAGATATTTTCGAAGAAAGGATTGTTATGTTTATGTGCAGGGGAGTTCAAATGAGGGCTTCAATAGCCGAGTTTGGAGCATATGTGGGCATGTATACTATGCAGGAGCTTGGTACCCCGGCTTTTAGGGAGTTGTTGAGAAAGGGGTATCGTGTGAAAGCGGATTTGGATGATGGTGAGTCTGTTCAGGCGTATTGGTCTCGGATCTCAGGTGGTGATGAATGGGTTTCGGGAGGTTATGTTAGTGTGAACAGGATTCAAAGTGTAAGGTTGCGCTTGTTGCATCGGATCTTGGTAACCTCATTCATTCAGAGGTCGTCACATTGGGATAAGGCGTACATGTTAGATTTATGGTTGATGAAGTTGTTCACGGAAGGTTCTCCCCGGAAGTTTGCTCTTCCTCCTATGGTCTTGTTGGATCGGATGTGTAATCCTTCCGATTCAGAGCTTGTGTTGGGGCACTTTATTACTCGGATCTACAAGTATATGGGGATTTTCGATTCGGATGCTTGTCAGACCTATTTGTCCATTCCAGTGTATCAGGTTGAGTTTACTCGTCAGGATTTGCTTAGGGCGAGGATTCTCAGGAAGAAGGAAGGGAATATTCCTGATAGACTGGCTGAAGATGCGGGAGAGATTGGATCACCACCATCGGAGGGTGATGATGATGAGGATATGGAGGATGCGCAGCCACAGAGGAGGCGTGGCCATACTGATATTGATCTTACTCCTTTGAGTACACAGCTGCAGCAGATTTATGAGGGGCAGCAGTCTAACGCCCGTGCGTTTGATGCTTACCAGCGGAGGATGGATGGGGAGATATCATGGTTGGGTTCGCAGCAGGCTCGTACTAATTATGTTGTGGACTATTATCAGCCTCTATGGCATTCCCAGATGACTAGCACTCCTTTGGTTCTACCTGATCCTGTTCCAGAGTTCAGACCTCCACCGGTTTTTATTCCACCACATCGACAGGATGGTGGTTCGTACTTTTGCACGCCAGACCAGCTGGTTCCTCTTCCTCATGATTTGGGTGGATCTCCTAAGGGGCCGGTCCAGTTCAGGCGTTACACGAGTGGGGATGGTGGCATTTCTACTTCTATGCCTTCTTTCTTTGCAGGTACTGGTTCGGGTTTTGCTGATGCTGCTACTGGGTCCGGATATGCTGGTGGTCAGACGGATACAGGATATGGAGGTAGTGGTTCGGGACAGGAAGAAGACTGCAACTAGGTGACAGATCTTTTTGCACCGCCCAGTTTCATGCGTCCCGGCTAGTCTGACTGATGATGATTTGGTTGTGATTCCATCCGGCACCGTGGGATGTAATCATGTGTTGATAATTGCTATTCATTCATGTTTGTTTTTGGATGAATGTACTTGATACTATTTCTCTCTTTCCTCTTTATTTCTATAGTATCCACCCTACGGGGTGATGAGCCATTGAACTTGTTTAGTTTTATTTTCTTAGGTTTGTTTGTTGGTTGCAAGAACAATAGCTTGATATGGTGCTTATTATTATTCGGGAGTAAGGGTATTCGCCTTGCACTAGGATGTGCGTGTTTGAGGTATTTCTAAGCCATTTCCGGGTTCTTTCATTGATAAGAGTATGCCGGTGATGTGTTGATTCTAGAACTTGGCCTGGTGATCGTGACGAGTACATTGGATGACGAATTGGCATTTAGGTTTGACCATACTTTTTCTTTCTTTCTTTTCAATTTTCTTTTGTATATCCCTTTTCACCTTTACAACCTTACACACATACATATACTTGTATATATACATTTACTTCCCTTTTCTTTGTATACCTTAGATGAATCTTATACACATATGCATCCCTTGTAATTTAGCCTTACCTTTGTATAAATCACCCTTTTCATGTAAACTTCACCTAACTATACCGATAGTCTAATCTGGGGGGCCATTGATTGTCATGGTTGTTTGTATGGTTTGGGAGAGTTTCATGGGTTGATTTGTGGAGTATTTTTGTCTATGAGAATACGTAAACGGGTTAAGTTATTGAAGATTTTCTGGGATTGTTCAAACAATGAAAGTGAAGAGTTATAGACATGTTATCATTGTAAGAGGATATTTACTAGTAGAGTAAAAATGGTTCAAAAAGAATAAAGAGAATTAAGAAACAGAAACAGAAAAATATATAAAAAAAAGAAAGAAGAAGAACTTGGGCTACTAGTAGGTATTTCTCATTTTCAAATGTCTAGAAAGTTTGTTGTAATATTATGGAAGATTTGGTTGATTGTAAGTTGTTTGAAGTTGATACACCATAATGGTGTCGGGTTTTGTTTGGTACTTGGAGGTGTGTTCGCTCGATGGCAGCTTAAGGGTTAGTGGTTTGTTGGCAACCAATGGTATGGGTTTAATTAGACTATTTTGTACATTTAACATATACCATATACTTCAAATAATTAAGGGTTAGTGGTTTATTGTCTTGCAATTAAGTTTCTTCAAACAATTGGTACTTCATGTTTCTTTTCCATTTCATTGATTATTGTGATCATGAGTGGCTAACTGTTTAATCATCCACCTTGAGGAAACGAGACGGATAATGTGATTGCTATATTTTTAATTCAAAAGGGTTTGTTTAATTACCGTTGTTCCGTGATCTTGATGATATTAATTCTTTTCATTAATTAATTTCGATATTGGTTGCATACGATTCTTCGTTGGTGGTACCAGTTGAATGTGTATGTGATTTTAAAACGGTTACTTGTCTATAAGTAATTATCACTAGTTCATGGTATGATAGTGAATATCATTTTAAGAAAAGATTAAATTTGTCAACGTGATTAATATCGGTTGGTGGTACCACGTTATTGTCACATAGGTTCAATTGATAATTTGATAGTCAATAAAACTGATTGTTAGGAGAATTGTCTTGGTCTTGGTGGTACCGGCTTGGGTAATTTAACTAGTAGTTAGGTGATTCGATAATTTGTTCACGGTTGGTGGTACCACGTGAGTAGTATAATCTTGTCACGACTATCTTTTAAACTCTAGAGAATTTGTTCCTCATCAAATGCAATCACATTTGAAGTCAAGGGAAGTCAAGGTGGATGACTTTTAATTATATTGTCTGAACTTGTCTTTTAAATTTATGCAATCATTTTGCAAATCAATTTATTTAATTGTCAAAGGGGAATTTCGAAGCAACACCTGTTTTCCAAACCATTTAACAAGCAACTAATCATTTCACAGTCCCTGAGAATGAACTCAGACTTACCTCTTAACTATATTACAAACGATCGGGTCTACTGCCCGTGAGTGCGTAGTAGTGAGTTCTTTGGTAGTTTTAGTTTATAAGTTTAAAGCTCGATTTTGCACATCACTTGGTAAAGTTATTAACCTATTAGAAGATGGTGGTTTAGGTTGAATAGAGAACGTATTGTAGGGGAAAGAGATGAGGAGTCTCAAGGTCCTAGTGAGAGATCTGATGACACCCCCAGATCTTCTAGTGATTCTGATGAGTCTAATCAATCTAGAAGAAGGCATAGGAGGCATAAGGTTGATGACACAAAAGATATCAAGATAGATCCACCAGATTTCATTGGATCTTCTAACCCAGAAGAGTTCTTTAAATGGGTTCAGGTGATGGATAGAATAATGGAAATAAAAGGGTATGATGATAAGAAAAGTTTTAAGGTTGCCATTATTAGGTTGAAAAAGTATGCTTCATCCTAGTATGATAATATGAAAGATGAAAGAAATTATAAAGGGAAAAGCAGAATCAAGACCTGGTCCAAACTGAAGGAAGTTATGCAAAAGAGATTTGTTCCTCCGTCGTACAAGCAAGATCAATATCTTTAGATGAACAATCTGAAGCAAGGCTCAAAAGAAGTTGTGGAGTATATCAGAGAATTCGAGCAACTGAAGACTCGAACTTGTGTGAAAGAAGCTGAAGAACATACTATTGCCGGATTCCTTGGTGGGTTGAATGCATCTATTACTAAGAAGATAGAACTGCAGCCCATCTGGACATATGAAGGTGCTTGCAAGTTGGCTCTCTAGATTGAGAAGCAACTGAAGAAGAAAGCCCAGTACAAGCCTTTTACTAAGACTTCTTCCGGTTCTAGTCAACCAGTTAGTCAACCAGTTTAGAAGCCCAGTACAACTGGTCAACAGTCCTTCAGAGGCAAGGAGAAAGAAACTGAGGATTAAAAGAGCCAGTTGGAAGGAAATGTTTTAAGTGTCATGGTTTTGGTCACTTCTAGGCACAATACCCCAACCAGAGAGCACTCACTGCTAAAGAAATTGAGAGCTGACCAGATGTTGACACTGAAGAAGGTGAACCAGTGTATGATGATGATGAAAGTGAAGAAACATATGTTGGTGCAGATATTGGAGAAATGTTGGTCGTGAGAAGAGTGATGCATGCTAATGAAGTTGTAACTGATGCCGCCCAGAGAGAGAATATTTTTCATTCCAGATGTACTGTTAAAGGCAAGGTGTGTGATCTGATCATCGATGGTGGGAGTTGTGCTAATGCTACTTCTACTTACATGGTAGAGAAACTGGAGTTGCCAACAGTAAAGCATCCTCGTCCATACAAATTGCAATGGCTAAGTAAAGGATCTGAGGTAAAAGTCAATCGACAAGTTACTATTCCTTTTTCCATTGGATCTGTTTATCAAGATAAAATTGTCTGTGATGTTGTACCTATGGATGCTTGTCATATTTTACTGGGTAGACCTTGGTTATTTGATAATTATGTAATTCATAATGGTCGTGCAAATTCTTATTCATTATTTGTAAGTGGGAAGAAGGTCACTTTGACTTCTCTAAAACCCAATGAGTTATTGAAAATTAATGGGAATCAACCCAGCAAGTCTTTATTTATGTCTCAAACTGAAGTTGAAGAAGAATTAACTGGAGGCTCTCCAGTTATGATGTTATTGGTGCTAGAGCGTACTGGAGAAAAGGAGCTCACTGGAGTCCCCAGTCTCCTGAAATCTTTACTGAAGGAATTCACTGATGTTTTCCCAGAAGACCTACCTGAGGGTTTGCCGCCAGTAAGGGGTATTGAAAACCAGATTGACCTGGTTCCAAGGTCAGTTCTTCCAAACAAAGCTGCTTACAGAAGTTCACCAACTGAAGCAAAAGAATTGCAAAGACAAGTAGATGAATTGGTTGCCAAAGGTTATGTGAGAGCCAGTTGGAGTCCTTGCTCAGTTCCAGCTCTCCTGGTTCCAAAAAAAGATTTTTCGATAAGAATGTGTGTTGATAGCAGAGCCATAAATAATATAACTATTAAGTATAGATATCCCATTCCCAGGTTGGATGATATGCTTGATGAGTTACATGGCTCCAGTGTGTTTTCCAAAATTGATCTCAGAAGTGGTTATCACCATATCAGAATGAAAGATGGAGATGAGTGGAAGACTGCTTTCAAAATCAAAGGAGGCCTTTATGAATGGTTAGTAATGCCTTTTGGTTTATCTAATGCTCCCAGTACTTTCATGAGACTGATGAACGAAGTTCTCAGACCACTCATTGGTCAGTTTGTTGTTGTTTATTTTGATGATATTTTGGTATATTCAAAATCTGAAGCTGAGCATATTAATCATTTGGAAAAAGTATTTGAATTGTTAAGGGAACACCACTTGTATGGAAAATTGGAAAAATGTGATTTTATGGTGAAGAGTTTAATTTTCCTGGGTTATGTAGTATCAAAAGAAGGTATTTCCATGGATCCTTCCAAGGTAGAATCCATCAAATCATGGCCAGTTCCTACCACAATCACTGAAGTAAGAAGTTTTCATGGTTTGGCATCTTTTTATAGAAGATTTATCAAGAATTTTTCTACAGTTGTGGCTCCAATTACTAATTGTCTGAAGAAAGGTGTGTTTGACTGGCCGAGTTCAGCCTAGTTAGCCTTTGAGTCACTAAAAGAAAAACTTAGTTCAGCTCCAGTATTATCATTACCAGATTTTGATCAGTTATTTGAGTTAGAGTGTGACGCCAGCGGTGTGGGTATTGGTGCAGTTCTGGTGCAAGCAGGGCATCCAGTTGCATATTTCAGTGAAAAACTTAATGGCTCAAAACTGAAGTATAGCACTTATGACAAAGAGTTTTATGCCATTATTTGTGCTATCACTCACTGGTCACATTATCTGAAGCCAAAATAGTTTGTTTTATTTTCTGACCACGAGCACTGAAGTTCATTAATGGTCAACACAAGCTTAATGCGAGACATGCAAAATGGGTGGAATTTTTGCAATCTTATTCATTTGTTTCAAAACATAAGGTTGGAGTGGCTAATGTTGTTGTTGATGCACTTTCCAGACGATACTCATTATTGTTCATTCTGGAAGCAAGAGTTCTTGGATTTTCTTTCATTAAGGAGTTGTATGCTGTTGATCAAGACTTTTCTGATTGTCTCACTAAAGCTCACCAGAAAGGCCCTTTATTTGTTCAAGATGGTTTCTTATTTAAAATTGGTAAATTGTGTATTCCAAGAGGTTCTATCCGTGATCTATTGATAAGAGAAACACATGGAGGAGGTTTAGCTGGCCATTTTAGCATCAACAAGACTGGAGAGATCCTCACTGAACACTTCTACTGGCCAAGTTTACTGAAGGATGTTCAGAATATTATCAGTCGTTGTCCAACTTGTCACCAGGCGAAGGCAACTTTTCACAAGGGTTTGTATACTCCTCTTCCAGTTCCAAATCAACCATGGGAAGATCTTAGCATGGATTTTATTGTTGCACTACCCAGAACCCAAAGGGGAAAAGATTCTATAATGGTGGTTGTTGATCGATTTTTGAAAATGGCCCATTTTGTTCCTTGCAATACTACAAATGATGCTTCAGCAGTGGCAAACTTATTTTTCAAAGAAATTGTTCGTTTACATGGGATTCCAAAAACAATTGTTTCAGATAGAGATGTCAAGTTTTTGAGTTATTTCTGGAAGACACTATGGAGACTGATGGGTACCAGATTGATGTTCAGTACGTCTCATCATCCTCAGATTGATGGACAAACTGAAGTTACTAACAGAACCATTGGTATGCTGTTGAGGACATTGGTGAAGAAAACTTTAAAAGATTGGGATCTGAAACTAGCTCATGCAGAATTTGCTTTCAACAGAGCTCCAAATTATTCTACTAAGAAATCACCATTTGAAATTTGTTATGGAGTCAATCCTTTAACTCCCATTGATCTAATTCCATTTTCGATTAAACCTAAGGCAAGTATTGAAGCTGAGGCCAGAGCGAAAGAAATTAAGAAGATTCATGAACAAGTGAAGGCCAGAATTGAGAAAACTAATGCCGATTACAAGGCAAGAGCGAACAAGCATAGAAAGCAGTCCAGTTTTGCTCTAGGTGATCTTGTCTGGGTATATCTGAGAAACGAAAGGTTTTCATCAAGAAGAAAGAACAAGTTGATGCCCAAAGCTGAAGGACCGTTCAAAATTTTGGAGAAATATGGTGAAAATGCTTACAAGGTTGAGTTACCTGGAGATACCTCCGTTTCAAGTACCTTTAATGAAATTATAAACATCCGTCTTGATCTTGGTAAAACAGATTTCTTAAAAACAGATTATGTTGAGTTGAATGAAATTAATAGAGCAACCTCTATGTCTTAAAAATCTTCATTTACCTTTAGAGATCTTTGATCTTGGTGGTTTGGAGTGATCCCTTTATCTATAATTGTGGTGGTTCATCTTTTATCAATTATAGTGGTGAGATCCGAAATCTTCGATTCCTTTTATCTGTGTTTGTGGTGGCTAGGCCTTTATCAAACATAGTGGTGGGTTGGAGTGTTTCCTTTATCCTTGATTCCGATGGCTTAGCCTTTACGAGTCTTGGTGGTGGATTCTTTATCTATCATTTTATTTATCGTCTTGTTTTGTTGTTTTTTTTCATAAAATCCAGAAAATACCAAAAAAAAATATCTAATTCCACTTTGTATAATTTCCGCTGTGTTTGAGTTATTGCGTGTTCTACGCATCAAAGAAGCTTCTTCCAAATTTTTGATTCTGGCAGTACAACTTTGTACTTGCCATGATAAAAGTTATTTTGATCAGGCTGCTGAATCTTGGACTTGGGTTCAGCGGAATTTTTAGTCTTGGGAGTCTTGGGCTCTTTGGACTTTTGAGGCAAAGGAACATCACTAGCTTCCTTTTTAACTGGAGCTTTAGCCTTTTTGGCTCCAGTTTTGACCTCAACAGGGGTGGTCTCAACGGATTCAGATTTGGCAATGTTAGAAGAGTCATATGGAGTCTCAACTCTAACTGATTCAGGCATCTGGTGAATCGAAGGTAAAACAGCTGCCATCTAGAGATCACCAGATTTCCAGGCAGTTTCTTGAGCATCAATTAGAAAATGCATCATAATTTTTACCAGATGCTTGTACCCAAGATTCGTTAACCATGTGTTCTTTTTCAAGATCATATTTTAATTTTTGGTTATCTCTTTCCAATGCCTCAATTTTCAAATCTGATTCCTTGAGAGCCAACTGGACAATTTGTAAATCATTAAATTGATTTTTCATGTTATTTAGCTCAGTTAAAACAGTTTCAAGATATCTTTCACAATCAGTTCTAATTGTTTCAACAAATAATAAATCATCATTTAATGATTCAGCAATGTCCAGTTTCAGTTCTGTATCCAACTCAACATCATAATCTGTTACCTTCTTTAAAATGAAGTCCACCCATCTTCCAAAAACATCATCTTTCACCACTAGTTGTTGATTTTCTAATGCCATAAAACACACATCTCTAATCTCTTCATCATCATCATCAGATGAGTCATCAGAGAGTTCCCATTTCCCTTCAGCTTGAGCCATCATGCACTTGTTCTTTTCTTTCTCTTTTTCTTGTTCTAGAGACATGAGGGCAATCTGGGCCTTAAGCTTCTTATATTTGGCCTTATAATCATCAGATTTAACAAAGTTTGGGACAGAGGGACCAGTTTGGTTGTTCATCTAACTAGATCTGCATTCCTTCATGAAATGACCTTTCTTACCACACTTATAGCCGATAAGATTGGCCTTATCCAGAGAGTTGGAACTGAAAGCATTATTGGACCCATTAAATCGATTAGATTTATGCTTAAACCTGTTAAAGGTTTTAGCAATCATGGCGACCAGATCATCATCGTCAGTTTCCTCACAACCATCACTGAGATCAGTGGTAAGGCCAGAGTTCAGTAAGTTGTTTAACATCTCCTTCATAGAATGTGACTGGACATTCTCAGCAGACATTAAAGCAGCACAAGGTTGCCAGTTAAGTTGGCGACCTTGGAACTCTGAGCATGGTTTAAAGCATCTTGCTCAGCCAATAACCTTGCAGCATTGTTATCTTCAGTGAATCCGAAGGCTCCATAGAGGGAAGCAAGAGTATAGCTGTGCAAGGTCTTATCTTGTCTTTAGACAAGAACCATGTGTGCCCATTTGGATGGCAAGATATCACAAAATTTCTCATGAAGAATATCCTTATCCTTCTCCACTCCCAAGCCTCTAAGTTGATTAATTAGGCTAGTAAATCTGGTGTAAGTACCAGTTAAACTTTAATTGGGAAGAGCAAAGAAGGATTCATACTTCTTATTTAATGCAACCTTTCTAGTGGCAATGGTGTCATTTCCTCTTTCAAACTGGAGAACTAATTCATCCCACATGGATTTGGCACTGGGAAACAACACCAGTGTTGGAATTAGTTCCTCAGGGACAGTAGCAAGGATCATATTTTTCAGTCTGGTATCAAGGTCAACCAGTCTGCGATCCTCGTCAGACCAATGTTTTTCTGACTTCTCCCTGGTACCTCTTCTCCCAGTTGGGTCTAGAAGAGAACTAACACCACTGGACATGGGTATATATGGTCCATCCATGAGGATTTTCAACATATACCTCTTTATCCCACCAAAATGCAAAAGCATCCTGGCCTTCCACGTACCAAAAGTCTCACTGCTCCCATCGAATTTAGGAACAAGAGTGTTAGAGTAATGTACATAGACGCGGCTGGCTCTAGGTGGAGGAGGAGGAGGAGGAGGAGGAGGAGGAAGGTTGGTATTTAAAGGAGTTGTAAAATTAATATTCTGATTAGTTTCATTTTGGGGACCAGAACCATTCTCACCTTTAGCAGACATCTTAGCAGACCTAGGTTATAGAATTGATATAATTCAACCTGCCTACTCTGATACCACTTGTAAGTCCCAACTACGAATAGATGAGTGCTAAAGACACCTCTATGTCAATGGTGAGGGTACTTTCTTTTACTTAATGTGGATGTGACCAGTTTAGAGTGAACAATGTACCAGGTTAACTGGAGTTATACTTATTAAGGTGACAAGTCAAAAAAGTAAATACAATGCAACAAAGTAAGGTACAAATAAGTAAATTGATGAGACAATATGTATTTTTCAAGTGTATTTTATTTATGATTGTTTAAATAAAATACAAGGTTGTTGCGAAACCAAGATAATACGAAGATATAAATATCCTAACAACCTATGAAATACAATTGATCTAGACTTGGAAATTCTCTTAACAATCGAAACACTTAGAGTTGTGAAATGTTCCTTTTTGCGATTGAGAGAATATTGCACAAGTTCATCAACAATATTGTAGAATGTATGTGTTTGCAAAGTTGTTAAAATGCTTAGGCAAGGACCTCTATTTATAGTCGAAGATTGAGCATTGGGATCTCAACTTTGACGTACAAATATGGTTGACAGCACACAAAAGTATTAGTAAATAATTCTTTGTGTGTGTGCTAAATAAAGTAAGACAAAAGGTTACTTTATTCAACCACTCTACATCTTTGCACTTTTATCCACAGACAAGTTTATTATCCGGGTAAAAGGATGTAGTGAAAAAGGTCCTCCTCGTAATAAGTGTAAAGCTTTGTAAAGGCATTTACACTAGAGGATCTCCAATTGATTAATCTGGTAAAAAGTCAACTGGGCTTCACTGCCATTGCTTTTCTCTTTCTTCCACTTGTTGTCTTTGACTTCAACTGGAATGACTTCAGATTGTTGTTCTTCAGATCTCAACTGGAGGAAGTCCTCAGTTGCATAAACTGTACATTGCAACTGGACTTCAAATATTTCGGACAATTCTTCATGCTCTCCAGATGCAACTGGAAAGATCCAGTTTTCAGCAAAACTGGACCTAACAAATATAAAGATCAGTATGGTTGGTTGTCACTTAATAATATTAAGAAAGGTCAAATGAGTAATGAAACCATCTAGAATCTTGGCAAGAACTCAAAGACAATTTTGTTTTCTAATTTAAAGAATGTTCATGCTTCAGGTGACGTGTGCTTAACTAGTAGTAGTAAATGGATTCCTAATGATAGATTTTTACATGCTTCTAGAAAATTCAAGCTTGATGGCATTTCAACTCAAATCAAACAAGTGTGGATTGTTCGTAGATCAAAATCAATAGACAGTGCTAATACATCTAGAACTACTCTTGCTTGTATCAAAACTTGTGTTTAGTCTGTATTTATGTTTAAACTTGTAATTCGTATGTCACATTTGAACAAATTGTGTGTGTTTGTTTGTTATCCTTGAATAAATTCATGTTTGTGTGCTCTTGTTTGTTTTGTTTATGCATATGTGTATTTGCATTTTATCTCTCTCACCCGCAAGGACCAAGTATATGTGGGTACCTTAACACCATAACTTGTCTTTGCAGGAATATCTAATTTGTGTATGGTATGTTGACTCGAGATGTTCTCATCACATGACTGGAAACAAGTCATTACTCACCAATTTTGTTGAAAAGTTTATGGGAACGGTCTGATTTGGAAATGATCATATTGCCCCTATTCTTGGTTATGGGGACATTGTCAAAAATGGAATTACTATCAAAAGAGTTTCCTAAGTTGAACGATTAGGTCACAATCTTTTTAGTGTTAGACAATTATGTGACAATGATCTTCAAGTGCTTTTTAAAAGACACGAATGCAAAGTTCAAACCGCAGAGGGGGTAAATATTCTCACTGGAACAAGGGAAAATAATTTGTCCACCATCGATCTTAATAATGTTCCAAATCTGGCTTCTGACATTTGTCTTCTCTCAAAAGCCTCTACACAAAAATCTTGGTTATGGCATCGCCGTTTGTCTCATCTTAACTTTCAAACTATCAATGCTTTAGTGGATAAACAACTTGTTGAAGGTCTTCCTGATTACAAGTATGAATGTGAACATGTTTGTCCAGCTTGTGCTATTGGCAAGATGAAGAAGGCATCTCACAACCAGAGAAACATCTAAGTACCGAAGGACCTTTGCATCTATTGCATATGGACTTATGTGGACCAATGAAAGTTAAAAGTATTCATGGAAAAAGATACATTCTTGTGATTGTTGATGATTTTTCTGGTTACACTTGGGTTTGCTTTCTTCATGCCAAAAATGATGCTCCAAAAGAAATCATTGATTTCATCAAACAAACCCAAGTCAATCTTCAATCCTCAGTTCGAATTGTTCGTTCAGACAATGGCACAGAATTCAAGAATTCAACAATTGATTCTTTCTTTAAGTCATTAGGCATTACTCATCAATTCTCTGCCACAAGAACACCTCAACAAAATGGAGTAGTTGAACGTCGAAATAGAACTCTTGTTGAAGCAGCTAGAACAATGCTTGCCTATTCAAAGCTGCCTCCAAATCTCTGGGCTGAATCTGTAGCTACTGCTTGTTTTACTCAAAACAGGTCCATAATCAACAAGAGATTTGACAAAACTCCATATGAGGTGATCAATAAAAGAAAACCAAATGTGAACTTTTTACACATTTTTGGATGTGTTTGTTATGTTCTCAATGATCGAGATAATTTGGGTAAGTTTGAACCAAACGGTGATGAGGCATACTTTATTGGTTATTCAAGAGAATCGATTGCATATTGTGTCTACAATCGTCGGACGAAGAAGATTGTTGAGAGTATGAATGTTCGATTTGATGAACTCTCTGGAATGGTTCTTGAACAAAACAGTTCAAGACCCGCACTTAATCAACCACAAGCTTCCGCAACAATAACCGCTTCCAATGTTAAATCTCAATTCAGTACTCCGACCACAGAGGATTTGGATATTTTGTTTGAAGAATTTTACCATCATTATCCAAGAATGTCTGAACCCGGTTTAGATACAAATACAATTTCCAGTACCATGAATACTTCTTCAGCACCAAATGAAGACGATGAGTCATCACCATCACTCAATTCAGATATATCTTCTCAATCATCTAATTCTCCTCTCCATACTACCACTTCTGAGTTGCAAGGTCCACATACTCATATTTCTCAAGTGACAAATCCTGCTACTAATCCTGAAGTTTATGACACTGAAGACTTTGTTGAACCACTGGCAACTTCATTTGAGCAAGTAACTGCACAACATACTCCGACATCCATTGATACTGAAGAATTAAATGATCCACAGGAACCTCTTCCTCATTCAACCAAATGGACTAGATCTCATTTGATTTCTCGGATAATTGGCAATCTAGATTCAGGAATACAGATAAGATCTGCATCTATGAATGAATGTCTGTTTGTGAACTTCCTCAGTATTGTTGAACCAAAAATAGTGAATGAAGCACTCAATAGTCCAGATTAGGTGAAAGCTATGCAGGAAGAACTCAATCAATTTGTGAGGCTTCAAGTGTGGAGATTGGTTCTGAATCCTTACAAGAACAAATGGATGTCAATGCTGCTTGCACCTGTTGCACGAATAGATTAAGATGAGACGTTTACACTTGTTGCACAAATTAAAGCAATACGTATGTTTCTTACCTATGCTGCTTACAAGAACTTTACTGCATAATAAATGGATGTCAAAACAACATTTTTGAACAGAGTTCTCAAAGAAGAGGTCTATGTTGAACAACCAGAAGGTTTTGTGAACTCTGCACATCCGGATTATGTCTACAGGTTAGATAAGGCATTGTATGGTTTGAAACAAGCTCCTCGTGCCTGGTATGACGCTCTCACTGCTTTTCTCTTGAAATCTGGATTCAACAAAGGTTCAATTGATACTACCTTGTTCATTAAACGATAAGGTAGTGACATTATTTTAATCCAGATCTATGTTGACGATATAATTTTTGGGTCGACTAACCCTAAATACTGCAAGAATTTTTCTGCACAAATGATTAGCAAGTTTGAAATGAGTATGATGGGTGAATTAAACTTTTTCCTTGGTCTTCAAGTCAAACAGTTGTCCAATGGTACATTTATTTGTCAAAATAAATATATCCTTGACATGTTGAAAAAGTTTGATATGATAAATTGCCAGCCAATTGGAACACCCATGGAGACTCGAACAAAAATTCATGCAGATTTAAATGGTAAATCCTTTGATCAAAAGAAATATCGCCGTATGATAGGGTCACTCATGTATTTGACTGTCAGTCGCCCAGATATTATGTTTTCTACATGTATGTGTGCAAGGTACCAGGCCAATCCCAAAGAAAGTCATTTTCAGGCCGTCAAATGGAATTTCCGTTACCTTAAAGGCACTATGAACCTTGGTTTCTAGTATCCAAAGGATATCGGCTTTCAATTAGTTGCATACTCGGATGCTGACCATGCAGGTTGTAAGTTGGATAGAAAGAGCACTTCGGGAAGTGTACAGTTTTTAGAGGATAGGTTGGTAAGTTGGTCTTCAAAGAAGCAGAATTGTGTATCTACATCTACCGCAGAAGTTGAATATGTTGCTGCAGCTAGCTGTTGTTCACAAGTTCTATGGATGAAAACACAATTAACTGATTATGGATTTCAGTTTGAAAGAATTCCCATCTACTGTGACTCCAAGAGTGCCATTGCAATATCCTGCAATCCTGTTCAGCATAATAAAACCAAGCACATAGATGTTCGGTACCATTTTATTAAAGATCATGTTGAGAAATGTAAAATCGAACTCTATTTTGTCCCTACTGACTACCAGTTGGCAGATCTTTTCACTAAACCACTGGATGAACAAAGGTTCAATTTTCTAAAAACCAAACTTGGAATGCTTGATTTACAAACTTAAATGATTTCATGTTATGTATTCTATGTTCATTCTCTGTTTCAAACATTGATGTGTTTTACTTGTTATTACATGCAATGTTTGAGGGGGAGAAAAATGGTAGAATGCATTATTTTAGGGGGAGATTGTAAATTAATTTCTCCCTTGTATGCTTAATTCGAGGGAGACTATGCAAATGCATGTAAATATTTGTGTTTTTGTTATTATTATTTGTCATGTTGTGTCTTTATTTTTCTACTATTTGTGTGTTTGTTCTAAAATTGGAAAACCAAATACAAAATTAGAAAAGATAAAAAGACAAAAAAATTTTATTTTTATGTTTTATTTTATTGTACTTTATTTTTATTTTTTATTTTTTAATTCTGTTTTGTTTATAAAAGCCTAATATGAAAGCCCAAAATAGATGTGAGCCCAACTTGCTAGTCCACTAAACTCTGGATCTGGGTTGTCACTCGGGTCTAACCTAGACCCGTGACCCGAACTTGACATTTAAAAGGAAAAAAGAATTGGGCGGGGCTCATTTATTGCATATTCAAATTCAAACCAAGTCTTGTTTCTCTCTAAAAACTGATCACAATATTCATTTTTTTTCCTTCTCCATTTTGCTTTATTCGTAAGGGTGTAATTAAAAAAAGTTTGGGTTTATAATCATATTTGAAGTGTTTTCCATATCCTTTCATCATCAGATCATCGAGTTTTTGAAGGTAAAATTCCTTGTTTCTCGTTTGCATACCAACTGTTTGATAAAATATCTCTATGAACTGATCATGAATTTTCTGCTAAATGTGATGGTTTAGTTTGTGTTTGAATGATGTTAGATGCATGTTTAGGATTTCTATGTGTTGTTTATCCTTTTAATCTTGTCTTTTTCTCATTGACTTAAGATTTCTGGGGTGGGATTTGAAGGTTTGGGTTAATTCTGGAAATTGGCTTGATTTTGTTCTAAGTGCCGAAATTTAGCTCGGCATCCTTTACAAGTGTCAACGATCATATTCATATCTTCATAATTCTGGACTTACTTGTAAACATCCATGTTTGAATAAAGGACGCCGAGGTGTTTGCTCGGCAAACAAGCGTTTTCATAAATCTCTTTCAAGTGTTTTCAACTATATGCAGAGCTCTTTACTCGGCATACTTTAAAAGTGTTTCATCTGACCCTCAAACCTTCACAAGGGATAAATAACATGATCATGTTATATTGCCATTTGCCAAGGTTTTTGCTCGGCAAACCATTGTTTTCTCAAAACCCATTCAAAGGATTTCAAATGTGTGTAGAGCTTTGAGCTCGACTACTTTCAGGTTTTCATGAAATTTTTTCCACAGTACCAAAGTTCTCATTTGCAGAGCATTTTGTTCAGCAAATCAATATAAATCTTTTTCAAAATACCTTATTTGCAGAACTTTGTACTTGAATTCCTTCTTGTGATTTTCTTGAAATAATTTTCATAAGTTTTTCTTGAATAAAGCTGTTTGCAGAGCTCTAAGCTCGGCAAACAACACATTTTACATGAAATTTTTCTAAGTCCTTTCAACCATTTGTAGAGCAATGAGCTCGGCAAACCATAATTTCCTTGAAAAAGTTTCTAAGTCATATTTTTCAAATCATACTATTTGCAAAGCATTTTGCTCGGCAAATAGTTAAAGTCTCCCAAAAAAAAAATGACTTGAAACCAATTTTTCCTTGAAATGATTCTATAACTTTTGGCAACATTCTTGTTGTTCAAATCAAAGGATCGTTCATACATTTTGTTAGAAATATAATTTCTAGTAGTTGATTTGTATATTTATAATGTTTTGTACTTATTTGTATTTCTCATAAGTATAGAAGGGGGACTAGTGTAAATCGTATAGGATGTATATAAAGCCTCCTCCATAGCTTTGAATTGTGACTTTGATCACATTCCATGCTATCCAATCTTTCCACTCTCTCACTCTCTCTCTCTCTCGGCACATACACACACTAAGACACACACAACCTCCATTAACACACACTAAAACACATAGTAGCTCAATTACATACATTTGATTTGGTATCAGAGCAAAATCAGTCAATATGAACGATCCAGTATTGAAATATAAGCTGAATTTGTTCTTAACTTTGGTGTTTTTGAGTTGTTCATGTACTTGTTGTTTTACCGAGTTTACTGTTTGATCAATTTCAGCAAAATTAGTGTGTTTTTCTTCCAAGTTTGTTCACCGATCATCTAGGATTTTGATTAGCATCATTTCTGTATCAAAATTAGAGTTTAATTCAATCAGAAAGTAAGATTTGATCTAAGCTCGGCAAAAGCATAGATCAGTGGGTTTGAATTCTGGTTGATTTTAGAGTTTAATTTGTTTAAGGATTTGTTTGCACTTAGATTTCGATCATTTTGGTACAAATTTGGAGTTTTAATTCCCAATATTGAAGAAGAAAATGGAGATTTACAGTTAGCTCGGCATTTTAAGGGTTGCTAGACGAAGAACACGACTGAAATTCAACTATTTTGTCGTTTTGTGAAATCTGATGTTTGCAGAGGTTATTGATCTTGATTTGTTCTCTTTATAGAGCTTCTTGCTCGGCAAGTTTAAGCATAAAACAAAGAGTGGAGATATTGCTTTATTTGCAGAGTTGTTAACTCGGCAAATAATTGAGATTATACATCTTGGATTTCTTGGTTAAGTGTTGGAAGAAATTGTTCAGTTTGCAGAGATATTATCTCGGCAAACAAGTAAAGTTGAGAAATTTGGTTAAGTGTTGGTGATCTGTTAGTGATTGTACTAGTTGCCGAAGCACAACCTCAGTCCTTAGTTAAAGTTGACACTGATCAAAACACTTAGTCTATATACCGAGATATTTGCTCGGCATCCTTCACAACTCAACTTGTGTTAAAGACAACTTTTCTACTTCTACTATTTGCCGAAATCTAAGCTCAGCATTCTTCAGAAATCCAGTTTCAAAACTTAAACTTTTTGTTTTGTTTTCAAATCTTTTTCTATGGCTGCAAGAGAGGCTTTGGCTCTTGGTTCAGATGGAATACCTCCAGTATTGTTTAGAGGATAAGAAAAGATTTTTGAATTGGATTAATCGCCAAAAGAATGCCAAGAACATCAGAAACTCTTTGAAGTATGCCAAGAAAGCATTCAAGAAGAAATTCTTCAAAAAGAAACCTACCAACAATCAGCTTCGGTCTTCCTCAGTTTCATCATATGCCAAGCATTCAAGTGCTCCTAAATTTGAGACTTTCAAGGAACCAGTTGCAGAAAAGTAGTATGACAGTGAGAAAAGGTTTGAGAGGAAAGTCTTGGAGAAAAAGAATGGAGAGAGAAAATGCTATAATTGTGGAATTTTTGGTCTTATTGCCACAGAGTGTACCAAACCCAGAAAGAAGAATTCAGAGTACTACATGTACAAACTCATGTTGGCAAAGCAAGAGGAGAGTGGAATTGCCCTTTTGGCTAAAGATGACAAGTGGCTTCACCTCACTGATGATGAGACTGATGAATTGGCAGCGAATGTGTGCTTCATGAAAAATATCAAAAAGTCAAAGGAGCTAAATGATGAAGCTGTAGATTCTACTGAAGAAGATGATGAGGTAATCACAATTCTCAAGAAACTGTTAGGTTTTTATATGGATAAAAGTGAAGCAGCTATTCTAGAAGGGAAAAAGAAAAACAAAGAGATTTCAAAAATAAACAATGATTTGAAAGAAAAAGACCAAATTTTGCTCAATTTTCAAGATAAGTTTGATCTTCTTCAAAAAGAATTTGACAATTTGAAATCTGAAAAAGCTGCAGTCACTTTTACTTCAAATTCAAAGTTTCATCTTGAGAAGCAAGAACTTGAAACCAAAGTTCTTGAATTAACCAAGCTCATGACATAATTGGAAGTTGAAAAGACCAATGAGATGCTTCGGGCAAATGCTTTGGCAGAAGACATAAAGTCATTAAACATCAAACTGAATGAATCCACCCTAAAGTTGAAAGAATTGGAAGATCAAATTTCTAACCTAAAATATGATTGTTGTATAAAAGATTCTCTTTACTAGCAACTTGAAAAGACAAATGAAGAACTAAAAACTGAAATCGATTTTTATCAAGAAAAGTTGAACAAGATAAATCGAACTTATCAACAAATCTATTTGAATAGGCCAAGAAATTCAAAAACTCAATTCAACTCCGGGTTAGGGTATGTCAATCCAGAACACTTGCTCAAAGCACAAGAAGAGGTTCCTTCACTGTATAAAGAATCTCATATGAAAAGTGGAATGACCGACCAATTTGTGAGACCAAGTCATGGTGATATTGAGGAAGATGATTTTCTAAAGAAGGGTGCAAATGTTTACTTCAATTATGAATTAATTGATGAGTCATTTAATTTTTTAACTCACCTGGTGTGTCAAAGTAATAAGAATAATCATGAGGTAGAGGTTCCTGAAATACTTGAGTGTTTTAAGGAAAAACCTTTGGATGATTCAACTTCATTTCCAAAACCTGAAATTGTCAAACCTTATATACCATCAAGTGTTTTGGAAAAAGAAATCGATGATTTAAAGAAGTCTCTTGATGAAAAACATGCACTAATAGAAAATCTGAAGACTCAAAATCACTGTGACAACAAAAGAAACCCATCAAAAATAAATACTTCAATCTTTGACCAACCAGGATGCTCTGTTTGTGAAATCATGAATGAACCTGAGCAAGACAATTCTGAAAACATGAAAACTTTAAATCAGTCTACTTGTTCTATCTGTGAAATTTTGAATGCATCTGTTCAAACTGATCTTGAAGTTGTAAATGTTTCTGTTCAAACTGACTGTGTTCCAAATGAACGTGATGTTGTTTCTGTTGATCCAAATGATATTTATTTAGATACATCAAATCCTAAGTTTTCTGAGGACACTCAAACTTATTTTAATGAATTTAATGATGTGATAAAAAAGTTTGAAAAAGAAAAGGATCAACGAATAAAAGTGGTTGAGGAACTCAACAAAGTCAAAGTGGAACTAACTTTGACAAACCTGAAACTTCAATCATTTTTGGACAAAGAAAAAGCATCACAATCATTAAACAAAGTTCAAGTCCGACAAAATTTGACTGAAACAAGTGTGAAATTGGAAACAAAATCTCAGCAATTCAATGATTTTATGGATGGAAATCATAAATTTAACCCTGCTTGTGAAAAATTCTTTTAGAAAAAGGAAAACAAACCCACCTTTGCTGAGATAAAGAATCCAAATTCATACTCGTCAATACACACCCAACAAGGTAAGAAGACAAAATCAACAAAAGTCTCAAAAGTTTTTCAAGTTTTCAAGACCCCTAATGCCTCAAAACCAACAAAAGCAACAAAAGTTTTTCAAGTTGTAAAGACCCCTGATGACTCAAAATCAACAAAAGTCAAAAATGAAACTAAGTCATCAAGAGATGTGAAAACTCACAAGTGTTCAAAGACGGTGAAGAATAAATTATTAGGTTGTCACAACCAAAGACTAGCAAAATTTCTAGTACTCCTAGGAAGCCTCAAACACCCTTTAAGTCCACTTTGAAGGTAGTTAGAGACAAAACCTCAGGGATTACTAAATATAAAGATCAGTATGGTTGGTTGTCACCTAATAAAATTAAGAAAAGTCAAGTGAGAAGTAAAACCATCAAGAAGAATCCTGGCAAGAACTCAAAGAAAAACCCATTTTCTAATTTAAAGAATGTTCATGTTTCAGGTGACGTGTGCTTAACTAGTAGCAGTAAATGGATTCCAAAAGATAGATTTTTACATGCTTCTAGAAAAATCAAGCTTGATGGCATTTCTACTCAAATCAAACAAGTGTGGATTGTTCGTAGATCAAATTCATTAGATAGGGCTAATACATCTAGAACTACTCCCGCTTGTATCAAAACATATGTTTAAACTTTGTCTGTTTCTGTAATTCTTATGTCCAATTTGAACAATTATGTGTGTTTACTTGTTAAATTTGAATAAATTCATGTTTGTGTGATATTGTTTGTATATATGTGTATCTGCATATTGTATCCCTCTCTCACCCGCAAGGACCCAGTATATGTGGGGACCTTAACATCATAACTTGTTTTTGCAGGAATATCTGATTTGTGTATGGTATGTTGACTCAGGATGTTCTCGTCACATTACTGGAAACAAGTCTCTACTTTCTAATTTTGTTGAGAAGTTTATGGGAACCGTCAGATTTGGAAATGATCATATTGCCCCTATTCTTGGTTATGGAGACATTGTCAAGAATGGAATTACAATAAAGAGAGCTTCCTACGTTGAAGGATTAGGTCACAATCTTTTTAGTGTTGGACAATTCTGTGACAATGATCTTCAAGTGCTTTTCAAGAAATATGAATGCAAAGTTCAAACCACAGACGGGGTAGATATTCTCACTGGAACAGGGGACAATAGATTGTTCACCATTGATCTGAATAATGTTCCAAATCTGGCTTCTAACATTTGCCTTCTCTTAAAAGCCTCTGCACAAAATTCATGGTTATGGCATCGTCGTTTGTCTCATCTTAACTTTCAAACTATCAATGTTTTAGTGGACAAACAGCTTGTTGAAGGTCTTCCTGATTACAAGTACGAATCCGAACATGTTTGTCCAGCTTGTGCTATTGGCAAGATGAAGAAGGCATCTCACAAGCCTCAGAAACATTTGAGTACCAAAGGGCGTTTGCATCTTTTACATATGGATATATGTGGACCAATGAAAGTCAGAAGCATTCATGGAAAGAGATACATTCTAGTGATTGTTGATGATTTTTCTCGTTACACTTGGGTTTTCTTTCTTCATGCCAAAAGTGATGCTCCACAGGAAATCATTGATTTTATCAAACAAACCCAAGTCAATCTTCAATCATCAGTTTGAATTGTTCATTCCGACAATGGCATAGAATTTAAGAATGCAACAATTGATTCTTTCTTTAAATCACAAGGCATTACTCATCAATTTTCTGCCACAAGAACACCTCAAAAAAATGGAGTAGTTGAACGTCAAAATCGCACTCTTGTTGAAGCAGCCAGAACAATGCTTGCCTATTCAAAGCTACCTCCAAATCTTTGGGCTGAAGCTGTAGCTACTGCTTGTTTTACTCAGAATAGGTCCATTATCAACAAGAGATTTGACAAAACTCCATATGAAGTGATCAATAAGAGGAAACCCAATGTGAACTTCTTACACATTTTTGGATGTGTTTGTTATGTTCTCAATGATCGAGATAATTTGGGTAAATTTGAACCAAAAGGTGATGAGGCATATTTTATTGGTTAGTCAAGAGAATCGATTGCATATCATGTCTACAATTGTCGGGCGAATAAAATAGTTGAGAGTATGAATGTTCGATTTGATGAACTATCTGGTATGGTTCTTGAACAAAACAGTTCAAGACCCGAACTTAATCGACCACAAGCTTCCGCACCAATAACCGCTTCAAATGTCAAATCTCAATTCAGTACTCCAACCACAGAGGATTTGGATATTTTGTTTGTAGAATTCTACATGATCACCCAAGAATGTCTGAACCCGGTTTAGAAACAAATGCAGTTTCCAGTACCATGAATACTTCTTCAGCACCAAATGGAGACGATGAGTCATCACCATCACTCAATTAAGATATATCTTCACCATCATCTGAATCTCATCTTCATATCGCCACTTCTAAGTCACAAGGTCTACATACTCACATTTCACAAGTGACTAGTCCTGCAACTAACCCAGAAGTTTATGCCACTGAAGATTTTGTTGAACCACCAGCAACTTCATTTGAGCAAATAACTGCACAACATACTCCGACGTTCATTGATACTGAAGAATTAAATGATCCACATGAACCTCGTCCTCATTCAATCAAATGGACTAGATCTCATCCGATTTCTCAGATAATTGGCAATCCAGACTCAGGAATACAGACAAGATCTGCATCAGTGAATAAATGCATGTTTGTGAATTTCCTGAGTATAGTTGAGCCAAAAACAGTGAATGAAGCACTCGGTAGTCCAGATTGGGTGAAGGCTATGCAGGAAGAACTCAATCAATTTGAGAGGCTTCAAGTGTGGACGGTTCCGAATCCTTACGAGAACAAAGAACCAATCAAAACAAAGTGGATCTTCAAGAACAAAAAGGATGAAAATGGAGTTGTTGTCCGCAACAAAGCACGTTTGGTTGCAAAGGGATATTGCCAACAAGATGGAATCGATTATGATGAGACGTTCGCACCCGTTGCACGAATTGAAGCAATACGGATATTTCTTGCCTATGCTGCTTACAAGAACTTTACTTATATCAGATGGATGTCAAGACAACATTTTTGAACGGAGTTCTCAAAGAAGAGGTAAACAACCTGGAGGTTTTGTGAACTCTGAACATCCAGATTATGTCTACAGGTTAGATAAAGCCTTGTATGGTTTGAAACAAGCTCCTCGTGCATGATATGACGCTTTCACTACAGATCCAATTGATGCTACCTTGTTCATTAAAAGACAAGGTTGTGACATTATTTTAATCTAGATATATGTTGATGACATAATTTTTGGGTCGACTAACCCTAAGTACTGCATGAAATTTTCTGCACTACTGATCAGCATGTTTGAAATGAGTATGATGGGTAAATTAAACTTTTTCCTTGGTCTCCAAGTCAAACAGTTGTCAAATGGTACATTTATTTGTCAAAATAAGTATATCCTTGACATATGGAAAAAGTTTGATTTGATAAATTGTCAACCAATTGGAACACCCATGGAAACTCGAACAAAAATGCATGCTGATTTAAATGGTAAATCTTTTGATCAAAAGAAATATTGCAGTATGATAGGGTCACTCATGTAATTGACTGCCAGTCGCCCGGATATTATGTTTTCCACATGTATGTGCAAGGTACCAGGCCAATCCCAAAGAAAGTCATTTTCAGGCCGTCAAACGGATTTTCCGCTACCTTAAAGGCACAGTGAACCTTGGTTTGTGGTATCCAAAGGATACCGGCTTTCAATTAGTTACATACTCGGATGCTGACCATGCAGGTTGTAAGTTAGATAGAAAGAGCACTTCGGGAAGTGTACAGTTTTTAGGGGATAGGTTGGTAAGTTGGTCTTCAAAGAAGCAGAATTGTGTATCTACATCTACTACAGAGGCTGAATATGTTGCTGCAGCTAGCTGTTGTTCACAAGTTCTATGGATGAAGACACAATTAATTGATTATGGATTTCAGTTTGACAGAATTCCCATCTACTGTGACTCTAAGAGTGCTATTGCTATATCCTGCAATCTAGTACAGCATACTAAAACCAAGCATATAGATGTTCGGTACCATTTTATTAAAGATCATGTTGAAAAAGGTAACATCGAACTCTATTTTGTTCCTACTGACTACCAATTGGCTGACCTTTTCACTAAACCACTCGATGAACAAAGGTTCAATTTTCTTAAAACCAAACTTGGCATGCTTGATTTACAAACTTAAATGCTTTCATGCTATGTATTCTATGTTCATTTTATGTTTCAAACATTGATGTGTTTTACTTGTTATTACATGCAATGTTTGTAGAGGAGAAAAAGAGTAGAATGCATGATTTTAGGGGGAGTTTGTAAATTAATTTTTCACTTATATGCTTAATTCGAAGGGGAGTATGCAAATGCATGTAAATATGTGTGTTTTATTTGTGTGTTTCTGTTCTAAAATTTGAAAATGAAATACAAAATTAGAAAAGATAAAAAGACAAAAAGATTTTTTTTTTTTGAATTTTATTTTTTTTATCTGTTTTTGTTAAAAGCCCAAAATTTTTGTTGATTGTTAATACCTAAAAAGGATCAGCCCAAATTGTTTACACAAGCACAAAGTGTTGCTTAGCCCACGAAGGTTTGCAAGCCCATCAGGCAATCTGGGTAGACACGCGGGTCATACCCAGACCCGTGACCTGAGTTTGAATGTTAAAAGGAAAAAGAATTGTCGGGGCTCATTAAATGTTTTTCAAAACTTACTTAGTTTCTCTCATCATCATCAGATCGACTTCACACGAATTTCTTCATCAATTTGTTGATTCGTCTGGGATTAATCTTTAAAGGGTTGTGTTCTCTGAGTGATTCTAAGTCCATTTCATCATCAGATCATCACGTTTTAAAGGTAGAAATCCTTGATTCTTGTTTGAATACCAACTGTTTGATTAAATGCATGTATGCACTGATCATGTTAGTTATAAGGTCTATGATGTTTTGATGGATTGTTTGATGAACTTAGGTGCATGTTTAGGCTGTATAAGTGTTGTTTGTCACTTTAATCTACTCTATTTCTTATCCGAATAAAGTTTCTGGGTTGGTTTGAAGGTTTGGGTAATTCTGGAAAAATGCTTTGATTTTGTTCTAAGTGCCGAGGTGTTTGCTCGACAATTAATACAAGTGTCAACGGTCATCTTCAAACCTTCATAATTTCTGGGCTTGAAATTATCTATCTTTTCTAAAGGATGCCGAGGTATTTGCTCGGCAAACAAGTGTTTTCATAAACTTCATAATTGCCATTTGCCAAGGTGTTTGCTCGGCAAATCATTGATTTCTCACAACCCATTCAAAGGATTTTAAATGAATGCAGAGCTTTGACCTCGACTCTTTCCAGTGTTTCATGAAATATTTTTCAAAAGTACCAAAGTTCTCATTTGCAGAGCATTTTGCTCGGCAAATCAATATAAATCTTTTTCAAAATACATTGTTTACAGAACTTTGTACTTGAATTTGTTCATGAGATCTTCTAGAAATAATTTTCATAAGTTTTTCTTGAATAAAGATGTTTGCAGAGCCTTAAGCTCGGCAAACAACACGTTTCACATGAAAATTTTTCTAAGTCATTTTGAACCATTTGCAGAACAATAAGCTCGGCAAATCACAATTTTCCTTGAAAAAGTTTCTATGTCTCATTTTTCAATTTATACTGTTTGCTTAAAATCTCTTCAAAATGACTTGAAACTAATTTTTACTTGAAATGATCCTTTATCAATTGGCAACATTCTTGTTGTTTAATCAAAGGATTTTTCATATATATTCAAAGTGAAGCCCAATCTATTTGTTCTATACGCTGAGGTATTTGCTCGGCATATCATAGACTTCACATACATTTCTTCTGTTTACCGAAGTTTAAGCTCGGCAAATGTTACAAGTTGCATAAAAGTTGTTCCAACACCATTTTTCATACTTGTAATTTTTTTGGACAAAACTTTTCTTTTATACTATCTGCCGAGCGGTAAGCTCGGCAAACACCTCATTTTTGCCAAATTTGCTTTATTATCCAAAATTGTTGTCTATGTCTTGTTAAATGTACATGTGCTATATGTGAGTCCATTTATAGTTTTCATGAGTATTAGGGTAAGAAGCAAGGTATTGAATGCCTTTGTGTACTACCTTTGTTATCTTATCATTAAATACTTATGTGATTCTATAAATTGTAATGATTTCTTATATATATTAGAGTGAGAAGCAAGGTATTGAACGCCTTTTTGTACTACCTCTGTTGTCTCATACTTAATATATGTACGAAACATTGTGTTTGTGAAAATAGTGTGTCTAATTTGTTATCATGTGTATATTTCTTTATGTGATGTCTAAAGTTGTTTTTTTGGTCAAAATTTTGGTCAAATTGGTTTCATTTCAGGTTCTTCTTAAAATTCATAAAAAGATGTCTATATTTGAAGAAGGTGCCTCTATGAAGATGCAAGCTAATCAAGCTTTGCACATCCCATTTGCATCAAAGTTCCCGATCATAACTGAAATTCTGAATCACCATCCACTTAATATAGCTCTCACTAATGGAGCTATAGTTCCAGAGAAGTACATATTCGACTTATGGGAATCTATAGTGTACACAAAGGCAGACAAAAGAAAGAAGTCTGAAGACTACTTCCAATATACATTGGAATCTGAAGGAAAGTATTATCTATGTAAATTTAATCTGGACAGTTCAGATTAATCCTAGGGTTTCCCGAACAAGAAGAATATGAAGAACTGTCATTTGTTGAAGAAATGTTGGCTACAGTTCAAGCCCTTGGATATGAAGGGGAGTTGGGATCTTTGAGAGAATTTAAGAGAATGAATGTTGCTACTCTCTGGCACACCATGTATAATGTTTTAAATAAATGCTTGATGCCCTCCCAGAAAGGAATTGATGCCATGACACGATATTCTCTGTCACTTTATTATGCTGTCACTCATAACGTTCAATGTGATTATGCAAAGATTGTCTGGGAGAAAATGGCTCAAGTAGTGAAAGCCAAAGATGGGCAAGAAAGAAAGAATATCCCATACATCAGATTGTTCACGTTGTTGATTGAAGATGTTCTTGATTCTACTGATGTAATCCCTAAGTTAGATGACTCGTTCAAATGTGTTATTGCCATGTACAAGTCCAATCTAAGGGGCACAGGAAGTGAGCTTGCAAAACCTTTTCCAATTCCACCATTTTTGCTTAATCTTGTACCGATTAACAGTCCCCATCTTAGGACATATAGAGAGTGGTTAGACACAGTTCTGGTGGTCCCCCAACTGTGTCCGAAGATAAACCTGAAAGCCGACAGACTCCTACCCCAACTGTGCATAGGTCGCCAAGTGAGGGTCCTAGGTTACTAAAAGAAAAAGAGGGGATAGAGGTATGGGGACTATTGAGCAATCGAGGAGAAAAGCTAAAAGAGTATCATTTGAAACTCCTATCACACCAACCATCTCTTCTTCTCAAACAACACCAACACCATCACAATCAACACCATCTATTTCTACAACACTTTCTACACCACTTCCTTCTATTTCTTCTCCGATTCAACCAATTCTTTCTCCACCACAATTATCTACAATTCTTGAAACCACATCAACCATTCCCGCTCTCATCCCTGGGAGAACATTAAAAATGCAAGCTCGAAGGATAAAATCTAAGTCTGGTTTGTTAAAACTTACAAATAAGAAGCACAAGAAGAGACACTCTGCTTCATCTTCAAGCTTTGCAGAGAGATACGTCGGGTACAATTAATGTTGACAAATCTTTTGGTACCTCGACAGACTTTGATGATGATTATATCACAGAAACTATTGCAAGTGTGATATCTGATGTTATTTTTTAGGATCTGGTCACTGGAGATGAGGTTGTACCGGAGGTGCAAGGAAGGAATGAGGGAGGAGTTGAAAATACCAGAGAGGTTGAGAGGTCCGGGCTAGGACAAGGGCGTAAAGAAAACGTTTGCCCTCCAATTGTTGAAACCAATGAGTCTAGCCGGGATGACAACTCTAGGGTAGAAGTCGAGAGCTCCCCACTCTTGCATGCACAAACAGGAGTTAGTCTCAGATATACACGGGGAACAACCACGTTCAGCACACTTTCCTCATTTGGAGGATGAGAGTGTTGAAATAAGAGAGGACCAGCCCCATCTCTCGTCTTCATTTTGTGCACTAGAGTCTAGTTCTCCTAAATACACGGACCAGCAAGCTCAGTTTAGTACTGATGCCGGAACAAGCGGAGAGGGACCCACTATGTGTGACACTCTAGGACAGCTTGGAAGTCCTGCCTTAGCTAACATTATGCCAGCTTTAGCCGCAGGCAACAGTTCTCACACTGAGACTGAGAGACAGTATGAACGCCAAGGTGACACTATTGTTTCTCAGGATCAACATGAGACTATTAACGGGCATTCTTAGTGACCTCGGTGTTGTTAGTGGTGTTACCCAACAACAAGTCCCGGACGGTGATTTATCACAGTCTAGGACACACCTTGATTCTTGTTGTGAAGCCATTGAATCTCCAACTACTGGTGAGGGTTTACTCGAAGGATCTGCAAGAAATCCTGAAACAGCTTCGGCTGGTTTAGGTCACACCACCAGTGTGCCAACAACCTCCGGATTGGTTCCACCATTTGCAAAAACACCAACACCACTTCAAACAACAACACCCCAACAAACTTCATCAACCTCAAAACAACAAGATAAAGAAAATGCATGCAAAATTTACTACATATCTTGAGGGATGAAGGTGACAACATAAATCTGATTGATAGGGGGGGTGTTAAATGCTTTGGAGTTGAGGGAAAGAGAATTAGACCATACAAGTCAAGTTGAATCTTTGAAAGAGCAAGTCCTATCTCAGAAGGCTGAATATGATGCCAAACTTGCTGCTTTCGAGCTCAGGTTAATTGCTCTTGAGTCTTGCCGACCGGCCTCGGTTTCTTCTAGATGGGATGATCCTGATTCCGATGATCACCCTGAGGGGGAGAACCAAGGAGATGGTCAAACCAATGTAGATACGGCAAGAGTTGAAGAAACGAATGTAGATGTGGAGATGGGGGAAAGAGTTGAAGGTGGAAATGTTGATATAGTTAAGGATGAACAAGCTGAGATTGATAGATTAGTCGAGTGTAGGGCTAGATCAGATGAAATGTGGAACGGATTGGGTTTGAATGTGGAGGAGATTGAAAATGCTGAACAAAGAGAAGAAATAAGGAAGAGGTTGGAAGAGGTGTTTGGAATGGGAGAGATAGAAGGAGAGGAGGAAGATAATTAGTTTGTTGATGAAGATGTAGTTGATGAGGCTATAATAGAATTTGCTGAAGGAGAGGCTGACACAGAAGCTATTAAAGACAACATAGTGTTGAATGTTCCGGAACTTTGGAGACTCAAAAATCAACTGAAGAACCAGTGTTTGAAGAATTTGCTGATCTTGATTATTTTACAACTGGTACTTCAGGAAGAAATGAAGCTGAAGGGTTTGATTATAATTCCATCTATGTCTACTCCTAAGCAATACTCTTTCAATGATTTTGAAGGGTTTGATGAGCTAAGAAAAACTCCAGATGCTGTCTCTCAAAATTTCAAAAAGTCTACATTTAAACAAGTGTTAAGAGAACCCATCATTTCTGAAGAACCACTTCCCGACTACTTCCCTACAAAGCTAACAGAAGAACAATGGAAATTCATGAATAGGGGGTACTTACTCAGAGATCAAGCTAGAATGGTTGCGCTTAGAATTAAGCCAAAGCAAGCTGCAATCAAATCAAGATTCTTGGAAAAAAGAGCATTTCCAATCTTCTGCGGAGCCACTAATGTTGTCAAAGTAGGAAGACCAGAATTTGCTGCTATTTACAAGTTTAAAGATCCAAAACAAGTTGAAGAATACAGATCTCTCCTTAAACTTGCCGATAGCTAGAATCCAAGTATTCTTGAAGATCAGAGGAAGTACAGGATAGTGGTGCTAATCAGAGTGATCTTGATAAGGAAGACTCATATCTCAATACCTTGTTTTCTTGTCAAAAGAGAGAATGGCTTGATTTATAGATTCAATGAAGCTCATTTCAAGCTGTTGCCGGTTGATGACTTGATTTTCCTCTACAACCACTACATGAATGTTATTCAAAGATATCATGAAGATCTAATTGCCTTTGATGCAGTGAAGAGGTACATGTCTAGTGTCATTCAACATGCATCATTGGAAGATTTTCAGATTGGGTTTGAGTTGGTTAAGAGGAAGATTAATGTCACTTATCCAGATCAAAGGCTTTACACTTGGTGTGGTATTTCTTAACAACAGGAAGAAGAAGATAATTCTTAAAACGTGCGACCTTGCTTCTTACTCTGATAGAACCCTTGAATTCTGTAAGAATGTTCTGTTTTGCTTATTCGAAAATGAAGATTCAAATCAGAAGAAAGCTCTACTCGATAAAATAATCAGCAAGATTGATAAAAGGCTGGGTTTCAGAGAGAGTATTAGAATGTTAAGGAAAGTGAAGAATGTTAAGAAATCTAAGTACATCATGAGGAGAAGAGGAGGATGCTGGATCAAGTATGAACCTAGTAATGTTTTGGGACCACACAACATTCCTCCTAGAGACTATGAAGCAAACATGATGGTCCCCGAAGATAAACTTGAAGGTGAAAACTGGTTCTGGCATCCACATGAGAAAAGATGAAGGAATCGAGCTTAAAGACTTTTGAATCTGGGATACATTTTTGACAAATCACTACTAAGGGGGACATTGTTAGAAATCTAATTTCTAGTAGTTGATTTGTATGTTTATAATGTTTTGTACTTATTTGTATTTCTCATAAGTATGGAAGGGGGACTAGTGTAAATTGTATAGGATATATATAAAGCCCCCTCCATAGCTTTGTATTGTAACTTTGATCACATTCCATGCTATCCAATCTTTCCACTCTCTCACTCTTTCTCTCTCTGCACATACACACACTAACACACACACAACCTCCATTAACATACACTAAAACATATAGTAAAGCTCAATTATATACATTTCACATTTCCATGAAGTCAAGTTGAATTAGCTTATTTGCCGAAGTAATTGCTCGGCATTCACTAGACTTCAAACACTTTGCAAAACTGATGGTTTAACCTTACATTTCTTCTATTTGCTGAGGTTTAAGCTCAGCAAAGATAACAAGATCTCAATTGTTGCCAAAAATCAATTTTTCCATAAAGTATTTTTCTGGGCAACATGTTTCTCCAAAACATGTTGTTTGCCGAGATTTTAGCTCGGCAAACACATGAAATCAAACATTTACTTTGTGTTTTCCTTATGTCTTTCTTTACTTAGTATGTGTCAACTTTATTTTGCATAAATACTTGTATATATGAGTTATATGTGTGTCCATTTATAGTTTTCATGAGCATTAGGGTAAGAAACAAGGTATTGAACACCTTTGTATACTACCTTTGTTATCTTATTTTTTAATACTTATGAGATTCTCTAAATTGTCATGTTTTCTTATATATATTAGGGTGAGAAGCAAGGTATTGAACACCTTTGTGTACTCTTGTTGTTGTCTCATACTTAATATATGTACGAAACATTGTGTTTGTGAAAACAATGTGTCTAAGTTGTTCTAATGTGTATATTTTTTTGTCTGGTGTCTAAAGTTGTTTTTCTGGTCAAATGTTGGTCAATTTGTTTTTCTTTCAGGCTTTATTTAAAATTATAAAAAGATGACAATGTTTGAAGAGATGCAAGCTAATCAAGCTTTACATATACCATTTGCATCTAAATTTCCGATCATAACTTAGATTCTCAATAATCATCCATTGAATATAGCTCTCACTAATGGTGCTATAGTTCCAGAAAAGTATGTCTTCGATTTGTGGGAATCTATTGAGTACATAAAAGCTGATAAGAGAAAGAAATCAGAAGACTTCTTTCAGTATACTCTGCAATCAGAAGGAAAATTCTACTTGTGCAAGTTCAATTTGGAACACTTCAGAGCTATATTGGGATTCCCTGAGCATGAAGTATATGAATAACTGCCTTTAGTAGAAGAAATGTTGACTGCAGTTCATGCATTGGGATATGAAGGAGAGTTGTCCTTGTTAAGAGACTTCAAGAGGATGAATGTGGCTACATTGTAGCACACAATGTACAATGTACTGAATACTTGCTTGATGCCATCTCAGAAAGGGATTGATGCAATGACAAGACATTCTCTATCACTTTACTATGCAGTCACTCACAATGTACAATGTGATTATGCAAAGATAATCTGGAAGAAAATAGCTCAAGTAGTGAAAGCTACAGATGGGCAAGAAAGAAAGTACATTCCATACATCAGATTCTTCAATCTAATAATTGAAGATGTTCTTGATTCCACCGTTGTCATTCCTAAATTAGACAATAGCTTCAAATGTGTCCTTGCAATGTACAAATCAAATCTTAGAGGCACAGGTAGTGATGTTGCTAAACCTTTACCTATTCCACCATTTTTGCTAAATCTTGTGCCGGCTAACAGTCCCCATCTTAGGACTTATAGACACAGTTACGGGGTCTGAAAGCCGATATACTCCTACCCAAACTGTGCATAGGTCGCCAAGTGAGGGTCCTAGGAGTTCAAAAAGAAAAGGAGGGGATAGTGGAGAGGGGACTGTTGAGCCACAAAGAAGAAAATCAAAAAGAATATCTTTTGAATCTCCCATCATACCCATTATCTCATCTTCTCAAACAACACCACCACCATCACAATCAACACCATCAATTCCATCAACACCTTCTACACCACTTCCTTCTGTTTCTTCTCCAATTTAACCAATTCTTTCCCCACCACAATTATCAACAATTCTTGAACCAACATCAAATATTCCTACTCCAATTCTTGGGAGAAGATTAAAAATGCAAGCTAGAAGGATTAAATCTAAATCTGGTTTGTTGAAGATCACAAAGAAGAAGCACAAAAAGAAACATTCTGCTTCATATTCTAACTTTCAGAGAGAGGAGTTGGGTACAGTTTATATAGATCAAACTTTTGGTACCTCGACGGATTTTGATGATGAACATATCACACAAACCATTGAAAGTGTGACATCTGATGTTCATTCTGAGGATCAGGGCACTGGAGATGATGGTATGTCGGAGGAACAAGGAGGGAATGAGGGAGGAGTCGAAAATACAGAGAGGTTGAGAGGTCCGGGCTAGGACAAGAGCATAAAGAAAACGTTAGCCCTCCTATAGTTGAAACACATGAGTCTAGCCGGGATGACAACCCTAGGGTAGAAGTCGAGAGCTCCCCACACTTGCATGCACATAACTCTCCTAACCATTCTGACTCCTCACAACAGGAGTTAGTCTCACAAATGCACGGGGAACAACCACGCTCACCACACTCTCCTCATTTGGAGGATGAGAGTGTTGAAATCAGAGAGGACCAGCCCCAACTCTCGCCTTCAGTTCGTGCACTTGAGTCTAGATCTCCAAGGGACACGAACCTGCAAGCTCAGTTAAGTACTGATGCCGGAACAAGCGGAGAGGGACCCACTTTGTGTGAACCTCTAGGACAGCTTGGAGTCCTGCCTTAGCTAACAACATGCCAGCTTTAGCCGCAGGAAGCGGTTCTCAAACAGAGACTGAGAGATAGTATGAACGCCAAGGTGACACTGCTCTTTTTCAGGATCAACATGAGACTATTAACGGGCATTCTTAGTGACCTCGGTGTTGTTAGTGGTGTTACCCAACAACAAGTCCCGGACAGTGATTTATCACAGTCTAGGACACAACTCGATTCTGGTTGTGAAGCCAATGAATCTGAAACTGCTGGTGAGGGTCTAACCTGAGGATCTCCAAGAAATCCTGAAACAGCTTCGGCTGGTTTAGGTCACACCGCAAGTGTGCCAACAACCTCCGGGTTGGTTCCACCATCTTTTCAAACACCAACACCAATTCAAACAACACAAACACCCCAATAAACTTCATCAACTTCTAACCAACAAGAAAAAGACAAAACTTGCATTCAATAAATTACAAATCTTGAGGTCTGAAGGTGATAGGATTAACACGATTGACAGGAGAGTGTTGAATGCCTTGCAGTTGAGGGATAGAGAACTTGAGCATGCGCGTCAAGTCAACGCTTTGAAAGAGCAAGTACAGAGTCAGAAGGCTGAATATGATGCAAAACTTATTGCTTTTGAGCTGAGATTGATTGCTCTAGAGTCTTGCCGACCGGCCTCAGTTTCTACGAGATGGGATGATCCTGATTCAGATGATCACCCCGAGGGGGAGAAACAAGAAGATGGTCAAGCCAATATTGTTAATACTTCGGCAAGAGTTGAAGAAACTAGTGTTGATGTAGAAATGGGGGAAAGAAATGACGGTGGAAATGAAGAGGGGATTGAAGATCTGGCTGAATTGGATAGATTAGCTAAATGTAAAGCTAAGTCTGATGAAATGTGGACAGAGCTTGGTCTGAATGTTGAAGAAATTGAAAATGTTGAAGGCAAGGATGAAATAAGAAAAAGATTAGAAGATGTATTTGGAATGGGAGAGATTGAAGGAGAGGAAAAAGAAGAGATTTTTGATGAAGATATTGTTGATGAGGCGTTAATTGAATTTGCTGAAGGAGAGGCAGACGCAGAAGCAATTAAAGACAACATTGTGTTAAGTGTTCCGGAATTTGTAGAGACTCAAAGAACTACTGATGGACCAGTGATTGAAGAATTTGATGATCTTGATTACTTTACAACTGGTCCTTCATGTAGAAATGAAGTTGAAGAGTCAACAAATCCATCTGTGTTAACTCGAAATCAATATTCATTCAATGATTTTGAAGGCTTTGATGAGCCGAGAAAAACTCCTGGAGCTGTTTCTCAAGATTTCAAAAAGTCTACCTTCAAACAAGTGTTAAGAGAAGCAATCATTTCTGAAGAAGAACCACTTCCTGACTGCTTCCCTACAGAACTAACTGAAGAACAATGGAACTTCGTGAATAGGGGGTACTTCCTCAGAGATCAAGCTAGAATGGTTGCACTTGGCATTAAGCCAAAGCAAGCTGCAATCAAGTCAAGATTTTTGGAGGAAAGAGCATTTCCGATCTTCTGCAGAGCTACTAAGGTTGTCAAAGTAGGAAGACCGGAATTTGCTGCTATGTATAAGTTTAAGGATCAAAAACAAGTTGAAGAATACAGATCTCTCCTTAAACTTGCTGATAACTACAATCCAAATATTCTTGAAGATCAGAGGAAATTCAGGATCGTGGTGCTGATCAGAGTGATCTTGATCAGAAAAACTCACATCTCTATACCTTGTTTTCATGTCAAAAGAGAAAATGGCTTGATATACAGATTCAATGAAGCTCACTTCAATCTTTTGCCCGTTGATGACATAATTTTCCTCTACAACCACTATGTGAATGCCATTTAAAGGTATCGTGAAGATCTTATTGCTTTTGATGCAGTGAAGAGATACATGTCCAGTGTTATTCAACATGCATCATTGGAAGATTTTCAGATCGAATTTGAGTTGGTTAAGAGGAAGATTAATGTTCCGTATCCATAATGTGCTACAAAGAAGATTTTTTTTAAAATGTTTGACCTTGCTTCTTACTCTGATGGAACCCTGGAATTTTGTAAGAATGTGCTATTATGCTTATCTGAAGATGAAGAATCTGATCAAAAGAAAGCACTGCTTGATAAGGTAATCAGCAAGATTGATAGGAGACTGGGTTTCAGAGAGAGTATCAGAATGATAAGGGAGGCAAAGAATGTTAAGACGTCCAAGTATGTTGAGAGAAGAAAGGAAGGATGTTGGATCAAGTATGAACCTAGTAATGTTTTGGGACCACATAATATTCCTCCTAAAGACTATGAAGCAAACATGGTGGTCCCCGAAGATAAACCAGAAGGTGACAACTGGTTCTGGCATCCAAACGAAAACATACCAAATACTCGAGCTTAAAGACTGTTGACTCTCGGATTCATTTTGACAAATCACCACTAAGGGGGAGATTGTTAGAAATATTATTTCTAGTAGTTGATTTGTATTTCATCATACTTTACACGACCTCCATTAATTAACACACTCTAAAACACATACTTAATCTCAAATATAATCATTACACGCCCAGAATTCTGACTAGCAATAGAATCACCTTGATTGAAGTTCTGACGACCTGTAGCTGAATTGTTATCCCGTCTTGGCCTCTAACACTCACGTGCAAAATGTCCAATGCCATCACAGTTGAAACATTTCACCTTGGTTTTATCAAACCCTACTTTGCCATCAATCACCTTCCTTCCAGTTCTATCAGTGAAACGCTGAACTCTCAATGTCAACATAGCCAATTGCCAGTTCAGGTCCATTTCTTCCAGATCGTCTGGATCAACTTGCTTGTAATCCTCCCTAACCAGTTCAGGATCAGTCAGTTTTCCTCCAATTAGCTTTTTCATGAGTCGACACAAAAGAAGCGAGCATGCCCAGATGTCCCTCTGCAGATCTTATGCTCATCGGCATAACTGTTAAATCCCAGCTTCGAGCACTACTGTTCCTATTACCATTATGCACAACAATCGCTGATTCCGGAGAGTTTACATACAACAAGCTATTGTCAGAATCCATCATCCTCTTCATTTTCTCATCATCTCCACTGTAGAAGGCAGTGATCCCTCCACTTGAAGATCTTGATGAAGGAATGCTTGTCTTGCTATGATAAAGTTCAGGACGCTGAACAAAATCACTGCTGCCTGCTTCCTTCGACTTTCTTTTCATATCTTGGCTTTTCAGCTTTCGAATAATCTGTTCCAGTGTCCATTTGCTAAAATTGGGATTTTGTTGGATAGAAGTGATAAATCCTTCCCATTTGATAGGAAGTGCCTCCAACAACTTCTCGATCACCTTTTCTGGATCTGGATTGTACCCAAAGTAGGCAAGTTCAACCAGCAGATGACTGTAACGGCCCAGTGTCTCATCAAGAGTTTCATCTTGAATTCGAAACCCTAAAAGCCAAAAACACACGTACGACGGCAGCATATACCACGAACAAGATTTCCAGTCGTAAACTCGTGAAAGAATCACGTCTAAACGACCCTAAATCGATGTTGTCTATCACCAATAAACTATGGCCTTCCGGTATTAAACCAAGAGGCTCTGATACCACTTGTAAGTCCCCTTGAAGCGGATCGTTAATAGTTTGATCCCGTTATCCAGAGGTGCAGAATCCTCTCTATAACATGGTGATTCACAACGAAAGCCCCTAGATCACCTGCTGTCTCGCAGATCTTCTTTGGGCTAGCGGAACGACCTTTGACCTATTAACCTGCACAAATATGCTTGATAATTCGACAAATGTTCGACCCTAATCTCTGTTAGGGTTCTGGTAAACACCCAAAAGGCTTCAGCACATCGGGATCGTATTTCAGAGCCCAGCTCGACTCAATTACGACCTCGTAATTGTGCTATAGCCTCGTATTTGACCTTGCAAATACGGGGTCGTATTCCCATATGCCACCTTGTAATTGACCCTGCAATTACAAGGTCGTATTTCCTTAGCTGAATATCATTATACATTCAATACTCAAAGTTAATCTAGTATTCTATGCATAATACAAAGTTCATTAATGACAATCACATGACAAAGAAATATTACAATATAAGCTCAAACAATCTAGATTTCTATTGACATAGACATGCACTTACACACCTCCCACTAGTAGAGTTCTCATATAACTATAGTTGTCATTCGACTATTAGGTGTCCGCCTTTTGAGGCTTTGTATGGAAGAAAGTGTCGATCTCCACTTGCATGGCACGAAGTGGGAGACATGCAGTTGATAGGACCAGAAATCATTGTGGAAACTACAGAAAGGATTCCACAAATCAAGGAAAACCTCATGAAGGCTAGAGATAGACAAAAGAAGTATGCTGACAATCGAAGGAAACCTTTAGAGTTTCGGATTGGTGACCGAGTCATGCTTAAAGTATCACCTTGGAAAGGTGTAGTAAGATTCATTAAGAGGGGGAAACTAGCCATAAGATATATTGGACAATTTGAGATTACAGAGAGAGTTGGTATTGTTGCTTACCGCTTGATATTTCCCCAAAAGCTTAGTAATGTACACGATGTGTTTCACGTGTCAAACCTTAAGAAGTGTTTAGCTGATGAGACGACATACGTCCCTTTGAATGAAATACGAGTAGAAGACAACCTAAGTTTCAAAGAAGAACCCGTTGAAAGTTCATTGGAACTCACGTAGAGGCCAGAGTTTACTTGGGAACGAATGGATCAAATGAAGCTTAAGTATCCACATTGTTCGCCTAACTCGATATACGAAGCTTAGTAAGTAAACCTGACTTAAACTTAATGTGTGACTACCTGATTTGAACTTAGTGTGTGACTACCAGATTTGAACTTAATGTGTGACTACCTGATTTGAACTTAATGTGTGACTACCTGACTTGAACTTAATGTGCGACTACCTGACTTAAACTTAATGGGTAACTTATTGTTTGACAACCTCATCTGTGACTTGACGTCTGACAAACTTATTGTGGGAACTTGTTACTTGACACTTAGTGTGTAACTCGATACTTGAAAACATGGTGTGTGACCCGGAAATGAAACGTGTTGCGTAATCTCAATTTCAAGACAAAATTCCTTAAAGTTAGGGAGACTGTAACACCCGTGAGTTGACCATTTAAGTTTTCGAGTCAAAATAAAGTTTTTAGTAAATAAAAACTCGTAATTTGGACTAGCCTCGTATTTAAGTCGACATCGTAAATTAAGTGTAGCATCATATTTGGAGATTAGCGTCGTATTTGTGTCGACCTCGTATTTTTGGTGTTAGCCTCGTATTTGGTTCGACCTAGTATTAAGGACTTGTATGGAATATTCTATTTTAGCCTACATATAAGTACTTTTTTTCTTTCACCATTCCTCATTTCCACCAACTTAGCCTCCAAGAAAAACAAACACAAATCCTTACTACCTCCCTTTTTGCTACCCCAAATTGCTACCTTACTTTACTAACCCATTTTTACTACCTCGCCATTACTACCCCATTTTACATCAAGTTTTATAAAAATCCAACCTTAATTTTTTTAGATTTAGCTTTAACAACAGTGTTTTTACGTCCAAAACATCTTTACAAACACAAATTTTACAGATTCAAGGTATAAAATCAAAACCCACTTTATGCTATTCTTTTTGGTATTTTCGGTTTTTCTTTTAATACACACGTTACACCCGCCAAGTACCAAACTTTTTACGTCCAAAACGTTTAGAATCATACATTACAACTTTTGTCAAAGTTTCGTGTGATTTCATTAACAAAATCTGAAGATATAAGAATTTTGTACACTTTTCATAAACTTTGTTTAAATGGGTTTTCGGGTTTAAGTCCGTTTTTTGAGTTTCCGAGTTTAGGATTGTTTTCTCATCATATTAGGGAGTCTAAAAGTACAATTTGATGTTAAAAACACCTTTGAGATCTAAAGAAACGATTAGGGTTTTCTAGAATGATTTTTGGGGAAGAACAACCCAGTTTACAACCCCGCCAAAATGTGACCTCGTATTCTATTTGCGACCTCGTATTTCAAATGCGACCTCGTATTTCAAATTTGACCTCATATTTCTATTTGCGACCTCGTATTTCAAATGTGACCTTTTGATTTGTGACCCCGTATTTCCAAATGAGACCCCAAATTTACTAGCCTTTCAAATCTAGCCTCTTAAGTTCAATTTTTTCCTTTAGTGGAAATAAGACCCCAAATTCAATTTAAGACCTCAAGATCAATTTGAGACCTCGAATTCCAATCGAGACCTCGGACTTCGATTACTACCCCGATTTGGTCGGTTTAGTCAACTTTGGTCGGTTTGGTCAACTTTAGTCATCTTTAGTCGATTTGGTCAACTTAGGTCAAACTTGTAAAATTTGGTCAAAGTCAAACTAGTACGCTTTTGGACAACTTAGTCACCAGTTGGCGGCACGTTTACCTATAATGAACACATATTTAATTATGATAATTTGGAACAGATTATTGCGTGTCGGTTACTTGCTTCCTGATATCTTGCGTAGCTTAATCTTGTTGCTAGCATTCAGGTGAGCTTCGTAGTCCCCATTTTACATGTTTTCTCGGGGCTGAAAGAATACAAAATCTTTTCTTGTGAAACTGTATTTATTAAATATGATACTGTGACAACCTATTTTGACTACATGATTGATAACACATTTCGGATACTTCTTGATAACTTGTTTTGGATACATATATAATTTCATGATTTGGATACCTATTGATTTACATTGTGGATACATATGAATGCATTGGATACATGTTTTTGAGCACGGCTGGTTGTTGAACCGTAAGTCCCTTCATAATCAACCTTAGCCTGTAACTGTAAGTGCTATCAACCTTGATCGGTCCATGGCAAACTTATGATTATGGTGATAAGTCCATGGCAACATTGTGATTATGGAAACATTGTGACAAGGCAACATTGAGTATACATGAAATGCATCACGTTAACCTGATAACATAACCCTACGAACTCACCAACCTTTGTGTTGAAGCTTTTAAGTATCCTTTCAGGTGCACTGGTTAGAGGTGGCTGAGGTTGGTAGCATGGAGCCTTTACAGCAGACTTTGGACTCTAGGATTCCTTGTTGCTGCTATGTTATCTTATGTTCTCTTTTGTATTAGTATGGAATTATGCCTAACCTTTGATCCATTGCGTGGGAGTTGGATTATGCTTTATTTGTGTCTGGATTTATGTTAAATGTTTGTGTTAATCTATGACAAGACTTTTTATATTTGTGGATTCATTTAGTCTTCCTATGTAATATCCATGACGCGTGTACTATACGTCGCATCCCAAGTTTTCCGCCTTAGTCGAGGTGTGACAACATATTCAATCAAAGTGTCAGCAAATCTGGCAGTGATGGCGCGTGAATATTCTTTCTAGCCAATTGTATCAATCGTTTTATCATTTGACTTCATATATCCCAAATGCCACTGCAACGCTTTCCTTCCATATGCATTGCTGCATAACGAACCTTCTTCTCTTCAGAAATAGCATCAATTATGAAAAAATGATCACACCTATAATTCTAGCCTTCCACATCATCACCTTCAAATTTAGGGAAATCGATTTTTGCTAATCGGTGCGTGTGACTCCTTTCTTCTTCTCCATGAACGATCAACTAATTTTGCTTTTCCGTATTTCTGGTAATTTTATCAACTGAAGCTTTGAGAGATATAATCATTTCCTGAGCTGTTGCAGGCTCTTTTTGCATTCGTTCCATATCAGAAGCTTGATTCTGATTGCGAGTAGTCATTATTGATTATGAATAGGAAATTGTGATTTGAGAAGAATTTTTAAAATTAGGTCAAAATTATGTGAAATTGAAGTGGATTACTGATGAATTGAAGTAATTGAGATAAATTTGTGAAGATTTTATGAAGACTTTGTGAAAATTAGGGTTTCAATGAAATTTTTTGTGATTTTTGTGATTTTCTTTTTCTAAAAACCAATGAAATTTTGTCGATGAGGTGATCGAAAATCTTGCCGGAGAAGAAGTTAACGCATCGGAAAACGTCGTGAACGACGTCTCTAATACCAATTGATATGCAGAAAGTAGAATTTGTGAAAGAGGGAAAGAATTTGTATCAAATCAATATCTGATTGATATCAATATGAATATAGGCTTATATAGCCGTTGTAGAGTTGACTATTCAAACAGAAAATAACCGTCAAAATTTACACAATGACCCCCCTAGACTTATGACAAAATACACTAAAGGCCCTTGTTACTTATTTGAATTATTTTACATGTAACAAAATGATCCATAATACATGTAGTAGACTACTAGTCGATATTATTATAGGTACAATTTGATATAAATGGATTCGATTGATTTTTGGATGGGTTAATAAATCTCAAAATGTATTACAGTATATAGTTTAGCTAATGGCGGGTTGGATAGTTTAGAAAAAGCAGGTTGGATAGATTAGAAAATAAGTGACCCCAATAATCCGCAATGTTTATACTCCTAAATTTTTCTTGTAGGTTCCGAGTGTGTCATATGTCGACAAAATGAATTTAGTATGATCTGATATAACATTTTTGGTGTAATCACTTTCAATGAAACTAGAATTCTTCAGTCTTTATTTTACAGATGACATACGTGCCATATCGAAGTTTTTGGATAATCTGACTTGCTTAATATCAAAGGATGCACAATCCCTGATAACATTAAAGGATGCACAATCCCTGATGTCAACAATAATGGATTTCTTAGATGTGCTAAAATACGTTGACCAACTGCTTATTCTTATTTGATAAAAATTCGTGTAACATGTACATGTCGTATCACATATATCAACATAAACTTAATTACAGAAGTAATAATGAACGATTAAAGCGGATGAAAACTTATTAATACAACAATTACGACATGTTAATTAAATGGTTATCACATTAAATAATCGCTAGAGGAGGAGGAGGAGTAGTCCTAGCTCGTACTCCAGAATACCAAACTGCGGGTTTTGGATCACTAAACTTGGAGAGAATGTTTCATATTATATGTTTGGATTTCCGAAGGGGAGACAAAAGTTGTATCTTCTGAAACTCAAAATACGAGAATATGAAAACATGTACCGGGAAGAAGGAGACCGCATACAAGGTGATGGCAGTCCATTCTCTGCCACTAGTTATGGTTAGAATAAGTGTCACTGCAAATTCCACCATCAACATTGCGACAGAGATCATCAACATCGTATGTCCTGAATTCATCTTACAAATAAGAGATTTCTCAAAATCCTTAAACCTATACGATAATATAATTATATTGAGAAACATGATGACCGATGTCAGAGTTGCAGAGAGCGACACTACATCCGCCACCGTAAAATAGAAAAAAAACGTTGTTTTCTTGAGAACTGGTTGACCCGTGTTAGGATCTAGACCTCCTGGTACTGTGTACGCAGCAGCAAAGGCAACAGTCGCAATCAACACTGCCACAACTGTGTAGTTTTTCGAGTTCTCAAGCATCCACTCTTTGGCGTCTGCGCGGAGTTGATTGTAATGCTCATTAAAGACTTCCTCGGCAGTCTTTGATTTGGAGTTACGTTTCATTCTATCCAAGGTTGTACATATGCCTTCCACTTTCTACATACATAATCCAAAATGTCATATATATATATATTGAAAAAAAATATGATTGATTCAATTTTTAAAGGGTTAAAGGCATGGGAGTATAACCAACTATGACCAAAACGCTATGTAATGTACCCATCTACTCGACTTGCTATCTAGTGTAACCAACTTTTTTTTTTGGGTTATACAATGTAAGCAACCGGATACAAAAGGTTTCCATCCGGTTATATGTAATGTATATTTATCTATATGACTATATCATCATCATCATCCTTACTAAAATTGCCGGAAAAATTAAAATCGCGATAACTTTGATGTTTCTTTGAATTAAGACAAACTACCACCAATCGACTCAAAATTTGATCCCACACAAACCCTTACTAAAAGTTTTCGAATCCAACACTCGCCCCAAAAAATGGTGATTCGCTAGAAAACACCCCCGCGGTGGTGCTTAGCGGCTGAGTTTCTCGAGAACTCCATGGAATCTTGTCTTGCTTTATTTATCCTTGATCCGTCAATATTCATCACCCCACTAACGGAAAAGACCCCCGCGGTGGCCATTGGTATTTGCACATCGGAAGCTTTGGAAACAATTTTAGTGGTATGCATCGAATTCAAAGGGGGAAAAACATCAGGGTTTTGATCAGAGTGTTTCGAAGAAGATCTAAGGAAGTATTTTGAAGCATGAGTCGGTTTTTTTCGCTCCTTTCCCTCGATCTTTAGGTGGAATTGAGTACATGAGTTTGTAGAATACCTTTGTTATATGATTACCTTTGTTATATGGTTTGAGGTTTGATCAACAAATTTCGTATCTAAGCTAAAAGGACAAAAACAATTGAAAGTAGTAACCTGCAACTTGTTTCTTAGCCGGTTGCTTACATTGTATAACCCAACAAACAAAGTTGGTTACACTAGATAGCAAGTCGAGTAGATGGGTACATTACACAGCCTTTTGGTCATAGTTGGTTACACTCCCATGCTTTTAACCCATTTTAAATAAAAAAGGTAACACCCAATACTGAAGTTTCATGAGTTATGAGTCGTAGTACTGTCTAAGATGGTCTTTGTCAAAATTGATATGTAAAAAGCCTTAACTTTATCTAAAGTATAGAGACTGCTTCCAGGTTCTATATACCTACAGAAGGTAGAACTAGACCTCTGTCTCCCGATCGATGCAATGGTGTTAACCACTTGAATAAATACGTCAACATCGCAAATATATCGTATTATACTCACCTTAAACATACGGATATTATCTTGAAGAACGAATGCAGGTCCTCTTAACTCTGCATCAACATCTAGTATCTCTTTAGCAACCATATGCAACAATGTATTTGCATCGTTATCGATCTTCCCCCTCAATCTCTCTGTCGTATACTTCTTATTCATCAACAATTCAAAAACTTCATGGTTACGGTTCATGATTGCTACATGTAAAATATTGCGACTGTCTTGGTCAATATGTTCTATTGCCTGAGGATACTGTTGGAGTATCTCCTCAACAATCTCCGTACACCCATGTTTAGTTGCTAACAGTAACGGCGTATGAGGCAATCGAATTCCGACTTCAATCGATGTTGTTTTTTCTGCTTGAATTGTGGATGTTTTCTTTCCATGTTCATGGAACTTGACTCTGTGCTTTCCAACCCTTTCTTCAGTATTTTCCCATGATGTGTCTTCTTTTACCAGCAACTTTATTAGTTTCATTCCCCATTCATATCGAAACTTGTTTTTGCGCATTTTTTTTAGAAATGACAACATCCGGCTAGTGTCTTCCACATTTGGGTCAATTACTAAGATTTGAAAGTAGAAACTATATTAGAGTTTATTTAGGTACGAATTTGAAATATTAATGTTGCATATTTAATCTCATTATGTTGTAAAGATGTAACATAATATACATTCTTATTAGATTGAATTAGTATCCTGTTTAATTAGCTATCTAGAAAAATTACAAATGTTAGTAATTTATAACTCAAAATTTTGTAGCAGGTATTGAAATTTAAATGCGTATATTGTGTACACAACCAAGTGACCAACATTAATTGATTATTACGAAATAGGTAATGATAGATCCTCCTAATTGACCAACCTAATTATAAGATCAAGCCACCTGGATAAATCAAGGTGTGATAAAGAAAGATAATGAGTGGATTACACATGTCAAATGTTTGTAGGATTATTAGGCTAAAGTGTTAAGAGAATTAATCATTTTCCTTAAATTAAACACCTCTTGAAGCGTTGATTTAGAATCATCTTACAATTATATATCTTGCGAGTGATGTATCGTTTGGGAAAAAGATTCAGTTGACGGCATGAAAGAAGTTGAAGGGGGGTCATCTCGCCTTCATCCTTTTCATGAATTAAACGTTTATGCTTGATCGCTATCTCATGCGCCATCCCTGCAAGGCCAAATACATGATCCAACACAAAAAAATTATTATAGAAAAATGTACTTGGTCATCACTCTCCCAATGCATTACAAAAAATGAAAAAAATTAGTTACGTTCCATCGTTGTAAAGCTTATTTAAAGAAGCAAGAAAAGAAAAAATTAGTTACTTTGCCGGTATGCTTATTGTAAACCCGTCGAATTGAAGTACCTGGTTTATAACCCATGAACAATCCCTCTTCAACCTTTGGATCAAACTTTGACTTAGGAAGATATTTCAAGATAGTTCAAGGTACACCAAATGGTTCAACATTCTATAAATTTGGTTTCTTCTTATGTAGAAGCTCATAACATGTCTTATTATGACGCTTAACTACAAAAACCCTATTTAAAATATGACAAGCTGTATTCGCTGCCTCTCCCCAAAACATAGTAGGGAGCCCTGAATCAGCAAGCATTGTTCTGGCTGTCTCAATTAGAGTCCTATTCTTTCTTTCAGCAACTCCATTCTGTTGTGGTTCATACGATGCACTGAATTGATGTTGGATTCCTTTGGATAAACAAAAGACTTCCAATGTCTTATTTTTAAATTCAGTTCCGTTGTCACTCCTGATTATCTTAACACGAACTCCATAAACATTTTCAGTTTCAACAAAGAAGTTTATCAAAATCTGTAGAGTTTCATCTTTCGATTGAAAAGAGAATACCCTTGAGAATCTTGAGTAGTCATCAGTAACCACCAAAAAGTAATACATCCCACCGATACTTCTTGCATTCACTGGACAAAATAAATCCATGTGAAGTAGCTCAAATGGGCTGGCTATAGAATTTTCTTGCTTCGGTTTATGGGCAGACTTTTGCTGTTTCCCTTTCAGATAAGGTACACATTTGTCTTCCATTTCAAACCGTTTCATGGGAACACCTTCAACCATACCATGTTTCCCAATCTCATTCATCTTTCGGAAATGAATATGTCTCATTCTTCTATGCCATAGCAACGATTCAGATTCGTTTGCTTTAGTCAACAAGCAAACAGACTCCTTAGGATTATCAACACCTAACACAAGGCCATAGATGTCTCTCTTCCTAGGATTTTTCAACAGGATCCAGTCTTCAGGAATAACATATCCCGGTTTCAAAATAAGTGCTTCTTTCTCAGTAAAATGGATATGATTACCCTTGTCACAAATATGAGAAACACTCATAAGATTATGAGATAACTGTTCCACATAATTGACTTTTTCCAGCGTTCTCTTCCCATTGACAACATCACCTTGGCCCGATATGTTGCCGCCCTTGGGACCTGCGAAACCAACATAAGAACCATTTACATCTTCATAATTGGAAAACACTTTCTTGTCCCCTGTCATGTGCTGAGAGCGTCCACTGTCAACATACCAAAAATTGATAGTCTTCGTTGCTTCTCCCTGCACATGACAATAAGATAGTTATTTTTTAAAGGAACCTAAACTTTCTAAGGTTTAGGTTTGTCGAATTCATCTCTAATAATTAATTCGGTCCAATATCCATCGCTCTGTAACGAAGCCTTGGATGAAGATGGTGCCATAGACTGTCTCTTAGGAGAACTAAAACGAGCCTTAGGAGGAGAATTCCTTGGTGAATGAGTACCATATCTAGGTTGACTCCCCAATCGATCATAGAATTTAGATGAACTATTAATCCTAGAAGGGGGTGATCGATTCTGTTGAGTCATCTTATTCCTAGGTGAATTACTCCTTTGAGGTGTACCAGATCAACTCGGACTTCCACTACTGATAGTAGTATTCTGTGAAGGTCCCTGTCGTTTGGGGGTCTTAGATCTATTGTTATGAGTAACAATGTCAGAGTCACTAGATGCTTTAGAGGACATACCTTTATCTGAACACCTTCTTTTTCTATTTGGACAACAACTATATATATGTCCCATTTCATAACAGTAAAAACATGATCTTTTAGCCCTCAATTTTTTAGCTTTAACATCAAACTCGGCTGAAGTCACACCTAAACACTCCTTAAGTTGGATTGTGGCTGACTCTTCTTTTGACAAAGCAGTTGACTCATTATTATTTGAAAATTGTACTTTCTTTTGCAAGTTTTTATGAGTCGGGTATGGAGTTAAGGTAATTCCACTAGATGTAGATTCATCCTTATTCCATACTTTATCAATCTTGTCATGGTCTATCTTTTCAAATTCAATTTCAGTGGATGTATAAACAGTATCACATCCCTTCATTGTAAAACATTTTAAAACCTTTTTACCAGGACAAGTTGAGTTCACATAATTATATCCTATTGGTACATTTAAATCATAAACTCCATTTTTATGATCCATTGGTTTGACAAAAGAACTTACAAACTTATGTTTCTTGTTTAGCTCATTTATCTTATCAATTGAACTCTTAGAGGATTTAAGATTAACATTTTGATTTTCTGAGACAGATGGATCAATTTCACCGACATCTTCTTTTTCAGAAAGTTGTGTTAGAGACTCCGTATAATTATCATTAAATGGACCTCTAACCTCTCTATAACCCAAACTCATACCACCTTTATCTTTTAAATCACGTGGTACAGGTATTTGCAACTGCATTGATCTTAGTTTTCAGATCCTCTAATTTGTTCCAATCTTGTATTAAGCTTAACTACTTCTAGTTTTGTATCAACCAACTCTTTCTACTTTTTAGAAAAGTCTTCAGTAAGTTGAGCATACTGTTCATTTCCTACCTTTTCCAATAGAACCGACTCTCTTAGTTTTTCTTTTAGAGCAAGAATATCCTTATCTAATGCACGAATTTTATCTTGACAAAGACTTTCTTGTTTAACAAGACCAAAATTTTTTGCAAATAAAGAGTCATTCTCTTTCTTAAAGGTAGAATTCTAACTAGGTAAGTTTAACACAGTTTTATTCAGAATGAACACCTCAAGTTTCAAATCAGACACCATTTTACACACATCAACAATTAAAAATAGTGAACATGATACCTTTTGATCTGCAGCCTTGCAATCTGCCATGTATGCAACAAAATCTTCAGTTATCATACCTTCAGATATCACAAAATTCTTCATTTGATATTCAATGCTCTTCTTAGAAGGGTCATCAACTGGCTTAGATGACTCTACCTTTTCTTCAAATGCTATAATAGTAGTCACAGCTTCACTCTCAGATCTCACAGTCTCAGCAACTTTTTGAACATTTTGCTTCACTATTTCAGATGCATTTTCTTCACTTGAGTACATAGCATAATCTATTGTCGTAGCTACCACATCATATACTTCAACCATGTAAGCATGATTTGAGGTATCTTCTGATTGTGTATCCCATTGATAAGTATCATCCGGATTTTGTACAACAACTGCCTTTGACTCCATAAACTGAGGAGTGCTTGCTTGTTGTGGAGAAGCAGGTAATGTTATCATAGCTTGAGTTTTTTGACTGTTTGAAGGAGTAATACCACCTTGATTGTAGTTCTGTCTACCAGCAAACGGTGTTATCATTTCTCTTAGGTTGTTGACACTCTCTAGCAAAATGACCAAATCCATCGCAATTATAACATTTCACCTTGGATTTGTCAAAACCTTTAGTGCCATTTCCTACGAACCTCCCCGTTCTCTGAGTGAACCTTCTGACCTTAATAGTTAACATCGCTAGCTGCCATTGTAGATCCATTTCTTCTAAATCATCAGGATCTATCTGATTATAGTCCTCATTAATTAATGCAGGATCAGTTACTTTTTCTCCAATAAATGCTTCATGAGTTGTACAGAAGGCTGAGTACACACTCATTTTACCTTCTGCAGAACTCATGCTCATCGGCATAGAATGAACAGATTGTGTGTTGCTCTTGACATTTGTATTCATGTTGTCATAAGCAACATAACCTACAAGTCCATCTTCATCTACTATTGGTGAAGCTTCAGCACCAATTAAAAATGCATTATTTCCTGAGCTAGTACTTGCCAAATAAACAGATTGAGCATGATACAATGATGGATCTTGACTAAAATCCGAGTGAGTATCCTTGATTATTCTCTTCATATCTCTGTTCTTTAGTTTGGAAACTACCATTTCAAAATCCCATGAACTATAATCCTTGTCATCTTGTAAGTGATGAACATAATCAGTCCATACTTTTGGTAGTGAATCCAAAAACTTATCAACCAACTCAGTTTGAGGATATACAACTTCAAAGTATGATAACTCAGTAGTCAAGTGATTGAATCGAGTAATAATCTCATCAAGAGATTATCCTTTCAATCCATTAATGGCTTCATATTGACGTTTGAGAAGTTTAATACGATTTTTCTTCATAGTAGTATCACCCTCACAATATCTTTCTAGGGCGTCCCATAAGTCCTTTGAAGTAGAGTAGTTTTTGAACAAATGTACACTTTCCTGAGGTAAGGCCATAGTAAGAGTGGATAAGGCCTTTCCTTCAACAGTGTATCTCTTCCTTTCTTCGATTGGCATATCAGTATATGTGTATCTACTGATTACTCCATTCTTCTCATAAGTAGGCCAATTAAAACCTTGAGTTATCACAAGCCACATATCCATATCATTTAGACAAATATAATCTTCGAAACGTCTTTTCCACATCCAATAGTTCTCTATACGGAAAAGCTTTGGAGGTGTGTTTCCACAACCAACTTCATGATAGTGCATGATCATTTGACTGATAAGTAAGGCATTTGGAGAATTTGCAGTAGCTGGTATGGTAGTCATTTCGAATCTTTTAAAATAAAATCAAACGAAATAACAAGTAGTTCGTGCGGTACGTAGACACACGAGGACACGCAAGGGACACGTGACACGAAGACACACAAAGTCACGTGAAGAGCATGTTACACGAAGTACGTCATGAAGTCACACGAGTATCAAGTGACACGAAGACAGACACGAAGTCTAGATGACGTAGGTTTTGAACGAAGACTACTTCGTGCAGACGTAAGCACGAAGTCGCGCGAAGAAGATCACAAAATTGAAGAATAACACGAATTTCGAAATCAATAGCAAATCAAACGATCTTACACCTTCTGGTAATCAACCTTAAGGCCCTGATACCACTTGTAAGGCCCCATGGTTGCGTGGATCGTAATAAGACGTGATTCGTTATGTCAAAAGTGTGGAATCCTCTTGCGATAACTAGATTGCTATTGCCTGTTGTCAATTAACAAGTAGTTAATCAACCTAAGGTGGTGCACGAACTAATTATGCATGTAAGATGTCACACGAACAGCAATTCGACCTAATTCATAATTTGTAAAATGTTGATTCAAGATCGATCCCTAATTTCATGAAATAGGTGTGTATTTATACTAATAGGGTTTTGGTTCATGTGGGCTTAGGCCTTAATCGAAGTCCATAGGCCTAATTAACAATAACCAATCGGCCTCGTGCTGATGTCAACACGAGGGTAATCCTACATGCTGATGACGTCAGCACGACGTTCGTCCCTTTGGATCTTTGTTTGACTCGTACATAACATCCAACCATCGTTTAAATATTCTACGACACTTATAAACCTTGGTTCTACATTCTTGTACCTGCAAAACAAAATATAACACACAAACACAACACGAAACATAAAAAGATATAATACTGAAGTTCGTACGTAATCATTAAATACCAACAAAAGTTCTTATTTATATGATTACAAACGTAGTTCCTAAAACATAAACAATAATCAAATTTATGTTGCTATTGTCACACAAATCTGCATCTACAATTAGCAGCTGTAAACTGTATCTGCTGCCCGACAACAATGGTGTGAAATATATGTTCGTCTCCAGCACGAACAACATTAGCATTTGCCCAAAAATCTCTTAGATAATCTATATAGATAACTGGCGAATGAGTAAGCGCATGATAAACTCGTGATCTTCTGAAAAAAGCGAATATCTCATGATAATATTCTGTTCCCTCCTGATTATCATCGAAGTTCATCACATAGTTATGCACACCGATGAAGTTTCTTGCCATTTCTGTAATCAATAACAAATAATTAATTACCTAAATCGACATAAAATTCACACGTATAATTTACAACTAGCATTATCTCTGTAATCTAGTCAACACATATAAATTATCCCTGTTATTTATAACCAACATAAATTATCTCTGTAATTTAGTTAACATCATTAACTTTAATTATCTCTGTAATTAAGTTAAACAAAAATTAACTCATTTTCAAATATTTATTACTCATAAACTTTTGAAAATCTGTTAACCTAACTTAAAATATCCCTGTAATTAAGTTAAAATAATAATTAACCAATTTTCAAATATTTATAAAAATAGACTTTCAAAAATCTGTTAAGTCAAATACGAGGTCGTATCTCTGTACGAGGTCGTATTTCATGGTCAAAATACGGTCAACCAAATTCTAAAATACGAAGTCGTATTTTTTAATTTGGGATCGTATTGGTCCAGTTCGTAAATCCAACTCGCATTCCGAAAGTCAAACCAGTCAAAATAAATTGACATTTACGAGGTCGTAAATCTGGGCTAGTACATCCCAAATGTGAGTTTGTCGCACTATTCATCTTCCCCAACACGAGTTCACGATTACCCAACCAAAACTTGTAAAAATTGTATCTATACGTTCTTAATCAAGTGATAAACATACCCCAACCTTTAGTTTTACCCAAAAACATCAAAATTGAATGAAAATTGAAAAACCTAGTTCGAAAATTTCGAACCCCTTTTTCATGATTTTCTTGTTGCATGGTAAACTATTGGATGATTAGATTATATACCTAGATTCAGTATTTTACGAGGATGATGAAAATATCACTTAAAAACTCTGGATCTAATCGAGTATATCGAATCTAAAGCGGGGTAGCAAAGTAGTAATATCGGGGTCGTATTGCTCTAATTTTGATTTTATAAAGTGTGAGGTCGTATTAGGGTTATTTGGTTTATATACCCACTTGACCAGAATGGGTCTGGGTCAACCCGACCCATCAATTACAAGGTCGTATTGAACTTGGCCCAATAGACCAATTATGAGGTCGTATTCTGCCATCTTCAATTACGAGGTCAACACATATAAATTATCCCATCAATTTACACCTGCACACTTTAAACTTTAATTTTCGTCAAAGTTTCTGAATAATTGATCAATGTTTATTATGAACTTCCTAGAAATATGAAAATAAAAATGACCAAACCTGTAGGCTTCCTAATTCATCTTTTCCCTGATCTTCGTTTTAAACCTGAAAAGTTAATAAACTTACACAACATTCTTTAACTTTTCCACGATCAATCTTTCTTAAACAATTTTGAAACAAGCTTTCCCGATCTGTACCACTTGTAAATAAGGCAAATAAGCACTTGCAAATCAACATACAGACTGAACTGTACCACTTGCAATGTATGCTTACACACTTATCTGTATCACTTGCAAATGTACTTCACACAATTTCACAAAATATACACATAGTTATAAAATTGATTCTTCATTCTTACACTCCCCCTCAATTATATGACTAGGAAGTATAACTATGATCAGTCAATATAACTACTATCATTCTTATGTACTTCCTCTCAATTTATGACTGGGATACATAACTATGACAATGTATCAGGGTAATTAATCATTCCCATGTACTCTCCTTAGTTAATGACTGGGATACATAACTATGATTAATTATCAAAGCACACATATACATTATGAAATGAGACAATAAGATGCACATTTCACAATTATTTAAAAATTCTTATAATATAAAATCTCTTTATATTATATAAACTTCATACCATTTATCATATTAATTACAACTTCATATTCTTATGAAAAAAAATTCATAACTATATGACCTAAATAATCAATACGTAGAAGCACTTTTCACATACATAATTATTTTTCGATATCTAAAGTTTCAAAAGAAAACTTTTAAAACTTTTCATATTTAAACATAATTACTTACCTTTCACATTCATATGATCGTTTCTATTTCAAAGGTTTATACATATGAAAACCTTTCAAATTCAAACAATATATCTATGTCTAAGGTATATATATAACATCAGCCTTTCGCATTTAAACATAATATTTCTATGTCTTAGGCTGCTAATAACATATTAATTATATATCCTTTGACATCAAAACTTGAAATTTCTATGTCTAAGGTATATAGAAAAATGTTGGCTATATCATACCTTATATATTCACTTAATGTCAATGTTAAGAGTTTTCTATACTCTTCTACATGCTCATTAAGTCTATACCTAAAGTATTGTATAACTTCTACATTCACATTATGTCTATGTCAAAGGTTTTATCTAACCTTCTACATTTACATTATGTCCATGTCTAAGGATTTTAACATAACCTTTTATATTCACAGTAAGTTTATGTCTAAGATATTAAAGCATCTTCTACATTCACAAACTGTCTATATCTAAGGATAGTATCATACATAGTTGATAATCTTTTATATTAAAATAATAAATTTCTATATCTAAGATCTTCAACTAGAGCAAAGATAGCTATCAACATCTTGTAAATACTATATCAATAATATACTGTAAACACCTGATGTTCTTAGCTCTTTAATGTCAAGACAAGTCTCTGTCTTGAATACTTCAGTCTTTTGCTCAAAATTCCTCCCTTTAGATTGAATTTTCTGCAAATACACAGAAAAATAAAGTTTCGAGACAACAAATTAATTGCCATACCCAAAACTTGATCTTCTAAAACTTCAGATTTGAACAGCAAACTTCAAACTCTCTATATCGTCATAACAATCAACTGATGTACCAAAGCTTGTTGTAGTCCTCCCCCTCAATGATAAATCTCTCCGAATTAAGCATATCTCGAGTCCCTGCTCGCCTTGCATAACCGGCATGTGATAGAGGAGTTGAATTTCCAACAATCAATCTTGTACTAGTTGACTTCTATGAAAACCAGAAACTTTGAAACTTGAAGCTCAAACTTCAGGAACATGGAACATCCGGTTTCAAAAGCAATTCTTTGTCTCCAGATAACATTAAGTGTTTCTTCTGATTTCTTATCAAACTCGTCAGACAAAATTTATACATAGCTTCTTGTGACTATTCCTGCACATATAAGCTTAAAAATACAAACAAAGATAAAAATGATAATGTTATTCTTTATTATTTCATCACTATCTTAGCAATGACTTAATCTAGAACTAAATTTATTACTATTATAAGTCATAGATCCATATGACCTTATCTTAGTATAAGAACTACAAATTATCTAATCAAACTTTATCATTAAAATTTTAAGGTTTTGAAATATTGACCTATTATTTTTACCTCTTTGTTTATTTGTCAACTTTTCAAAATCTAGAATCTTAAGATCTCTGTCTTACCGTTCTAAGGCATTGACCTATAAATATCTATTCTATTCGTCAAACCATCAAGAAAATAAGAATCTTAAGATCTTTGTCTTATCATTCTAAGGATAACTTTAGATAACTTGCCCTGAGGTCTTCTATCAACATCTATCTCAATCATGCAAACCTATATTGATTATGCTTTCATTAACACAAGGATTTAACTCTGTAAAGCACATGACCTGAAACTTAATCACTAATACTTTTGCATAAGAGAAAATGATACCAATTGTAATACATAAAAGACCTATACAACCCTGTGTATTTGCCATTCATGCTTCCATGCTGAGAACTTGCTTGACAACCTACAAAATTAAACATCTGTTTGCTGTCCTGCACATCTCAACAAACAATCATCATATCTTCTCAAAGTAATAACATACAATCTGAAGACATGAATTTGCAAAATAGAATGACTATGCTTAACAGTCTATTATTTTACCTAAGTCATATTAAGGTCGAATAATTCACTGCAAGCACACTAGTACTAATCAAAATCATTTGGAATCTCTGTACCAAATCTTTTTGAAATACCACATATCTTTTCTAAGATTAAACTCAAATTATGAATCATCCCCTCATTCATTCTTTGAGAATCTTCTTTTTAAAGATCAAATTTAAAACTATAAGCAACTCTGTGTTCATTCTTAAGAAAATCTTCTTTCTAAGAATAAAACCAATTCTTTTAAAGATTAAATTCAAAACTATGAACAACTTTGTATCTATTTTTATGAAAATCTTCTTTCTAAGAATAATAAATAAAGATTAACCTAATATTTGTTTATTGATATTAACAACTCTATGTTCTTTTCCTTAAACCTATATTAGTAAATTAAACAAACTTTCTTCTAGCTTTTGATCCTTTCACTATCGCTTAACTACCCTTCTCGTTTATTCGCTGTTCCATAAGAACGTAGTTGAGTCCTCTTGGAAACTAGAAACTATTCTGACTCTGTCTCTCGTGCAATAGGAACTTTTATTTAAATAATACAAATATAAGTAAACATTGAACATATTTTACGAAAAACATAACATACACACACATAAACACACACGAACATAAACGAATAATCATAGTTACAAGAGCTAAAGTACTGCATTGATTAGATCAGCTTAGCATGTTACATAAGCCCACATGAGAAATAAATCTCTTATTATTAGTTAGGAACAGTGATCCAAAAACGATTACCAATATGTTTGTGTAGATGCAGATTTGTGTGACAATAGCAACATAGATTTGATTATCGTTTATGTTTTAGGAACTGTGTTTGTAATCACAGAGTCAGATTTGCACCCATTGATTGTGCATAGACTAGAAAAGAGATTGGGCTATGATCCACAGGCTCATATGAGAGCTAGAGCAGAGATTATGGATTATGATGATTATTATGATCCAGGATCACTTAGGGATCAAATGAAAGAACGGTCAGGGTTAACTCATACTTCTTCAGAGTCAGAGTCAGATTCGGATTATGAACCTTAATGTTAATGATTTGTGTACTTTAGATGTTAATAATGATTATAAGATAAATATGAATGTATTAAGTAATTACATTATATTTATGATATAATATTATTCTTGTAAGTTAAAATAGATAAAGATTATAAGATAAGTATTAATGTAATTGTTACATTATATTTATGATATAGTATTATTTATTTTAATTTTTTTTTATGTATTTATACTATTTATTATGTCTTGACTTATGTTTTATGTTCTTTGTCTTTGCATATTTGAATTGTTAAAATTGCAGATAAGCTTCAAAGGATAGGTGCATTGGATGATCTTGATGCTGAGGATGACTTAGATAGTATCAATGATGAAGATTTGGAAGAAGGAGAGTTCATTATTTCAGAAGTTGATAGGAAAAGGTTACTTGATATACCTTATGACTTTGATCCTGTCTTTAATGAAAATGAAGTCTTTCAAGTTGAACCGGTAGCTGAAGTAGAACATCTCAATCTTAATCCAATCAGAGAAAGTCCAGATGAACCTAGGAATGCAACAAATTTGAGGTTTGCTGTATCTGCAAATATAGTAGATGAAGGACATGATAATATATTTGATCTATTATGGAATATATATGCTACACGAGAGGTTGATCTTGGAAGATTTAATATACCTCCGGTGCAGCAAGATCCTGAGTTTATTATCAATAGACTGATTCCAGGTTATATAGGACATACTTGTTTGGTAATGCGTGATACGTATAAGCCATCGATGTTTTGGGAGTTTATCTCAGACAAGGATGCACCTAAGTATTTCTCAGTGATACAAAGTTGGTTCTATGATCAAAGAATCGAGTTATTTGTTATCAAGAGAAAAGAAGGATGCCAGTATTTGTCAATGAGTTAAAGACATTTCCACTCTCTCAGTGATTCTGATTTGTTAGACTTGGGAAGAAGATGGTTTGTTTATCTTCAATAAAATGGACTTGCGGATTTCTACTGGAATAGATTCAGAGATGAAAGAATTTGGAATTTTAGTGATAGAGGTCTGAAGCCAGAAGATAGGTTGATTAAGCCTACACCGAAGAAGATTAAGAATCCAGATGACACATTTCGGTTTGTCCAGAGAAAGATTAAATGTGTTAAGAAGGTTCGCGCTATCAAAAAGGGATCAAGATATGCTGACAACAATGACATTTTGGCAGATAGATATCAAGTCAGGCAAAACACAAATGTTTGTTGATGATTCAAAGAAACAAATGTTGCTATGCATGTATGATCCGATGCAGGTTGTCAACTTGTTAAGAGGTGATCAGAGAAGACTTTTGAATATACCTTGTTCAGCAGTGAATTTTTGGAGAGTTGAAGAAAGGCGCTATCGCAACATTCTCGCTTTATAAAAGAGAATTCATGCGAATAACACAAGACTTTTGTTTAATGGATAACTTTGAAGTTCAAAGACTTTAAAGAAATCTAGTTGCAACTGTCAAGGGGGAGTCTGTAGATGCAGATTTGTGTGACAATAGCAACATAGATTTGATTATCATTTATGTTTTATGAACTGTTTTTGTAATCATTTAAATAAGAACTTTGTTGGTATTTAATGATTACGTTTGAACTTCAATATTATATCTGTTTATGTTTTGTTTTGTGTTTGTGTGTTATATTGATTTGCCGTACAAGAACATAGAACCAATGTTTATAAGTGTCGTGGAATACTTAAACGATGGTTGGATATTATGTATAGGTCAAACAAAGTCAAATGAGAACCAAAGGGATGACCCTCATGCTGACGTCATCAGCATGAAGGATTGCCCTCGTGCTGACATCAGCACGAGGCAGATCGATTGGTTGATTAATGGGGCTTAATACTTCAATTAAGGCCTAAGCCCACACGAACCAAAACCTTATTAAAAAATACAACACTAATTCACGAAAATAGTAATGAACTTTTGACGAATTTACGAATTAAGTTGCTTTATTGTTCGTGTGTTCTTCTACACGAATTACTACTTCATGTGTGACCTTAGGTTGGTTAATTGCTCATTAATCGACAAAAGGCAATAGCAATCTAGTTATCTCAAGAGGATTCCGCATTCTTGACATAACGAATCACGTCTTATTATGATCCACGCAACCATAGGACCTTACAGTTTATCCTCTTAAACACTCGGTACTTCCAGTTTCCTTTTGGTTTGTGACACTTTCGACATACCCTGGCCAAGGACAGTCACCATATAACCCGAGTAGCCTAATATGCCACTTAATCAAGTTTACGAACTTACGTGACCCACATTCAGGTATACTCCCACAATCGACACAAGCACTAAGATTAAGACATTTGGCAACTTCAGGAGATGGTCTTTAAGAATCAAGTCAGCGGTGACAGGTTGGTGATTCCTCACACGCAGAGCGACATAACTTGACTCATCGTACGGAAATATACCCAACATTGCATAATGCTAAGTACTTGCATATTTGTGACATCATTTAAAGCGCTTATGGAAACCCGTGACTTTCGATGAGACCGTGTAGCGAACTTTCTAACAACCTATCCCAGTTGGAAGCTTTAGGTAGGCTAGGTATATAAGACACCCCAAGGACTTACTTGTCTGAATCTCAAAGGCCACATTTGCTCCATAATTTTCAAAAGATTTATTAGATATTTGCATATCTTGTCATAAATATACATCCGAAGAGCAACATACGCATGTATGTACCCGAGACCTTCTATATAACGACCAAATATACATAAATACAATGCAAGATCTTTCGCAAGATTTAAGGACCACATCTAATCATTTGAAAAGCAGGCATTCTCAGCCATATATCTGAATATGTTTCCCATAAGAATATTGTATACATTAAAGTTCAGATTATAAGGAAACCTTGGTACTTTGTGCCTATCGATACATCATATAATGGTATCACTGAACTGAGCAATTTTAAAGAACAATTAAGTAGGCTTAAAAGCTATCAACATCCACTTATGTCTCTTTCCTCAAGAACACCAATTTCTTCATCCCTGTGATTAAACTAGTGCACTTCTGGAACAAAAAAACATAAACATCCAATATATAACATAACATAACAAGATTAAAAAATGCTATAGATCATCATCTAGTCATGATCTTCTATAGTATTCTATCTATCACAATTTTTTGAAAACATAACAAATAATAAACTAATTAGAACATTTTTTCTTGGAGCAATGATCAGTTTCACGGAGTTTCCTTCTCCTTTCATCTAACCGATCTTCAAAGTCCTTTATAGCTTGTTCATGAGATCTGCATATCTCTTCTTGTTCAGAAGTCAAGACAAGGGGCACAACCCTTGGATGAACACGAGTGCGATTCTCTTGGCTAACTTCAACACTCCACACTTTGTCAATCAAAACCCGAGGAAAACAGTCTTTCGAAAATTCTCTCGGTAAAACCCGATCACTACCCTTCAATGTATAATGTGTAAGATAGACTTTTTCCTTTTCTAAGTCCTTCTCTGACATCTGTACACCTAGTAAAGAGTCTTGACCCTGTTTTTCAACAAAATTGGCATTATTAATTAAAATGCTTCCATTTACAACTCTTCCAACCCCGGAAATTTTTCCGCCTTTGGAATCAACAAAACAGACATACGATCCTTTGATAGGAGTAACTCTGTCACTAGACCCTTGTCTTCCATAATGTGCCTGGAGCTTCCACTATTGACAAACCATAAACCTGCAGTTTTCCTTATAGCTCCTGCACATTCACAATAGATTAGTTTCTCAAGGGACCCCTAGCCTTTTGGCTTTAAGTCAACCATTTTCCATTTTAATTTTCCCATTGACGACTTTTCCAATACCAGTGAACAACTTACTTGTATAGGAATTTGGATTCACCAGACTTGTTCACTGGTCTTCACTCTAGTCAAGATCTTTCCACTGAAGAACATTCTCACTGAAATCGAAGACTGAAGTCTGAAGAAAGATGTCTAACAAATAGCGGAGCTCACTGGAAGACTTACCAGATCTCCTGACTGGAGTCCTTGTCAGTGTTCTAGACCTTACAAGTCTGAACACTGATTACGAGGAATTGACTTTATGCCTTTACATGCCTTTACCCGGACAATCCATTTGTCCTTTGTTAAAAGCCTTACACGCATGTAAAGGTGGTTGGTTAATTCGAAGACAAGTCACTATCATGTGACTTTATTCTTGTACTTTGCTTAAATACTCTCGATCTAACATTTTACTTCACAACTTTAAGTATTTCGATCAAGGAGTTTATTTAGCAAAATTAGATCACTTGTAATTCATAGGTTGTTTAGATACTTACTTTGTAATATCTTTTCCACAACAACCTTGTATTTTATTTAACATCAATAAATAAATACACTTGAAAATTACATTGTGTCTCACCATTCACTTTACTTGCTTGCTTATCTTTATATTGCTTAAGTACGTATTACTTTATATATATTCTTGCATTTATATTTATTGTAATACTAGTCCATCTAGTGCTTACTTGACGTTTGATACTAGTCCTATCTAGTGATTACTTGACTTGTTGTGTTCTACACTTGTGGGTTAAACCATCGAGTGAGGGACTTCACAATTGGTATCAGAGATAAGTTACATACTTGCCTAGATCTGTATTTTCTTGATGGCCAACCCAGAGAATACCAAGGAAACCCTTTAATACTGGACCTCCTCCCATTAAAGAAACTGAACAGACTACTGACCATGTTAACAATAATCCCACCACCACCACCTCCTATTCCTGCTTCTCCACCCACGTGCATGTGCACTACTCAAACACTCCTATTCCCAATTTCAGTGGGAATGGTGATCAATTTGCACGTGGAAAGCCAAGATGATTTTACATGTCACTGGTATTGAGAGGAATATGATAAA